>NC_077228.1:78384728-78718828 GCF_027887165.1 Monodelphis domestica
GACCAAAAATATCATCATTTGGTGGCCAAACTTCTTTTGATGAGCTTAAAGTCATCATTAATCTAGTTTGGTCTCTGGAAGACAAATATACAGTTTGTTACCAAGGCCAAAAGAGAAGGAATACCAAGCACTTAAAAAGTAGAAGTTCTACTTTGATTTTTCTTAAAATTTATAGGAATAAAGCTGGCAAAGACCTTAGAAATGATGCAGTCCAAACCTTTATTTTTTTACAAATGGGAAAACTGAAGTCCAAGGAAATGAAATTACTTCCCAAAGATCATATGGGTAGTCAGTAGCAGAGCCAGGATTGGAATCTGGGTCTCCTGACTTTGAATATAGTATTTTCATTCCCATAGGCTTTAATTTTAGTTCCTTCTCTGAGAATATGCTTTCTGTTCCATTGTGTTCCACTCCTTTGCCTTTACCTACTTTATCTTCTCTCCTCCCTCTCTTCTCCTTTTCATCTCTTGTTTCCCTCTCTTTTTCTTGACCTTTTATCACTCTTTCTCATGTTTCCCCAGAAGAGCAAAGCAGTGGGCAAGTAGGTAGGTAGATTGGAGTAGAGAGGAAGGAAAACCCTTTCTGTTCTGTTTATTTCCCTTCCTTTTCCTCACCTGGAAATATTTCCCTGGTCTATTTCTAAACTGCCTAAAGCAGAGCTGAGAAAGCATTTGTCCGTGGGCAAATTTAGAAAACTGTACCTCCTCTGGCTTGTTACTATGCACTGGGGACTTTGAGCCTTTCCTGGAACATATGAAACTTGAGATCACATAATAAGCACCGACTACTTATACAGAGAAGAATATTCTGACATTAGGAATAAATGAATTTAGAAAAAGTGATATCATCATTATTATCATCAATGAGATTCAGTGTGGGTGTGGTGGAGTGAGTAAGGACAGAAATGGCTTTAAATCCTCCTCTTCCTTGGGCAAACCATACAATGTTTCCAAGACTCAGTTTCTTCATCTGTAAAATAGAGGTAAGCATATCTAAAATACTTACCTTGAGGGGTTGTTGTAAGGCTCAAATGATGTAGTGTATATAAAGTTCATTGTAAATAATTAAACACCATTATTATTGATATTTTCCTCAGCATCTAGAACAGGGATGGAGGGAGTATGGTGTCAACTTTCTCAGACTCCATCTTACTTTCCTCATAACACACCGCCCTAATCTTGTCACCATCCCTTCTTCTCTCTCCTCCACACTCTCCACTCCCTATGCCATTATCCATCACAGGATTGGAAGTCTTGGAGCAAGGAAGGACCTTAATGGCCATCTGGTCCAACCCTCTTTTTACAGCTGAGAAAACTGGGCTCTGGAGTGTGAGATGCCTTGCTGCGGGTCAATCATGCTGCATAAGAAAGCTCATCGAAGAAAGCATCCTCCCCTTCACTTCTCCTTCATAGGCATGCAGTCTCTGGGACCCCTCAAACAGCCACAAATTGAAATGTGAACTTTTGCAGCTCTGTTATCTCTTTGGCCCCATCAGGGATGCCCGATGAATTAATAATAGACCAGCAGGACACAGAGGACAGGAGCCATTAATTGTCAGCCAGTGTGTTCAACCCCTCACTAAGCCTCTAATTAGCACCCTCACAGCTTAGGCTTCATCTCGGGCCAGAGCCATCCTTTTGGAATCCTTCGGGCTCAGCTTGTGGCATCCGGGCACAGGGGGAAGAAACTTGGATCCTTCCTTGGAGAGGAGGGCTTGTCAGAGATGGGCTGTGTTAAGAAGTTTCTTAAAAGGATCCTGAGATGCTGCCTATGGAGATGGAAGGATGTAGAAGTGTGTGGGGTGATAAGGGCTCTAAGAGTAGTATAATGGTATATAAGAAAAGGATTCCCCTTCTTTTTTCTTGAGGCTTTGGTGTAACCAGGGTTCTTAAGCTGCCTAAATTTCATGGGCCCCTTTGACTGCCTGGTGACGTCTATGGGCTCCTCAAAATATTGTTTTTAGTGCACAAAATAAAATACATAGGATTATAAAGGAAAACAATTATACTGAAATAGTTTAAAACTATATTTCCATGTCCCCTAGGCTCTGGTGATTATTGTTAGCCTCCAGACTGTTCTGAAAATGTCCCAAATTGGAGAATTTACCTAGGTATTTATTTCTAGAGAGCTTCTATATGACCAGGAAGATTACTTATTCATTCATACCTTGAAGTTAAGCACTGCCCTCTCCTGGTAGTGTCTGTTAAAATGCAAAAAACAACCGAAACAAACCAAAAAATCTTATATTTCAAATTGTAAAAATCTTGAATTATGGGAAACATATTAAGCCCTTTTAGTATGAATTATTTTGTTCCTGGGGGGCTGGGGGTGGAGGTTGAAGTAGACAGATTCAGGTCCCTGGAATCCAGGAATGGGAGGCAAGGAAAGGAGAGAAAAGACCTTTGAAGATTAACGCCATCTATTTTAGAATTTTGCCCAGTTTCAGCTTTATGCGTTCCTTTGGTCTTTAGTGGACTAAGGATAACACAGAAATTATTACTGCCAGAAGCCTTGTGACCCATGAGGCTAATGGGAAAGAGAGACACGTGTAGGTGCTGCTCTTGCTGCCAGATAATCTCTTCTTCATCTCCCAGGTTTCCTGGGAAGAGACAGTTGAAAGGGGGAGAGCAAGTGCTGGAATTTTCATGAATGCCAGTATGTGTGGTCGGTAGGTCAGGTTGGATGCTGAGTGAGTAGGAGGAGAAGGACAGGGGCAACTATAAGAATGTGTTTTGAGGATACAGTTGAGGTTGAATTTGATTCAGGAATGGCTTCAGAAGGAGGGGTCAGTACAAAAGAATATGGAGGCTGGAGGGCTGAGCCACAATTGTCCCTTCTGGAGTGACTTGATTGTGCCTAGAAGTCCTTGGAATTGTAGGGTTCGACATGGAGTTTCCTTGCCTGGGAACTTTGGGCATTATGGTCATTGTCCTCCATGGGAGGACAGTTGGGGCTAGGGTTGCTGGTATCTGCCATTCAGCATCTGCCAGGATGGAGCGAGCAATGGTGCGAGGAGAAAGATCAAATTTTGTCTAGTACAAGTTATCTGAATTTTGAGCAGCTTCTGAGCTTCTGTTACAGAACAAGAATGACTGGAGCCTGGCTACTGGCCAACCAAACAATTAGAAGGAAATAATGCTGTTTATGTTTGTTTTGTTTTTTTTTTTGAATGGTGCAAAAAGATGTTAGTTAAACCCTAGAGAAACAAGAGAGAATGCTTTATTTTTCTTTCCAACAACAAATTCAGGAACATTTTAATTCTGACTTCTCAGGGAGATACACCAAATGAACATGAGATTCAATGTGTGATATTTAAATTCAGTTAAACCAACCTTGATTGAGCACCTACTATGTGATTAACTCTGAGCGGCTAAGTGGTACAGAGTCAGGAAGTCAGAAAGATTTTTCTTCCTGTATTTGAATCTGACCTCACACACTTACTAGCCATATGACCATGGCCAAGTCACTTAACCCCTTTTGCCTCAGTTTTCTCACTGATATTGAACTAAAAAAGAAAATGGTAAACCATTCTAGTAGTTTTGCCAAGAAAACCCCAGGTAGAATCATGAAGAGTCAGATAGGACTGAAAACAACTGAACAACAACAACAACAAAAACATGTTTAACTGCATGGGGGAAGGTGATTGCTAACCTCCTAGGAAGAATATTCTACATTCATTGCCTCTAGTTCCTTACTGCCCACTCACAGTGTGACCTTCTGCATTCTGGCTTCCAAATTTCTATTCTTGATTGTCAAATTCAATAGCCTTTTCTCCCTTCTCATTCTTTTTGACCTCTTTGGTCCTTTCTTCCTATATATTCTTTTCTCCCTTAACACTATTTTCTCCATAGCTTTCCTCCTACCTTTTTTTAGTTTCTTTTGCTCATTAATCCTCTCCCCTCCCCCTACTAATATATGACACCAAAAGCTTTGCCATATGTTCTTTTTTACTTGTCTGTCTGTCTTTGCTCTCTCCCTAAGTGATCTTTGTCTCCTTCCATGTCACTTCTATGCAGATGGTTCCCAAATCTGTACACAGGAAGGGCCAGTGCTTTAAACCATGCTGAGACAGTTGGGACTCCCTGTCTAAAGTCCCAATATCTCCTCTGAGCTCCATTCCCATGTCTCCATTTGTATGTCTCATGAACCCCTCAAATGAACTCTTTGTCTTTTTTCCTAAGCTTGATTTTCTTGCCAGCTTCTGTTGATAGCATACCTATTCAGGAATGTGCTGGCAAATGTTTAACAAGAGTTTCTCCAAAACAAAAAAGTACTTAGGATACACTTAAAAAAAATCCTTATCTTCCATCTTAGAATCAATACTGTGTATTGGTTTCAAGGCAGAAGAGTGGTAAGGGCTAGGCAATGGGGTTAGGTGACTTGCACAGGGTCTCACAGCTAGGAAGTGTCTGGGGTCACATTTGAACCCAGGACCTTCCATCTCTAGACCTAGCTCTCTATCCAAGGAGCCACCAAGCTGTCCAATTGGGGGGCACTTTTAAGGTTAATCTGTGTTTGTAACATTTTCTCAATCACCTACTTAAGTCCAAATAATAAAAAAAAAACAATAAATTAAGCCCTGGTTTGTAGTGTAGTTGATTTCTGGAGTGCAGATACTTACACTGAAAATTTAACAATAGGCTCTTATAACTAGTACAAAGAATTGGCTGTAGTATACTCCAACTGCAACTCTCCCAGTTACCCAGGGTTAAAGCCCCAGCATCAGCTTTAACTCTTCCCTTTCCTTCACTCCTTGTATCTAGTCAATTGTCAAATCCTATTGATTTTTACCTGCACAACCGCCCTTGCCTCAGTTTCTTCCTCTCTGCTCACATGACCATAAATCTAGTTCAAACTCTCATCAGCTTTCACAACTGTAACCTATACCTCATGGGTCTCCCTGACTGCAGGCATCCTCTCCCATGCCTCTTTCATAAGGCTGGCAGTTTTCCCAATGCAGAGATCTGACTTTGCTACTCCCATGCTCTCCAGTGCTTCTGGGATGAAGTAATAGACACTTCATATTGACACTAAGCTTTACTTTCCTCCCTAGTCTTGTGATGTAAGCAGCTATAAGGGGGAGAAAGGGGTTTTTTATAAAAAAGTTGGACTTGATTATTTAAAATTAGGGTCACCAGAAATTTAATTAATTCCAAAGAGATTTATTTCCAATTTACTTACAAAATATAGAAAGAGTGAAGTATGAAATTAGAGAAAGGAAGGGTAAGATATCTAGCCTAAGCTCTAAGTATTTTGTTCCAACCCCTGGCTCAACCCAGGCAGGGGAGTTTGGTCCTTAGTCAGAGAGATCTTGGTTTTTGAGACAAAGATCTGGGGATGCAGGGAGCCTCTCTCAAGAGGATAGGCCTCTTCTGAAGTGAGCCTCTTCAGAAAATCCAGGAAAGGAGTCACACTCCTTTTCACTCGCCATGTGTCAGTCCAAAGGGAGAGATTCAAGGACAGTCTCACGAGGTGCAGGGTCTCAGGTCCAGTCAGCAGATTCTTCACTAGCCTCCAGCTCGAACTTGGAACTCCAGAAGAAGATGAAGTCCAAGTTGAACTCACTCAGGAAGTTGTAACTCCCTTTAAAGACACTTTCTTTTCTGTCACTTCCTGTGCCTTCCCCTAATTTTACCTCTACCACAGTTGAAGCTTTGCTTAGGCTGCCCAGAGGGCAGTCAGTTTGATTTTGATTTGTTACCCACTATTGCACAGGTGGGTCACAGACCTCTCCCATTCAATGATTAAGTGGGATGTTTACATTTTTGGTGACTCTGAAGGAGCTAAAGCCTTGGCACAGGGATAAGTCCATGCCCATGACTGGGAAGAGAGTGCCCAGCATGGGCATTGCTTCTGGTGGTTAGCCATCCCACCTTTGCACCCAAACAGTACATCATTGCTATAAATGGGTTTCTTGTGAATTTTCATCTCCACAAGGAGGCATCAGTTGGGGAATGGCTAAACAAGTTGTGGTATATGAGTGTGAAGGAACATTACAATGCTATAAGGAATGGTTAGTAAGATGGTTTCAGAAATACCTGGGAAGTGTTCAATGAATTGATGCAAAGTGAAGTAAGAACATTGTACACAGTAATTGCAATATTGTAACAAGGATCACATGTAGATTTAAGTTCTGATCAATACAATGACCTAAAACAATTCTAAAGAGTGCAGGATGAAAACTGCTGTCCACCTTCAGAAAGAAGAGAGAACTGGTGAACTCTCAGTGCAGATTAAAGAATAATTTTTCCCATTTTTTACATTTTAGCTTTTTATTGTTTTTTCCATACAACTAATAGGGAAATAGGATTTGCTTGGCTTTCATAAATATCATGTTGCTTGCCTTCTCAATGTGTAGAGAAAGGATGAACAGTAGATAGAAAATTTAGAATTCAAAATGATTTTTTCAAAAATGTTAAAAACAAATTAATAAATAAATAAAAGGAAAGGAGCTAGTAAATAGGGAAAGATGGAAGATTAGTGAGAGAGGAAGGAAGATATAGGGGTACAAAGAGAACGACTGTCATTAGAAAGGAAAAGAGCCACCTCTTCATCAGGGCAAAGAGTAAAGGAAAAGAGATGGAGGGTAATACAAGGCCTTTTGAGATGTAGAATAAAGGGGAAAAGGGAGATTTTTTTTCATGGGGAGATTTTTGTGAATGGCCTCTATCTTCTCAGCTAAGTATGAGTCAAGAGCAAGAGGAGGTGGTGTGGGAAGCACACAGAAAGAAGAGAGAGTTTGGAACAGCTGCTGTGGGGTGTGCTAGAGAAAGTCAGCTGCACATGTTATATTCCCCCCAAATAAACTGTAAGCTCATTAGTCAAAGGCAGAGTCAAAAGATTTAGAGGTAGAAGAAAAATTAGAGACAAACTTCTCATGTTACAGATGGGAAAACTGAGTTCTAGGGAGGTATAATAATTTGCCCACGGCCATATAGATAGAAGCATCCTCAGGGCTTAGCACAGTATCTGGCATATAGTAAGAAAGTAATGGGCAGCTAGGTGGCACAGTAGATAGAATGCCAGGGCTGGAGTCAGAAAGACATTATTTTGAGTTTAAATCTGGCCTCAGACACTTATTAACTGTGTGACCCTGGGCAAATGCCTTAACCTTGTTGTCCTCTGTCTTCTCTTCTGTAAAATGAACTGGAGAAGGAAATGGCAAAACCACTCCAATATCTCTGCCAAGAAAACTCCTGATGGAGTCATGAAGAGTCAGGTAGGACTAAAAAAACTGAACAACAAAGAAGTAACTGTTCACTGACTAAAGGATAGCTTAGATGCTGCCTCTTACAAGAAGCCTTGACTGATTCCGTGTTATTAGAATTTTTATTTGTTTGAATTTTTTCCATTACTTTCTCAACTCATAGTATGTATATGTGTACATGATCTGTCATCTTGTCTTTCAAAGATTGTTTTGTTTTGTCTCTCCAGAACCAAACACAGTTCTTTACACACATCAGGCATTTAACAAATATTTGTTAAATTGAAAGGAATTGATAGAAGTTTCAAAGGAGCCACTTTCTGCTCAATGTAAGGGGAAAAAATGCTTGGCAATTAGGGCTGTTTCAAAGTGGAATGGATTGCCTCATAAAGTAAGGAAATGAGTTCCCCATCCCCGAAGGTCTACAAGCAGAGATTAGATGATCATTAAATTGTCAAGCACATTGCGGAATTAGCTGCTTCTTGCTTTAGATAGCATTGGACTAGATGTCTAAGGTCTCTTCCAGCACTGAAATTCTATGAATCTTGGACTGTGACTACAGAACTCCTTGTCCAGATGGGTGGGTCTGACTTCTTCAGGGACTCACTCTCAAAAATCCTGATCTTTCCAGATTATTTAGAGTAGGAAGCCCAAGGTGCTCCCTAAATCTTAGATCCTTCTGCCCCTTGAGGAACAAAAAGTTGATTCCTGATTATTTTTTTAAACCCTTAACTTCTGTCTTAGAATCAATACTGTATATCGGTCCAAGGCAGAAGAGCAGTAAGGGTTAAGTGACTTGCCCAGAGGTCAGGCAGTTGGGAAGTATCTGAGGTTGAAATTGAACCCAGAACTTCCCTTCTCTAGACCTGGCTCTCAATCCACTGATCCACCTAGCTTTCCCCTCCTGATTACTTTGGGTTCCATTTTGCTGTGGCGAATTTGGAAACCCAAAAGTCTCAAGTAAAGGAGACAGGTCATTTGGGACATTTTTTTTTTCTGGGAGTTTCATTATTTGAGATTGAAGTAAAACTAAATTTAGTGTGCTTGTAAATAAGGCTTGTGATGCTTTTATAACTAGGGCTTGTGGTTGTAGTTGTTGGGTTACAGAGGAAAGGAAATAGATTTTGGGTAGCAGTGATGGTAGCCTTTTCTTTGTCCCAAATAATGAGAGATAAACTGTCCTTTCTTCCTTCCAGCTTCATTGCTGTAACAAGCATGAATACAGCAAGAGATGCTTACATAACCCTTTAAACTTTGTAAAATGCTTTACATTCTATTTCATTTGATTCTCACAACAGCTCTGCGATGCTGGTGTTTTTTAAGCCCCATTTCGTAGCTGAGTCACTTTAGGCAAGATAGTGTATACCCATGATCTGAAGTGAGCTTCAGACCCAGAACCTCCTGATTCTAAGTCCTGAAGTCTATCCATTCAGTCATCCATTTCCAGATGACTGGGCACGGCAGCTTCCATATCCTTATGATTAATGTTATACCACTTCTCATAGGCATGGCTCTTTGCTGAGGACTCTGAAGGAGCTAAAGCCTTGGCACAGGGATAAGTCCATGCCCATGACTGGGAAGAGAGTGCCCAGCATGGGCATTGCTTCTGGTGGTTAGCCGTCCCACCTTTGCACCCAAACAGTACATCATTGCTATAAATGGGTTTCTTGTGAATTTTCATCTCCACAAGGAGGCAGCACATTTTGTTATGGAATAAATGTTGTGTGGATTTCTTCTCTAAAGAACAGACAGTCATCTGTTCTAAAAGGTGACCGGCCAGCCTGCTGGTGAAAGGAATATGATATCTTCCTTGTATATAACAATAGTAATAATAACGAAGAACGAATAATAACACCTTACAGTGGCATTCGACTTTTCAAGTGTTTTTACATCCATTAGTTGAGCGTGGGCTGATGGAGAGGAGGACCATCTCAGGCTGTGCCTGTGTGGGTGTTTTCTTTGGGAAATAGTCTCCAATGTTAAAGTTACCTTTTACTTAAAGTTCTCTGTGGGGTTATACATTGTTCTTTTTAGCCCTGAAAAAGTATTTTGGAGTTCATTTAGTTTGGTCCTCTTATTTTACAAAGGAGGAAACTGAGACCTAGAGACTTGATGTCCTTATATTGTAGAATCAGGATGCTCAGCTCCTCTGATTCCAAAATCTTGCCCACCACACCACATGGCCTTTCAAACAGAACACCACTTCTGCATAGTTGGACAATTTAACCACCGTATCTATTTGGATAAGATAGAGGCTCAATGAATAAATATGAGTGTGGATGAGGTGCTCTCCCTAGCCACATTTATGCCTTTGGCAGTTAATGGGCCATTTCTCCCAGAACATACCACTTCAGTCATGGAGATAAAGAGGCCCTGCTGCAGGATTCCAGAGCCCAATTGATGCAACCATTATACCTTAGCCTATGTCTATGCTGTGGGCAATACAAGAAAGAATTGTCAGGAATGTCTTGGAAGTCCCAAGTTCACAGCAGTGGGAGGAAGTAGCTAGATGCTACATCTAAGCTGCTGCTGGGACCCATAATGGCAAGTAAGCCTCATTGTTTATTTGTTCTAATGTCTTGTGCTTTAGAGGAGAATCAGGGTTTCCAGAGAAGCTAAGTTCAATTCTAACATCCCATCTCATTTCATGTTCATGTTGAATACAAAGACATTCCTGACCTAAGAAATGGTATGAATGGAGCTTAAATTAATCTTGATTCCTTGGGGGAATCTGCTGCCTTGCTCATTCTAGCTCCATCCATGGTCCCAAGCACCTCCAGGGCAAAACATTCTAAACTATGATTTCCCCCATCATTCTCTGAGTCCCATTACTGATTACTCCAATGATCCTTCTCATTTTTTTCAGTTGTAAGCAGAACATGCTTATGCTTATGTAAGCAGAACAACCTATGCTCTAGGAACTATTAAAATTCAGCCTACTTCAATAGAGTTTCTTGTAGAAATCAAATGTGCCCTTTTGTATTAGGAGAACTTAGGGAAGACAGCCTGAAAAATCTTCCCTTTGATGTCAAAGCATGAAGGATCTGGTAATAAAATCCACCTGGCCCAACCAGAACTGGCTAAGGGACACTAATGTATCCATCCATCCATCCATTCATCCATCCATTCATCCATCCACTCATCTATCCATTCATCCATCCATCCATGAACAATTCAGTGATTGATATATGCCAGAGATTGTGCTGTGTTCTGAGGTTACAAGTGGAAGGAATGAAACAATCCCTACTTGAAGTGAGCTTACATTCCAATGGGGAAGATAATCAATACATGTGAATTTCATCTAAATTTCACATTTGAGGAAATAGAGGCAGCTAAGGGTTAGTGACTACCCAGGGTTATATAGAAAAGTATGTAGCCTATATATAACCATTTGCACACATGAATGCATATATAAATAGGAACATTATTCAGATATGTATGCATGTACATATATAGATGTATAAATATAAAGTGAATCGATCTGAATGTATACGGAATAGATAAACAATGTAGTTTGTGGTTTGGGAGGGGGGCTGTTAGCAGGTGAAATGATTAGGAAAAGCTTTCCTTAGAAGATGATGATAGGTAGAAGAAGAGGAGAACTCTACGAGGTAAGCAATAAGGAGGGAGGCCATAACAGCCATGTTGGATGGCCAGGACCAACAAAGGCATGGAGATAGAAAGTGCAATTCTGTGCATGAGGAACAGTAAGAGGGTCGATTTGTTTGGATTAGAGTGTGGAAGGGGGAGTGAGGACCAGTGTGCTTGGAAAGATAGATTGGGGTCAGGTCTTGTAGGGCTTTAAAAGCTAACCAAAGGAGTTCCAATTTGATCCTTGAATTAATAGGGAACTAATGGGGTTAATTGAGTAAGGGAATGATATGGTCCCTTCTGTGCTTAAGAAAAAGGACTTTGTCAGCAGTATGTGGGAAGGACTGGAGTGGGGAGGAGACTTGAGTCGGGGGGACTAAAGGAAAGGTTACTGCATTGATGCAGATGAGAAGTGATGAAGGCTTGAGCTAAGGTTCGGTTCTAAGTAGAGAGAAGGGTTCAGGTGTTAGAGATAGCATGGAGTTAGAAACAGAAACATTGGACAAATGCCTGGATAAATGGGGTGAAGAACTGAGAATAATGCTGAGGTTACAAATCTGGGAGAGTGGCAGGATGACAGGGTCTTTGACAGATAAGTGAAGTCTGAAAGAGGAACTAGTTAAGTAGGAAAATAGGAATTTTGTTTGGAACATACTGAATATAAGAGGTCTCCAAGGGGCAGCTAGGTGGCTCAGTGGATTGAGAGCCAGACCTAGAGATCAGAGGTCCTGGGTTCAAATCTAGACTCAGATGTTTCCTAGTTGTATGGCCCTGGGCAAGTTGCTTAACCCCAATTGCTTAACTCTTATTTGGATTTCTGCCTTGGAACCAATATGTAGAATTAATTCTAATATGGAAGGTAAGGGTTAAAAAAAAAGAGGTCTCCTGAGGGTCCAGCATGAAAAGTCCAGAAGAAAATTGATATTGTACTGAGGCTGAGGGGAAAGGGAACAAGGATTTATTAAAGGCTTACAATATGCCAAATACTTTATTTGATCCTTTCGACAACCCTCTGAAGTAGATGCTATTTGATTTCCCATTTTACAGTTGAAGAAACTGAGGTAGGCAAAGGTTAAATGACTTTCCCAGGGTCAAACAACTAATATACACACACATATATGAATACATGTACATATGTACACATACTATATATCTATCTATATCTTTTATATCTATATAGAGAGTCAGGCATGTATG
Source organism: Monodelphis domestica (assembly GCF_027887165.1). Classification (NCBI taxonomy): domain Eukaryota; kingdom Metazoa; phylum Chordata; class Mammalia; order Didelphimorphia; family Didelphidae; genus Monodelphis; species Monodelphis domestica. The sequence continues at coordinate 78,396,721 of NC_077228.1, forward strand.
TGGGAATATATACCCATGTACATATAGGTACACAGACCTAAACATGGACATAGACATATATTTGTAAATCATCTGGGTAAAGATTCTAGTTAAACTCATGGGAGATGTTGAGGTTACCAGGAGAATATAGAGGGAAAAGAAAAGGTGGCCTAGGATGGAACCTTGAGGAACATCCATAGTTAGGAGGTATAAGAAGGATGAGTCAGAAAAGGAGAAGGTAAAGTGGTCTGATATGTAGGAGAAGAACCAGGAGAGAGCAGTGCCATGCAGCATCCAGGAGGAGAGGGGAGTCAGCAATACAAAGGCAGCAAATAGGCCAAGGAAGATGAGAATTGAGAAAGACTGTCAAATGTGGCAAATTAAGGGAATATTAAAAGTTGTAATATAATAAACTCACATGCAATTCGGAAAAAATAGGGTGCTCTGCAGAGCTTAAAAAATTGTCTGGGTAACTTTGGGCAGAGTGGTTTTTGGTGAGTAATGAATTTGGAAGCTAAATTTCAAAGGGTTGAGAAATAAGTGAAAGGAGGGGAAGTAGAGGGAGAGAGTGTAAACAGCTCTTAATTGGGAAAAAACTTTCTTTACTTCATTTTTGAAGACAGTTGGCTTTGAACCCTACCTTTCACAGTTATTAGCCATGTGTTCAGGGACAAGTCACCTGATCTTTCTTAGCCTCACTTTCCTCATTTGCAAAACAGGAATGACAAGAATAATAATGATAATAATCACAACAATAATTTTGATGATAAAATTTTATGATAAAACATCTATAAAAGTTTCCTCATAGAGGTTTTTTTTTTACAAGGACCAAATGAATAAGAATAAATGGTTCTTGAGGTCTCTTTCCAACTTTGAAATTCAGTGAAATGAGATAATGTAAAAAAAAAAAACCCACAAACATAATACTTAAAAAGCTTCTGAATTTCAGTTATTATTATTGCTATTAAGATATTGAATCAGTAATTCACAACTCTTTTTCTAGACAGCCCAGAGCACTGATAATTCTAAAAAGGAGTTATGAAATTCTTAAAAAGAAAATTCAGGCCTAGAGATGGGAGGTCCTAGGTTCAAATTTGGCCTCAGACACTTCCCAGCTGTGTGACCCTGGGCAAGTCACTTAACCCCCATTGCCTAACCCTTACCACTCTTCTGCCTTGGAGCCAATACACAGTATTGACTCCAAGATGGAAGGTAAGGGTTTTAAAAAAAAAGAAAAAAAAAAGAAAATTCAGGATTTATAGATGGAAGAGATCTTAGATGTCATCTAATCAGACATTTCCTTTTAAAGATGAGGAAACAGAGGTCTAGGAAGATGAAATGACTTGTTTAAGGTTATATGAGTGGTAAGTCATAGCAAAGCTTGGATTCAAACTCCAGTCTTCTGATTTAACCTCCAGGGTTTTTTCCACTATCCCATGGTTCTAGGTCACCTTCCTTACAAAAGTACCATGTGTTAATATGGCGCCATTTTTATGAATTATAGTAGGATTATGGAGAGGAAAAGAACACATACCAGATTCAGTAAGTCAAAGAAACAAAACTCCAGAATTTACCTGTATTGACTAAGACATTTAGTGGTAGGGAGAGGGGAAGGGGTTGAGTTAGGTTTGAGATGACTAGATATGATTGATGTGGCATAATTCTCTCCTCTTACTAAATTTGATCTGGGCATTCACTTACTTATTCATTCATTCATTCATTCATTCATTCATTCATTCATTCAGTAATCATTTATTAAGCACCTTCTGTGTACAAAGCCCTGGGTATAAAATATGTGTATTGTAAGGATAATTTTAGGGTTGTGACCTAATCTAAATTAATTTTGGTCGCCGGGGAATATCCCAAATAAAATACCTAAGTCAGCTTGGAAATTTATGATGGTTTAATTAATATAGAGGGAAAGAATTAAGGAGAAGAGAGAGGGAAAAATATAGGATTTCTCCCATCTGGCCTTTGCCAGGGGGAGTTCAAAGTCCTCCTCTATGAGGTCTTTGAAGATTAGAGGCTTTTTCTAAGAGGGTAGTGTTTGGAAGGTAAAGGAGGAAAGAATCAGCCTAAACTCTGAGAAAGCTCAGAGAAGACTCCTCACCTGAACTAGGTTACTAAGCTTCTTCCAGTATGGTATCAAGGAAAACTCACCACTAACCCGGACAATAGCTGCCACCACACCAAGATGCCAAAACTCTCAGCATGCTGCCACCAGCCACCTCTCCACCGCCAAAGAGGCTGGAGAGAGGAAGTGATGTGAAATATATAGATGGTTTTACATCACTTTCCTGCATCTCACCTGTACCAATGGTAGCTTAAGCTTGACTTAGAATAGCCCAGGGGTCTGTCAGTTGTTTCTGACTTGTCATTTGCTAGCACATGTCTGTCATAGGCTATCCTCCTAAATACTTAATCCTTAAGTGGGGGTGTAGACATTCCTGTTTTTGTTAGACTACGTAGGGTGGAATAATCTAAAGTTCACAGTATTAGCCTCTGGAGGTAGAAGGAAGTCCAATAAAGAGTCCCTCCGTGGCAGAGTAGATAGAGTTCCAAGTCTGGAGACAGGAAAATTCATCTTTCTGAACTGAAATCTAGACTGAAACACTTACCATATGTGTGGCCCTGGACAAGTCACTTAATCCTCAGCTATCTCAGTTTCCTTATCTGTAAAATGAGATGACTAAAGAAATGGCCAACAACTCCAGTATCTTTGTCAAGAAAACTACAAATGGGGTCATGAAGAGCTGGACATGACCTACTAATTAAACAATAACAACAATCTTCAAGGAACTGGTTTTAGTTGGGGAGAAACAAAATGTCTATATGAAATCTGAACTGATTGCATATGAAAGAAGATATCATGGGAGTCTCCTGGGTAGGTATCATCCCTGGAGGGGATCAGGAAAGATCTCATGGGAGAGAAGACCTTTCAGCTGAGTCTTGAAAGATGTTACAGATTTTAAGAGTAGAAATAAAAAAGGAATGAAGACCAGGTAAAGAGGGGCAACCTGTGCAAAGGCGCAGGGGATAAAAGATTCAGTCAGGTCCAACTCAAGTATGAGAAATGGCAAGAAACTTGCCTAAAAGGAGATGGGTGAGCATTTAAATGCTTCCTAGGTACCAGACACTGAGATAGGGACAGCAATCCAAGAAATACAAACAATATCCCTGTCTTCAAGAAGCATTCATTTTAATAGGTGAAGCAACAGGGAAATAATGAGCTACTTTCAAGGTATACACAGAGTATATGGAGGAACTCTGAAAAGAGAAGAAACTAGCAGTTGAACACCCTGGAAAGACCTCCTACAGAAGGTAGGATTTGAATGGAGGCTTGAAGGAAGCCAGGGAAGCTGAGAGGAGGTAATAAAGAGGGAGGGTAATGTAGGCGGGGAGGGGGACAGCCAGTGCAAATGTGTAGTGGCTGGAGATGAGATGACATGTTTGAGAAATTGCAAGTAGGCTAATGAAGCTGGATTATAGAGTGCCTGGAGGGCATTTAATATATGAGAAGACTGGAAAGGTAGGAACTTCACAGAAGTATAATTAGGTTTCCCAGCCTCTAGCTTAATGCCCAGTGCAAAGTGCCTAGCATAATACCTGGCATAAATGCTTATTGATTGATTTTCTGCCAAATTATAATAATAAGAGCTCACATTTATGCAAGAGAAATAACTTCCACTTATATGGCATTTTAAGTTATCCAGTTACATAAACTTTGAAACATTTTCCACCTCCTCCACAGCTTCCACTCTTTCCCTTGCCAAAGCATCTCTCTTGTGATGTAGATACTTCCAGTATTATTTTCCCCATCTTAAAGATGAGGAAACTAAGGCTGTAAACATTAAAGGGGCATAGCCAGGATCCTATAGCTAGGAAATTCAGGAGCCAGACAGACCATAGTACGGTCGTGTAAATCAATGTGTATCCTTGCACCCTGTGTTGGTTTTGGAATTGAGTCAGCAGAGCCTGAAAGAAATATTATGAGTTTTGGCAAATTTGAATGAGACCAGAGGTCTGGGAGTTGCTCTGAATGTGTTTGGTCTGGCAGCAGAACTTTGTGCTTTCTGAATAATATCTTCCTTTTGCTTAGCACTTACTTCCATAAGTGATATGGAAAGCATTTATATAGTAGCATCTACTTCCATAGTGTGTGTTTCTATATAAACTTATAAAAGGAGCATATGTAGATACATATATAAAAGAACATATATATATATATGTTCTTTTCATAAGTTAAATTTTTCTTTTACAGTTCTGTGTTGGTACCATTTCCAATAATAATTTTCTGACTTTTTGTGACCCATGTTCTCTCCCTCCCACCCCTTCTCCTTCTCCCAAACTGTAGGTAATAAGATATAGGTCATACATATGTTGTACAATACATACTTATATGTTCGTCTCATTGTGAAAGAAGACACACATCACTTATATTAGAGAAGAAAATTAATGGAGGAAATAAAGTGAAGAACTGCATTCTTCCATCTGCATTCAGACTCCTTCCATTCCCTCTCCAGCAGTGGATGGCCATTTTTGTTATGAATCCCTTGGAATTATCTTGGATTCTTCCTTGCATTGCTTATAATAATTGTCATTTGCATTGTCAATTGTCATCGTACATTTAAAATCTTCAAATTTAATTTGTTTTTAGCTACTTATAGAAACAATTTTTGACAATTGTTTTCCTGACATTTTAGGGTTTGGATTTCCCCCCTCCCTCCCTTACTGCCACCCCCTGCCCATTCTCCATGGTGGTAAATAGTGTGATATAGGTTATAGGAGTGCTTTCATGCAATACAGAATTCCATATGGCTTATGTCATGACAGAAGACACTTATCACAATACAACAAAACACTCATGAAGGAAATAAAGTGGAAGGTGATATGCTTTGATCTGCAATCAGATGCCAACAATTCCTTCTGTGGCTGGGAATAGCATCTTTCATCATGAGTCCCTTGGGACATCTTGGGAACTTGCTTTGCTTATAATAGTTTAATCCTTCATAGTTTCATCATCATTCATTATTGTTTTTACTGTGTATGATGTTTTCCTAACTCTGCTCACTTCACTTTGTATCACTTCATCATAGTAGATTTATTGATGGACTTGGGAACAGGAATGATCTGAGTTCAAATTGTTTCTAATAGATTCAGAAAGAGCTATCTTCAAGAGGACTCTGTGGTGTAAATAGAGCAATGATTCTCATCCGTATTTTAGAGATGAGAAAACTGACTTGAAGATAAGTGACTTGGCTGTCTTCATACAGTTAGTGAATTACATGTTTTTTAAAAATTCTTATAATTTTTTATTAACAGATCTGAGATGAGTTCCTCTCCCTAAGCCTGGTAATCATTTCACTAGACCAGATTGCATCTCTTAGCCCAGTGCCACTGAGGGCTGGAGGCTACTTAGTACAATGGAAATGACTAGTTGCCACTTCTTGGATTGCCTGGAGACAAAAGGGGTTGGAAAATGAAGCTATTGAAGGAAATCAGGGAAACACTTGGTTTACCCAACTTACTGACATAGAAACAGATTTAGAACTGGAGAAACTCTTAGGGTATCCAATCCAACCCCTTCTTTTAGAGATATGGAAACTGAGACCCAGGGAGTTTAATGACTACTCCAGGATCATATAGCTAGGAAATGTTTGAGACTGAATTTGAACTCAGATCCTTCCTGACTCCAATTCCATTGCTATTGCTACTGAAACACCTGGCTGTGTTATGGTATTTCTTGTTTCCTCTTTCAGCAGAGGAAAGTAACAGAGAACTGGGTTCTGTGGAAAGAAGGTAGGCACTTGGATGAGATTGTAGTGGCATCACTTGTGTTCCTTACCCTATCCTCCAAACTTCCTTTCAAGACTGTTTTCCATTTCTTCCATTCTCTAAGGACCATCCGTCTCCCAGAAGAACATGGCAGGGCAAAAAGCCTGAACACTACCATAATGGAAACAATAGAAGAAAATGGCTCAGAATTTTGGAAGGTGGAAAATGAAATATCAACTGAAAAAATTCAATCCCTCTCCAGAAAAAGTCCCAAGATTGCACATTCCAGAACATGTAATGGTTAACTTAAACAATTCAGTTTGGGAACATAGGTGCTGCAAGAGATCTTGAGAACGAAATTCAAATACAAAGGAAAAGAAAATCAAATAACACAAGACTAGATAGACCCTTGATAGTGAACCTAAGGCACACGTCCCTGAGGCACACAGAGACCTCTCTGTGGGCATGCATACCAAAGACCCAGTGCACCTGTTGCCGTAGCACAGAGTTCACAGAATTCCTATCTAGAAAGCGAGAGGAAGGCTCAGCCAGGCTGCTCCCCTACTACTACATCACTTACCTGGATGAATGTCACACAAAATGAATTTTTATATGATCTTAAAGATTTGCTTCTCTAATCCTGTTGGAAAAGAAGTGCATGCAGAATTCCTCATTACTGTGAGAGTTCATGAAATACAGCATGATGCAGCCATCCCACTAGGATTCTGCTGGCTTCATAAAAAAATAAATGCAATCTTGCACAGTATTACTATTATTGACAGTATTTATATTTCACTGTTCTAGATGTTCTCTGTCCCTTAGGGGCTCACAATGTAGAAAGAAGCAACAGAATTTCAGCAGTTGGCCACCAGAAAAGACACTGCTAGGGTGTGGGGGACCAGTGACTATCCCCCTGCTCAGTAAAAGAGGGTCACTCACCTCCCCAGCAGGTCATTAACCTGGCGTCCGGTTATGGATGGGTCCTATCCTAGAGAGTGATTGCTGTCCATCGCATCAATGACACCCATATATTGACATCTGTTCTGTTGTCCAGCACATGAAAGATTGTCATTGCATAGCAACAGGTTGCAGCGTTTCCCTGACATCACACGACCTGAGTCCTTTTCAGGATGCTGGGATAGGTTGGTGTGTGAGGCTAGGAGAGAACAGGTCCGACATGGCACTCATTATGCTGGGATCATAAGGGGGAACATTTTATTGGCTGCCATCCATAGGAACCAACCTGGGCTTCTGCTCATGGGAAAATGAGAGCTTCTATGGATGACGTGTGCCTCCTGCATTTGGGAAATGTGTGCTACACCTTCACCTTTCATCTTATGCAAATTCCCCAAGAAGTAGATCCCATGCATGTTCAGTGGAGGGGAATCAAAAGTAGGAAATACACTTGGATGCCTTTTTCAGAGCAGGTCAAAAGCTGGTGTTCAGTGGAACACTGCCCCCTTGCTCCGGTGGCCAGCCAATCCAAAAGGAGCCCCAGCTGAGAATCACTGATGTAGATTTCTGGTTCAGGGAATATCCATTTTTTTTTTAGTGTTAACTAATTGTGTTAGCTATTCTTGGTATAGGGACAGATTTTTTTGTAGACTCCAAGTCTTGAACACCTAAAAATGCATACAGCCAAAAAAGCAAAAGCAGAGAGTGGAAGATCATTCCAGGAGTCCTGGACAGAATCATTTGGAGTGATTGACCACGGTGGGAAAGTGTTATGTATTCTGGGTAATGAAAGTGTTGTGTGTGGCACATCCAATGTCAGACAGCACTTGGACACCAACCACAAAAGTGTTGCCAAACTTAGTGAAACTGAAAGAAAAGAGTTTCTTAAACAGAAATTGAGGAAATATTCCCAGGATCTGAATTTTTGCAGCTATCTCTCTAGAACAAATCGTCTGACAGGTGCCAGTTTTCACATTTCACTGTGCATAGCAAAACATGGTAAGCCCCTCTCTGATAGATACTATCAAAATGGCCATGTTGTCTGGGAGTGATTCTCTTTTTCATGATTTCCCAAACAAGGATAAAATCATTCAATGCATCTCTGAGATGCCACTTAGCAGAAATACTATTAAAGATCAAGTCCAGCACATGGCAAGTGATGTTAGTAAGCAACTCACCAAAGACTTACAAAAGGCAGTCTGTTTCTCCATGTGCTTGGATGAAAGCACCCACATAAATAATCATGAAAGGCTAGCAATAATTTTGCGTTATGCTGTTGGTGGTGACACCACGAGAGAAGAGCTGGTATATCTGGTATCTTTGCCTGGAAGAACACGAGGGATGCTGTGATGTAGGAATTTTTTGGTCACAAGACATAAGCCTAGAAAAAATGGTTTCAATTACTATTGATGGGACACCGTCTATGGTGGGGACAACTTCTGGTTTCATACAATTTTTTTTAAAGAAATAAAACAAAAAGTCATTCGGTTCTATTGTATTACACATCAAGAAGCTCTTTGTGCCAAGGAAAGCAGTAAAAATTTGATGATGTTCTCAAAGATGTCACAAAAATGGTGAATTACATCATGGCTCGTGCTCTGAATTTTTGACAGTTTCAAGCAATTCTTGAGGAGGTTCAGGCACAATATAACTGTTTTACTTACATGCAATAATGTCCCATGGCTGAGAAGAGGATGAATCCAGGAGAGATTTGTAGCCTGCTTGCATGAAATTAGGCTGTTTATGAATGAAAAAGGGCAGGAATATCCACAGCTCAATGATATGGCCTGGCTTACCAACCTTATTTTTTTTTTAGATTGTACACTACACTTGAAAGTACTGAACAAACAACTACAAGGTGTAGGGAGAACAGCAGAAAGGATGTTTTTGTGATATCAAAACATCTGAGAGAAAACTACAGGTTTTTGAAAGAGACCTTGAAAGTGGGTAGCTGAAATATTTTCCAAATCTAAACATTCATTTATAAAATTCTACAATATTTGCAGACAGTTGTACGAGCCATTGGGAAATCTACAAGGAATTTTCTAGCATTCTAGCAGTTGCAAAAGTGAATTTTAGTAACCAATTTTTACAGTTCTGTAAGATGGAGACAACCCTGTGTTTTCTTACTTCTCTTGATAAAGCTAAATTTGAAGAGCTTGATCTTTCCTGCTTACACTAGTTAGATTTGGGAAATCTGGAAATGGAGCTATTGGAATTTCAAGAAAGTTCTATCTGGAAAAATAAGTTCTATGACTTGCATGAAACATTTGAGAAGATAGAAGGGATGACAAAGGACAGCATAGTTAGTTCTAAAAATGAAATCCTTAAAGGGTGGAATTCTCTGCCAAATAATTTTAAGACAATGAAAGCACTTGGGATTGCTTTCCTTGCTTTGTTTGGATTATCTTATACTTTTGAGCAGCTGTTTTCATCTTTGAATTATATCAAATCTGACACCAGAAACAGACTAACAGATGACCTGAGTGATTTATGTGTTGCTCACAAATTTACAAAGTATGAGCCACGGTTAGACAAATTATCAGCATGCATACAAAAGCAAAAATCACATTAATTGTTCAAAAGCATACCAAATGCAAACTTTCACCTTTCAATAAAAACTTGTTTGTATCATTGAAAGTTATGTTATTGTGTTTATCTTTTAAGTCTAAAGATGCTAATGTATGGCTTGGTTACTTTTTCTAAATTAAAACCTTGGTATTCAGGTTAAATTACTTTATGGGAACTTTATGATAAATAAGTAGGTTTGGGGTTGTAGTTTGGGCACTTAGTCTCTAAAAGATTTGCCATCACTGAAAGAGGTGGTGCAATGGATAGAATGTCAAACCTGAGCCTGAAGTCAAAAAAATTCATCTTCCTGACTTCAAATCTGGACTCAGATGCTTATAAGCTGGGTGAACCTGGGCAAGTCATTTAACCCTGTTTGCCTCAATTTTCTCATCTGTAAAATGAGCTGGAGAAGGACATGGCAAACCATTACAATATCTTTGCTGAGAAAACCTGAATGGGATCATGAAGAGCTGGACTTGACTGAAATAATTAAACAACAACTATCTGGCACTGTCTTCAGATCAGGAAGATACATTATATTCTCTAGTTAACCTCTTTTGTTGCTGCCATTGTTATTGTGCTCAGCAGTGGCTTGGTAAGTTCCTCCCAGCAAATCTAGTTTGGAAAGCGACTTGGGTCATCCAGCTTTCATTTCTTGCCCAGCTATAGCTTCTGACTTTCTGGACTTCCACATCATGTGGCAACTACAGTCTTACTATAGAATCTGCCTCAGAGCCTAGGGGTCTCCTCACCCGAGAACATCCTTTCCATGGGGTTCTCTTTTCTCCTTTGTGAGTTCCATCTAAGTCCTTCATTTTGGGGGAGGACCCAGGTCAACTAACCTTCATTTCCCTACCCGATACACTTCTGATTTTCTGTACTGTGATACTATGCTTTCAATAAGGTAGCTTCATCTCTAACTTCCTCCTTTTGCCCCTCTTTTCTCCCTTCTTCAGGGCTGAACTGTCTTTCTGTTTATTTCTATTTTATCCCCAGTGCTTAGGAGGTTGTGGCATGTAGTAAGCACTTAAGGAATGCCTGTAGTCTTACATGCCTGCCTATCTGAGTCGGAGAAAAATCACATAACCTATTAAGCCTCAATTTCCTTATCTGTAAAATGGGGATAATTACTTAGGTACCTACTTCACAGAAGACCCAAATAAAATATTACTTGGGAAAGTTCTTTGCATTAGAAAGATAATGTGATGGAATGGAAGCAAGAGATATGAATTGAAATCCTTCATTCTTCTGATACTAACTATGGACTATGGACATGTTCCTAAACTTCTTTGAACCTCAGTTTCTCCATCTACAAAATATAGATAATAATGTTTGTACTACCTAAATCTCAGGATTGTTATAAGGAAGACAGGATATTTTTTGTTTTGTGAATTTTTATTTTTCAATTCCAAATTCTTTCCCTCCTTTCATTTTTGCCCTACTCATCAAGAAGGCAAGAAATAAAATACCATTATACATATGAAGTCATGCAAAACATATTTCTACATTATCTAGCTATGTTGTAAAAAATGTAAATAAGAAAAATAAAAGAAAAAATTGCTTCAATCTACTCAGAGTTAATCAATTCTCTCTCCAGAGATGTATAGTACTTTTCATCCCAAGTCCTTTGAATCTGTTATGGGTTATTGAATTATTACAAATCTTTGACAGTGATTATTGATCCAATATCATGGTTACTGTGATTATTGTTCTCCTGGTTCTGCTCATTTCACTTTGCATCAATTCATATCAATCTTCTCATGTTTTTCCTGAAACTCACTGTCACTCTATCACAATCATATATGCTAAATTGTCCAGGCATATTCCAACTAATAGATATCATTCAAGTTTCCAAATCTTTGCAACCACAAAAAGAATTGCAATAAATATGTTTGTGTATTTGTGCTGTTTTCCTTTTTCTTTGATCTCTTTGGCATACAGACCTAGAAGAGGTATTGTTAGTTCAAAAGATATTCATAATTTTATAGCCTTTTGAGCATAGTTTCAAATTGTTCTCTAGAATGATTGGATCAGTGCACAATTCCACCAAAAGTGTATTAGTGTACTTATTTTCCCACAGTTCCTCCAGCATTTGTCATTTTCATTTTCTATTAGTTTAGTAAATCTGATGTGTGTGAGGTGATACTGTAGTCATTTTAATGTGCATTTCTCTAATTACTAGTATTTAGAGCATTTTTATCTGATTATTCATTGCTTTGACTTCTGAAAACCTAGGAAAGCTCTTTGTAAATTTCAAAGTAATATAGAAATATGTGAGTTGACATAGTTGGTTTCAGTGAGGTGTGTTTTAAGGAGTGTTAAAAAGGAATCCCTCTAATAAAAATTATGTCACTCCATAGATTATGGACTTGGTTTGATATATTTAAACCCACAATGGGAATGATTTTCAGGAAAAATTATGGGCCATAGTCTAACTAGTTCAAAGTCAGTCAGAGTGATTTTGCTTTTCCCTTAATCCTTTCCTTTTGGCAGAAAAGCCATGAGATGACCAAAGAGCAGGCAAGAAAAATATGAGTGGAAGATAAACAATGGGCAAGATCATCTACAAAGTGAGGTACAAAGAACCTGAAAAACAGAGACTGGGTCCACATGAGACACTTTATTCTATTTCATACATTTCTATGAAATAGTGTGTGTGTATGTGTGTGAATTTAGCTCCTCCTGACTCTAGGTCGGGAGCTCTAACCACTGAGAAACCCAAGTGCTCATTGGGGGTTTTCTCGGCAAAGATACTGGAGTGGCTTGCCATTTCCTTCTCCAGCTCATTTGACAGATGAGGAAACAGAGATAAATGACTTGCCCAGGATCACACAGCTAGTGAGAATATGAGGCCAAATTTGAAATCAGGTCTTTCTCACTTAAATCCAATTCATGGACAAGTCAAGATGTCCCCCACAATGTCATTGGTCCTCTTTGAAAACAAAGGATGAACCACAACAACTACCACTGCCACTACCATTTCTCTTCTTCCTGTTCCTCCTCCTAGCACTACAGTAAAATGGAAATGATGTTGAACTAGGAAAAAGGATACCTGGGTTCTCTTCCCGGTTCTGTTACTGCATCCATCCACTCTGTGGGCTTCAACATGGCCCTTTACTTCTCAAGTCCTCAGTTTTCCTCATCTGTCTAAGAGGTGGGTTATACTATAATACTTCTTTCAATTCTGACTTTCTGCTATTCTGATCTATGTTCCCAAGTAGGGGAGCTTTGTGACTCCCCATATGGTGTTCCTTTCACTAGACAATGTTGCCTTTTAATGATCATTTAAAAAAAACCAATTCCATTACCATAAAAGTGGGACAACTGACAGCCATAAATTAAGTCATCTGTTTAGGATCACACAGCTGCCGGGTGTTTGAGCCTGAAACTGGAGTTGAGGTCTCTTGGCTTCAACTTCAGTGTTCTCTTAGAAGACCTGGGCTTCACCCTCAAGAAATGTGCAAAATATTTGGAGAGATAAGCAAGACAAAGAAATAGGAATTAGCTCAAGGAAAACCAAAGCTTGCAAATTTTGTTGCTTAAGCAGTAAATAGCAGTGAGTTTCAGAAGAGGGAAAGCTCAGTGGGCCATCACTGAGCACAGCTTTCTGGATGGTTTCAGAGCATTGCCAGGCCCATAAAAACGCCCACTGGACCTACCCACATGAGAGCTGACTTTGCTCTTATAATCAACAAACCTCACTAATGATAATTGCTCACATTTTATAGGAATTTGCAATTTAGGAATTGCAAAACATTTTACATATCTTGTCTGCTTTAATCCTCACAACAATTGTGTGAGGCAACCACCACAAGTTTTGTTATCACCATTTTATAGATGAGGAAACTGAGTCTCAGAGAGCTTAAATAATTTACTCATTAGAGTCATGCAGCAGTAAATGACAGGCTAGATTTGAACTTGGGGAAGCTAGAAGATATAGTTCTTTGTGTTGTTATATAATCTAATATAAATAACTAGCATTTATTTTTATTTTTAAACCCTTACTTTCCATCTTAGAATCAATACTGTATATTGGTTCTAAGGCAGAAGAGCAGTAAGGACTGAGCAATGGAGGTTAAGTGACTTGCCCAAGATCACACAGCTAGGAAGTGTTTGAGGCCAGATTTGAATCTAGGACTTCCTGCCTCTCAATCCACTGAATCACCTAGCTGCCCCAGTAACTAGCATTTTAAAAGCTAGGTGGCACTGTGGATAGAGAGCCAGGCCTGAGTCAGGAAGACTCATCTTTCTGAGTTCAAATCTAACCTCAGTCATTTACTAGTTATATAACCCTGGGCATGTCACTTAAAACTTTGATTGCCTCCATTTTTTTTCATCTGGAAAAGGAAATGGCAAATCACTGCAATATCTTTGCCAAGAAAACCCCAAACAAGGTCAGGAAGAGTCAGACACAAGTAATAATAACAAGATTTGGACCCAAGTTTTCCTAAATTCAAAGCCAAATGTTTTATCCACTGACACATGCTATCTCTTATTGCTATATTTTATACCTTGGATACAGCCAGGGAAGGGAGCAAACATATACTGAAAATTTAACTATGTGCCAGGTACCATGTTAAGCGTCATAAATATTTTCTCATTTTATCCTTACAACAACCCAGGGAGATAGGTTCATGTTTACAACTGAAGAAACTGAGGCAAAAGCTAGTAAGTATCTGAGGCTGGATATGAAATTGTGTCTTTCTCACTATAGGCTTCTTTATCCATTCACTGATTTACCTAGCTGCCTCTCTAGCAAGGGAATGTTGGTCTATGTGAAGGAAGACAATGATTAACTACTAACTATATGGGAGGAATACAAATAAAAGGGGGAAAAAAAGAGTCCTTGCTGTCAAGAAGCTTACATTATTACATTACTACTTCTTTCTTTCTTTCTTTCTTTCTTTCTTTCTTTCTTTCTTTCTTTCTTTCTTTCTTTCTTTCTTTCTTTCTTTCTTTCTTTCTTTCTTTCTTTCTTTCTTCCTTCCTTCCTTCCTTCCTTCCTTCCTTCCTTCCTTCCTTCCTTCCTTCCTTCCTTCCTTCCTTCCTTCCTTCCTTCCTTCCTTCCTTCCTTCCTTCCTTCCTTCCTTCCTTCCTTCCTTCCTTCCTTCCTTCCTTCCTTCCTTCCTTCCTTCCTTCCTTCCTTCCTTTCTTCTACTTCTTTCTCTTCCTCCTCTTCCTCCTCTTTCTTCCCCTTTTCTTCTGTCCTAGAATCAATACTGTGTTTTAGTTCTGAGGCAGAAGAGGAGTAAGGACTAGGAATTAGAAGTCAAGTGTCTTGCTCAGGGCCACACAGCTATGAAATATCTGAGGACATATTTGAATCCAGGACTACCAATCTCTAGATCTGCTATCTAACTACTGATTCAAGTATCTGCCCCCAAAGAAACTTACATTTCCAAAGAGGCGAGAACAATACATAAAAAAGACCCCAAAAGGAGTGGGAGGAGGGAGGAGGTACCTTCCTAGAGGCAAAGTGGCCAATTCTGTGGAATTAGAATACAGCTAGCAGGGAAAGAAAACTTGGCTAGTCAGAGCCACCCCCAAAATGGAGGCCCTGGGAGGAACTCACCAATGGAAGAAGAAGGTCAAAGCTCTGAAGGTCTATTCTAGATGAGAAGACAGTTGAGTCATGGTTAGGGGGAAGGAAAAAGCTAGAATTCATTTATTTCCTTTTTTAAATTTTTGCCACCAAATGATCCTTGAGTCAACCCTAAAGCTACTTCAAACAAGCTAAGATCTTGTCTGTGATGTGAAAAGATCACCCATCCAGGAGAGTTCCTGAGCTGACCCCTCTCCAATCAGTAGGAAAATATCTTTTAAACATCCAAGTCACTGTGTAAAGTGTAATGGGGGAGGATACATAAAGACAAATGAGACCCAGTCATCACCTTAGTGGAATTTATAATCTAATTGTGGGGAAATATACACACACACAAGTAATGATGATGATGATGATAATGTATAATAATAGCTAGCATGTATTCAGGGAGTCCACAAGTCTGAATGTGATTTGAAGCTTTAAAAGCACTGAGACTTTTGGAACACCCTATTTAACGCTTTAAGATTTGCAAATGCCTTACAAATGTCATCTCACTTTTATCCTCACAACAAACACTGAAAGGTAGATGTTGTTAAATTGCTTCCATCATGTCAGACTCTTTGAGACCCCATTTGGGGTTTTCTTTGCAAAGATATTGGAGTAATTTGCCATTTCCTTCTCCAGCTCATTTTACAGAGGAGAAAACTGAGGCAAACAGGGTAAAGTGACTTTTCCAGAGTCATAATTCTAGTAAGTGTCTGAGGTCTGATTTGAACTCAGGAAGATGAGGCTTCATGAATCCTAGACGAGTGCACTGTACAACCTAGTTTTCCTGTAGATGTTTTTAATATTCCCATTTTACAGGTAAGGAAACAGAAGCAGACAGGAGAAAGTGTCTCAGGCAAGCTTTGAACACAAGTCTTTTTGACTCTGAGTCCAGTGCTCTCTAGCTACAATGCTGGAGAGCTGCCTTCGAACTCTAATAGGAAAGCCAGAAAATGATGAGAGGAATAAAGATGCTTTTTTAGACCAGAAGGTAAAGACTGCTTCTATCTGGGCTGGAGTGAGATCAGGGATCATTTCAGCTGAATCTTGGCAAGCTGGTAGAATTTGGATAAGCAGATTCATAGGCAGGGCAGCTAGGTGGCATAGTGGATAGTGTACTGGACTGGGAATCTGGGAGACTCACCTTCCTGAGTTCAAATTTGGCCTCAGACACTTCTGTGATGCTGGGAAGTCACTTAACCCGGTTTGCCTCAGTTCCTTATCTATAAATGAGAAGGAAATGGCAAACCACTCCAGTATCTTTGCCAAGAAAACCCCAAACATTGTCAGGAAGAGTCAGAGAAGACTGAATGAACAACAGAGCCTATAGGCAGAAATATTCCACATGGAAGGAGATAGCGTGAGCAAAGGCAAGGTAAGAGGAAAATTTAGGGATAGTCTAGCAAGGAGAGGAGTGACAAGTCATTGCAAGATAGCCTGGGCCCAGAAGTCTAAGAGCCTTGAATGCCATTTTTTAAAACGTTTATCTTCTGTCTTAGAATTAATATTATGTATTGGTTCCAAGGCAGATTAAATGTTAAGGGCTAAGCAACTGGGATTAAGTGACTTGCCTAGGATCACAAATCTAGGAAATCTCTGAAACCAGATTGGAACCCAGGACCTCCTATCTCTCATCTGTAAGCTACCTAGCTGTCCCTTTTGCATGCTATTCTAAAAACTTTGAACTTTAGGTTTTATTCAGTAGGTGACAGGGAGCAATTGGAGATTTTTGAGTAGAGGAATGACATAATCAGCTTTGTGCTTTGTAGAAAAATTAATTTGACAGCAGCATGTAGGATGGATTGGAGTCAGGGAAAGCCTGGAGGTGGAAAAGTCAGTTAGGAAGCTATTGTAATAGTTCAGGGGAGTGGTGATGAGGGAATGAAAAGAAAAGCTGGATTTGAAAAGTTGTCAAGATTTATGGGGCTAGACTACCGTTGATTCTTATTGCTGTGGGTGCTAGGCGGAGGGACTTCTGAGGCCATTATAGAGATGGGCTGGAGCTTATTGATTATCTGGGCTTGTCTGAAGCCTCTTGGAATTTGTGATGTCACAACAGGGAAAGGCAGGGAGCTTCCCATCCATCGTGTTGCTGGGGAATGGAGGATAGATAGAATGTAATCCTTGCCATAGCATCAGACTTGCCCACTTGCATTCTGAGCACGTCAGTGTACAGTGGGCTTAATGGATAAAGCCATTACAAATGATCTAATTAATCCAGGAGACCGCTGTTTCATTACGGAGGCTTCCAGCTCCCCCAAGCCCATGCAGCTAAGAGTTATTGTCCTCAGCTCCTCCTTGTTCTGGCATTCACGTGGCTAATGTACTACCTGAAGATTCAAAGGCTTTTAATAAGATGATCAAAGACCATATTAATGTTTACAGCCTCTTGGCCCCTCAGGATCTCAAGAGCAGGAAGGATTCAGTACTGAAAGCTCATTGGTCTTGGTCCAAATGTTCTTTCTGCTTTGTCCCAGTTACTCCTCTTCTTGTATTATTCACATGTTCTGAAAACAGACCCATTTGCCCAACAATGATCCTCTTCTCCTTCCCGATTCAGTATTATGTCACAAGAGTAAGATATCTTGTCCCAAGTAACAGGGTAGAACTTGCATCCCAGTCAGACACAATTGCAACTTCTCCAATTCATCCCTCACAAGGATACCCACTTGGTATATCCTAAACACAGATTTGCCCTCCTCATACCCTAACTCAAATATCTTCAATAGCTCATTATTGCCTCCTTTATAAAATACAAAATTTTAATTTCAGCATTTGAACCTCTCCATGATTTAGATTTTTATCTATCTTTCCAATCTTGTTTTATATTTCTTCTCGTCACACACTGTCCATTCAGTTAAATTTACCTCTTAGCCATTCTCCATAGATGTCATATTCTACTTTGCTTCTGTACATTATGAAATATTGGACAGAGAGGTGGCTAAGTGGATAGGGAGGTTGGTCTGGAGTCGGAAAGACCTGGATTCAAATTTGATATCAGACACTTACTTGAGCAAGTCACTTAATCTGGTTTGCCTCAGTTTCCTCATCTGTAAAATGAGTTGGAGAAAGAAATGGCAAACCAATTCAGTATCTTTGTTAAGAAAACCCCAAATGGGGTCATGAAGAGTTGGATATGACTGAAATGACTGAATAACAACAAATTATGAAATATGGTCCTTCCTCTCTTTGCTTCTTGGAATCACTATCTTCTTTTAAAGCAGAGCTCTTAGGAGGCCAATTCTAGTAACCCCCATTGTTAAGCATTTTCTCCTTTTTGAAATTGCTTTGTATGTACTTTCTAATTATTTATGTGCATCCAAATATTTTATATCCCCACTATAATGGAAAGCCCTTAAGGGGGCTTTATCTTCGCTTTATCTTTGTATCACCATTCATTATTATTATTTTGGGGGGAGGAGGGAGTGGAGTTGGTTGCCTCTTGAACCTGCCTTTTCATTGGTAATCAGAACATCTCTCCACTAATAGAGATGAACAAGTATCTCTAATTTATTATAGCTAGCATTTTTATAGCATTTTTATTATTATCCTCATTTTATGGATGAGGAATGGAGGATAAGGCATGGAGAGGATAAATAATTTGGTCAGGGTCAGCTAGTGGATCTGAGACAGAATTTAATTTCAGATCTTCCTGACTTTAATACCAGCATTTTATTTATTGCATCACCTAGATGCATATTCCAAGAGGTATGCTCATCCTCTTAGTGGGTAGCCTATAATACCATTAAGAGACTTTTTTAGTCATACATGACACATACATGTGTCAGAGGCAAGACTTGAACACTCACCATCCCAAGCCTTTCTGGTTCAGTATTCACTGTCATGCTTTCTTTCATCTTCTGTATTAGAAGACCTAAATGTTGGTGTATGGTAGGTCATTGAACTAGTTGAGGGGATTGATCTCTATCTAAAGTCCTGTCCAATTCTAAATCTTATCAATGTTTGTTCTTTTGTTCTTAGAATCATCAACTCCCATTCATGGGAACCTGGTAAGATCAAATCTTGGCCAACCTCCACATTTTCCAGAAGCCTAGAGAAGTGAAATGCCCAAGATCACACATTTAGTAGATGGCAGAGCTGAGGTTCAAAACAATGTTTTCTCACTCCAAGATCAATGCTCTTTCTTTGGCTGAATTTACAGGGCATTTGTCCTATGTTTCAGACACCAGCAACCAGTATCCATGGTTATTCCATTTCTTTGGATTATACTTTGTTAATGGAAGGAGCAGGTTTGCTTGAGGCTATGTATGTGTTGATGTATATTTATTATGCATCTAGCACAGAAGATTTATTGTATACAGTCAGTATTTAATAAATGCTTACTGAATTGAGTTCATTTTTTATGGGTCTTAAATAAGCCTTTACACATATATTTATATGTTTATGGATTTGATTAATCTTGGCTACATTAATAAAGCCATATATTTATAAAACAAATTATACATATATTTACATACTAAATATTTGAATATAGAAACATATTTATATATCAAGCATATGCATATATCTGTGGCAAATATATCTATATATTCCTATAACAAATATATAATCTATATAATAACTATATAAATATATTTATATAACTAATATATAAACAATAACTATATATACAGCAAATATATAATCAATATAACTATACAAATATATTTATATAGCAATATATAATCTATATAATAACTATATAAACATTTATATTATAAATCTATAAATATAATAAATATGTATATATTTAATAATAAGCATATAAATATATTTATATAATAAATCTTTATTCTTAAAGGTGTAGCCAACTTTTTTTATTTGGCATACCAAGGCTGACATTCCCCAAACCATTCCATTTCTTCTTATATTCTATTTTTATAATAATTCAGGTAATTGTAACCAGGTAGATAATGGCGCCTGAGTTATATAGTCTTGTGATCCAAACATTTAAGACTTCACAGGATGTGGTCCACTATGACAAAAATTAGCATACCTTTCCATTAAATTATGCTTAAAATACAAATTCAATACTTTATAAAGGCAATAATCTTATAGAAACTTAGAGATTTTAGCTAGGAAGGACCTTAAAGGCCATTGAGTTCTACTCACTCATTTTATATATAACCTAAGGCAGGTAGAAATTAAGTGACCTGTTCAGGGTCACACAGTCAGTGTCTGGTTTTAGACCTAGGTTTTTTGTTTTTTTTACTCCAAAACAACTGCCTCTACCACTATCATGTTTTCTGCCCAAGTTGCATGTTTTAAAATGTCAAAATTTCTCCTGGAAACTATAACCTACAGCTTCAATACCAAGGAGGCCAGAGAACTCCCTCCCTCATGCTATAATCCATATGCATTGTTGAACACATAATACTCTTTTTCACGTTTCCATTTCTTGGCTGTGTTTGTCCATCATGCCTTGAACTCACTCCCTTTTTGTCTACACGATCTTTCTAGATCTTCTACAGCTCTCACCAGTCCCCTCCCTCCCATAATCAACTTTTATCCATTTTATCTAGATTATGCATACGTGTATTATCTCCTCTATTAGAATAGCTGTTAGTTTGTAAGTATAAAATTCTGGGAGTTGAGTCCTGGCTGTTTAATCAGGGATGTACCAAGTCTACAGAAATCTGCCTTCTAGAAATTAGTAGAGGAGAGGGAAGGCTGGCATTAAAGAGGAATATCTCATTAAATGCAGCTATGAAAAATATTATACCTGGGAGCCCCCAAGTATCCCTCCCCCTTCAACTGGTCACTCCACAAATTTTATTTCACTGTAGATTCCATATGCATGAATCTGGTTAGCTGGCCAATTTGATTGGGGAAGCTACACTTGAGATGCCCCATCGCATGACAATTAGGAGGCTTCTTGATAGTCACAGTTAAAGCTCACTTCTCACTCCCATTCCAGCTTGGCAACAGTAGTGTAAGGGAGACTAAATTTATTTCTATTCTCTCTCTGTGTATGTGTCTCTCTGTCTCTCTCTGCCTTCCTTCCCTCCCTCCCTCTCTCTCTTCATGCATATATATATATATATATATGTATGTATATATACATATCTATATTCTTACACATTCTTTAATAATGAAATCAGCTCTTTGCTTGCTTCCTGCTTTTCCCCCTTCTCTTTTTTTGGCACAGTTCTGACAGGCTGGCACCATGAATCTGTCGTCTTGCTTTTTGATCAATGCAGACTCTGACATCCCAGGACTGCAAGTTGTTAACTTCTTTTCAGGGCCCTTGGCTGCTGAGGAATTTATAGCTTCCTTCCTCATCCTGATCTCCCCTGGCTCAGTCCAGCCTCTCCATACAAAAGTAGGTGCAGTGAAAAATGAATGACTGTCTTTTTTTCTGGTTGCAACTGGTCAATCAATAGGCATTTGTGAGGCATATACTATGTGCCAAGCATTGTAGTAAGTGCTGGGGATACAAAGAAAAAGGTACGCAATCCCTGCCCTCATAGAGTTTACATTTTTATGTACAGGTGACTGGAAAGAAGAGTGGAAAACATCATGTCTCTCTTTGTGTCTGTTCAGTCATTTCAGTAATGTCTGACTCTTTGTGACCCCATCTGGGATTTCCTGGACTTGTTTGCCATTTCCTTCTCCAGGGAATTTTACAGATGAGGAAACCGAGGCAATCAGGATTAGGTGACTTGCCCGGGATCACCCAGCTGATAAGTATCTGAGGGTAGATTTGAGCCCATGAAGATGAGTCTTCATGACTCCAGTCCCCTGGCACTCTATCCCACCTAGCTGTCTCAGTCCTGTGATGTAGGTGCTATTATTATTAGTCCTTATTTTACAACTGAGGAAACTAAGGCAGGCGGTCTTCCTGACTCTAGGCTCAGGGCTCTAGATGATAGCCTCCCCTGGAAGGAGATTCTGTTTAAATCTATCATTGGTGGATAGCTATATCTACTGTTCTGCTTCCTGTTAATAAGTTATTAAGTGCCTCCTATGTGCCAGGCACTCTATGATGTGTTGGGGATACAGAGAAAGGCTAAAGACAGACTCTGTTCTCAAGGATCTCACAGTCTGATTGGAGAGGAAGCATTCCAACAGCTACATACAAACTAGCTGCTTACAGAGTAAAATGGAGATAACCCACGGAGGGAAAGCACTAGAATTCAAAGAGAATATGAAAGGCTTCTCATGGAAAATGGAATTTTAGCTGAAACTTGAAGGAAGCCAGGGTAATCAGGATATGGAAATGAAGAGGGAGAGCATTCCAGGCATGGGGGTCAGCCAATGAATTGTACATTTTTTATCTTAATTCCTCCTTCCTATTCCCAGCTACAATTGGTTTGGCTTCCTTTGCTTCATTACTCCCTGTGGGCTGTTTCTTTCATTTTTGATACTGGAACTTGCTTGGATTTTCTGAAATCTGAGCAGACTAAATTCTTGGAACTGTAGACAGCCTATGAAGTGTCAACATTTACCCTCTTGCCTTCCTTCTAAAGCACACATTGTTATTGATCCCTGGGTATATAATAGAATTTCCTTTAAAAATGAATTCCTGATATCTACTTGTTTTTTTAAATCAGTTGTCTCATCTTTATGGAAGTGGAATATAAAATGTACAGCTATATAGCCATAGATTTAGAGCTACCAAAGGGCCTGAAGATGTCATCTAGTCAAATACTCTCATTTTACAGATTAGAAACTGAGGTCAGGTGAGCTTCAATGACTTTTCCAAAGTCTCACAGAGAGGATGCATGAATTTAAACCCAAGTTTTCTGATTAAAAATCTAGAATCTTTTCCACTTTATCATGTTTCACTGTAGAGGAATGAGAAGTGATTGGCTAGTTAAGAAGATGGTGTCCAAGAATGGGTTTTGGATTGATGGATCACAGATTAAATTATGGAAATGAGGTTATTGACCAGGGATTAAGGATACCTAAAAAGAGCTGTTGAAAATCAGTTTGTAGTCTTGAAAATCTAATACAATAGAGATTTAGTCTGAAAAGGATAAGGGAAGGAGAAAACTGTCCCATTATATCTCTCAATTTTGGTATCATAGAGAATAACTCTAATGCAGGAAGAATTAGCAGGAAAAAAATCTAAGGGCAAAGATAGCAATAAAACCCATAGGTTGTATATTCAGCACGAGTATGCAGTGTGATATGCTAGACAGTTAAAACAACAAATATAATCTTAGGCTAATTTAAGAGTGACGCAACATCTCCTACTTGTTGTTCAGTTGTGTCTATTTTGGTTGTGACCCTGTTTGGGATTTTCTTGGCAAAGATCCCAGAGTATTTCCTTCTCCAATTCATTTTACAGATGAGGAAACTGAAACAAATGGGGTGAAGTGACTTGCCCAGGGAGACTTGGCACTCTTCATTGTGCCACCTAGCTGCCCTCCTACTTTCTCCTACTAGAAAGATGATAATCCCTCTCTCCTTTGTCCTGGATAGATCATTTCTACTGTGTCATTTTCTATTCTAAAAGGCCACATTTTAAGGAGGACAATGCAAAAGTGAAAAGTATCTTGAAATGGGCATCCAGGATAAGGAAGATTCTTGAGCTTCTGTCATTTGGTTAGTTGAAAGAACTGAGGATGTTTAGCCAAGAGAACAGAAGACAGATATAATGAGTGTCTTCTGATATTTGAAGGGGTGTCATCTAAAAGAGGAAATCCATTATTCTACTTGGTTCTTCCCCAGAGTATCATCTCTTACAAGAAAGAACAGAACAAAACAGAATAAAAATAAAAAAAAATAATTTAGCAAATACCATGAGTCAGCTGATATACATGCAGTGTCCCATGCTTATAGCATCTCACCCCTGCAAAGATTATGTCTTTCCATTTAAAACAGTTGTAGTAGGTTGGATAAAGAAAATACAAGAGGGAAGCCGATAAGGTATAGATAACCATCATTTCTTTTCAGGCAATAAAATAATTGTATCCTATAAGCTCTGAGTATGCTCATTCAAACTCCTCTTACTGATGAGGCAAGTTCCTTCTCCAATTAGAGTCCTAGAGGTATACCTGAAGATTGGGATCTTCTTTTCTCTAATACCATTTTCTTACACCTTCATTTTGTCCTTGGTGAAGCAAAAAAAATGCATACAGTGGCCACTTAAAAAAAAGTATATCTTTGCGCCTTGCATTCCTCAGTTCTCTGGCAAAAGGTGGGTAGCATGCTTTATGGTAGATCTTCTGGAGACACGGTTTTCCATTGCATTAGTCAATACTTTCAAGGTTATTTGGGTTGTTGTTCTATTGTTCTGGTACCACTCACTTCACTCTGCATCAGTTCACACTGCCCAAGATTCTCTGAAATTGTCTGATGCTTCATTGTTTACTCCACAATAACATTCCATTACCTTGATTTTTTTTTCAGCCATTTTCCAGTTATCTAAGAGGAGATCTAAGGCACCTACTTAGCTCCTAAATGTTTGCTTTTCTCTCCCCTCCCCACTTTTTATTCATTCCTTGAGGATTAGAAAGTTGTTTAAATTGTTTTGCTTATGCCTATCTTTTCCAGTATCACCCACCCTCCTAAATACCACCCTTGCCCATCCCAACTATTTGCCTGGTTTAGTTTTATGTTTTTCCACATTTGTTTGTGAATGTATGAGTGTGTTAAATATTCTTTGCCCATTTCAGATAAAAGTGAGTGATGCCTATACCCCCCATACTTTCCTCCATATTTGTATCTTTTTCTCATATAGTCCAATTATGAGAAACAGTAAATTCTACTCCTTCCTTTCTAAACCAATACATTCTTTTTGTACCTCCCCCCCCCCTTCTTTCTTCTCCTCTTTAAACCCTTAAAACAGAACCAACCTACCCCTCAGGTCTTTCATTTTTCTTAGTTTAACTCCTTTTATGAAGCTATAAAGATTCTGTTGGTATACTTGTTTCTTAGACCTATTAGAGTATTAACCCTCTTTTTTTTGAAGCTACATTCAGTTTTGTGAATACATTCATTTTTTTCTGGGTTTCTCTGGACTGTTGAAATTGTATTTCAAAGGTCCTATTTAGTTTTCTGGTCTTTTTGTCAGAAATGCTTGAAAATCCTTTATTCTATTAGAGGTCCATTTCTCCCCATAGGATGATACTTGACTTTGTAAGGAAAGCTATTTTTGGTTGTAAGTCTCTCTCTTTTGCCTTTTGGAATATTGTATTCATTCTCTCACTAATAGTAGAGGCTGCCACTTCAATGTCTGACTTCCAGCAAATCCTAGTTCTTGAACTTCTTCTCTTGATCTCACAAGTCTTCTTTTTCTAAAAGAAAGAAAGGATATACACAACAAAGAGAGTGAGAGAAGCCATAGCAATATCATATATTCTGGGAGAGGCAGAATTGGAGGTCCTCCCTGATCTAGAATCTCATTCTAGCTCTTTTTCCTTGCTCAAATTTTAGCCAGACCCAGATCCATAATAGATTGTGAACTACTGGAGGGTAGGGACTAGTTTCTTTTGACTTCCCTCCCTCCCTTCCTTTTCTCCCTTTCTTTCTCTTCTTTCCATCTCTTTCCCTCCCCCCCCTTCCATTTCTCTCTCCCTGTGTCTCTCTTTTTCTCTCTTGGCTTAGCATGGTGCTTGGCATACAGTAGGTGCTTAATTATGCTTGTTGACGACTTCAAAGAGACAAACCAAAAAACTTGTTTTGGCTTGTTAGTACTTTTTGAATGCACCACTGTTCCAGCCCCATGATTAATTTTTTAAAAAATGAAAAAGGCCCTTTTTCTTCATATGGTGGTTGGACCAGAGGACCAGACTAAGTAATAGAATATTTGTGCTTGATACAAATTTGGGAGCAGGCTGAGTATTTTATGCATTCTCACGAATTTCATGTTACACTAAGAAACATTTTCTGTATATCTCTAGCCTTTAAGAAATCCTTAGAACTCAACTCCAACTTTCTGCTCCACTAATTTCCAAAAGTATTTCTCAGCATTCATCTTCATGGGAGAGTCTAAAGTTAGGGGCAAATACAAGATGATTACTTGGGAATCCACATCATCTTAATGACCTGTATGACTAAGTCACTCAGCCTCTCTTGGTGTCATTTTTCTCATCTATAAGACAAGGTGGTTGGACTAGATGATCCCTAAGATCCTTTATAAGATTTGATCTGTGATCTGTATGATCTCTATGTGATAGCTCTGGCTAACCTTTATTTAAGTGTCTCACTGGAGCTGTAGGAGATTGATAACTTTTCTCCTCTATCAAGCTCTGTGATAGGATCATAGAACATAGAAGTGGAAAAGACATTAGAGGCCATCTAGTTAAACCCCTCCTCTCTTGTTTTTCTATACTGGGTCTTTCTATCTTTCCCAGGCTCAGAATTGAAGTGGCCATTCACTGATCCATTCCCATTGCTAATTGGCACAAGAGTTGTGACCTGCTCCATTTAGGATTTAGGCTAGAACTCCCTTCCTTAGGCTTCCAGGAACACATTATAGATATTCATTATGTCCAGATTTCTCATGGACATCTGAGTTTTCTTATGGTATCTCAGAATTACTGGGCTTAAGTGTTCTTCCAATCTTTCCTGCTTGGTAGCAGAAATTACAAGTATTTGCCAGCATCCCTTGAAATGCCCTTATTTTTAAAAAGCTATTTTTTGTTTTTACTCCACCTACATTTCTCAATGTATATGTCCTTTTAAGGAGCCAGACCTTATGACAAAGAATTAAAAAGAGGTAAAACTATTTCAGCAACTTCATTGAACATATTGAAAAAGTTTGACATTATGTTCAGTGTTCCATATACCTATATGGACTCCTCACATCTGCAAGGGAGAAGGGGAGGTAACTTCTCCTAACTTCCTGAGTCTAAGTCTAAGTTTTCAACTTAAATTAATGAGCATTTATTAAGCATTAGCTTGAGCTAGGCATTCTGCTAAGTATTGAAAATAAATACCAGCAAAATGAAAGTAAATCCTTGCCCATAAGGAGCTTACATTCCAATGAAGACAGAATTGAAAGGAACCAAATAAAGAAGTCCAGAGAGTGAGAAGCAAAGATGAGACAGAAATGGAGGTTGACAGGCTAGGGCCCTTGCTCAAAATGGAGATTCCAGAAGGAACTCACCAATGAAAAAAGGATGCCAAACAGACCAAGAAAACTTCTAGTTTGAGAAGACAGATGAATCATGGGGGCAAAGTCTAGAGAATGTGATTGATATTACTCAAAGACTTCACCTAGAAATCCATGTGAGAGAAGTTATAAATGTAGAATTGATGGTATATACCATATGGTGTTGGAATTTGGGGATGAGGATAAAGTGATTGAAGTAATGAAAGATTAGTCTAAGTTCTCAGCCTGTGTGGCTGATGGAAGAACTAGATGAATGAATGACTAGAATGAATGATGGATAGAATGAAAGAGATTAAGAAACTAGAAGGGTAGCCATTTGAGGGGAGAAGACAAATTTTGTTTTAGATAAGCTGAAACCAGGAATAAGAATAGATGTACTATTGAAAAAGTGAAAGCAAGGGAAAAATATGGAAGAGGGGAGCCAGATGATTTTTTTTCCATTGAAATTTAAGTCTGAGTTTAGAAGCAGCAAAAGTCCAGACCTCGGTGAAAATCATTCCATACCAATAAAAAACAAAATGTTTTGAGGGGACAGAAAACCAAATCTAAAAACAAGACAGAACCAGGGGGCCTTCCTGCTTGATTCAACTTAAAATGTATGCAGAGATGGCTGAATTCTTGGGTTTAAGGAAAAGGAAGAAGTAAGGCCCCAGGACCCTTCCTCCACCTGCTGTGCTGAGTCTCCAGTGGTCCCTAGAATCTAGGGGTGAGGGCTCCAGCCCAGAGGAAATACCTTGCTTCCACAGCTGTGCCAGGCTCTGGGCTCTAACCACAGGTAGCAGGGAGGCAGCTGGAGTTGACAGCTGTTGGAAAGGCGTGGAGGGGAGGGCAGCCTAGTCACAGCCACTACTCTCCATCTTGTGCCTCTGCTTCTCAAGGTTTTGACCTCAGGGCACATCCAGTTCCACAGATCAGCTTTGTAGGGGCTTAATCTAGTCTATCAATAGGGCAGATAAGAAGCTTTCAGAGAGCAGGGAAGCTCAATCTCCAATACCCTTCCTCCACTGACTGGGCTGAGAGCCATTGTAAGAATCCTGCTGACTTGGATTCTAGGGCAAAGGCTGCAACCACTACAGAGTACCTTGATAACAGAGCAGGAAGCACAATAACCTTCTGCCTCCACACCTTTACTGACATCTTCAGCTTCTGCTGCCAGCTGGGCAATATTTGACCTCAGGGTCCATTAATACCCCAGCAGCCTAATCTAGTCAATCAGCAGGGCAGAGAAGAAGTCCCTTCAGGACATAATAGCCCAAACCCACAGATCCAGCAAATACTCAGAGGAGCAAGATTACAACCAATGACAGGGGGTAAAGAAGGAAAAATATGAGCAAAAGACTAAAAAGAAAAAATTACAATCAATAGCTTCCATTCAGGTAATAAATAAAGAGCAAATGGAACAGAGGAGGACCAAGGAACATCAA
The DNA here is from genome assembly GCF_027887165.1 of Monodelphis domestica. Taxonomy (NCBI): domain Eukaryota; kingdom Metazoa; phylum Chordata; class Mammalia; order Didelphimorphia; family Didelphidae; genus Monodelphis; species Monodelphis domestica. Next base: position 78,425,075 of record NC_077228.1, read on the forward strand.
GAAAAAATGCAGAAATTCCATCAAATTGGACACAGACTTTGGAAGAACTAAAAAAACAATTAAAAAAACAATTAAGAGAGGCTGAAGACAATTGGAAAAAGAACTTAAGCAAGATAAGTCATCTGGAAACACAGGCACATGAACTAAAACAAGAAGAGTGTCTTGAAAGTCAGAATTGACTAGCTTGAAAACAAGGCAAAGAAAGCAAAAGATGACCTACAAAGAAAAATAGACCAGAAGGAGAAGGATGATCAAAAAGCCAGGGATGAAATTGATTCTTTAAAAATTAGAATCCAACAACTAGAAGCAAATGACTTCATAAGGCAGCAAGAATATAAACAAAATCAAAAGAATGAAAAAAATGAGGAAAATATGAAATACCTCATTGATAAAACAACAGCGGTTGAAAATAGTTCCAGAAGAGACAATTTTGAATTTGCTGGACTACTGGAAAATCACAATAAAAGAAAAACACTGGACATCATTCTTCAGGAAATTATTCAAGAAAATTGCCCCAACACTCTTGAATAAGAGGGAAAAGTGGAGATTAAAAGAATCCACAGATCACCTTCCCAACTGACAATGTCCAGGAATTTTATAGCCAAATTCAAGAACTATCAGACCAAGGAAAAGATAAGACAAACTGCTAAGAAGAAACCATTCAAATATTATGGAACCACAGTTATGATAACACAGGATCTGTCTTCATCCACCCTGAAGGACCAGAAGGCATACAGTGTGATATTCTGGAAAGCAAGGGAAATGGGTCTACAACCAAGAATCAACTACCAAAAAAAAAAATTCCCCTTGTAGGGGAAAGTATAATCATTTAATAAAATAAAAGACTTCTAAGCATTCCTAAAGAAAATATATGATTTAAACAGAAAATCTGATGTTCAAATATAGAACTCAAGAGAATCACCAAAAGATAATTAAGAAAGATAAAACCAAAAAATTTTAAGGGATCCAATAAGTTTAAATGATTTGTATTCCTATAAAAAAGGTGATGTTGGTAGCTCTTAAAAATTGTTATTATTATCAGGATAGCTAGAAGAAATATACTTAGAGGGTACAGTGACAAACTGTATAGGATATGTCCAAAAATACAAAAAACTAGGGTTAAAAAAGAGGATAATACTAAGAGAAATGGGAAAAGAGATAAAATGGGGCAAATATATATTGCATAAAGAAGCATATGGGGGGAGGTGGGGAGAAGAGCAGAAGACCAATACAATGGAAAGGTAAAAGAACTGATCATATATATATACACACACACAGACACACACACATACATATATGCACACACACATATATATACATATACACACATGTGCGTGTGCATGTGTATATAACATATGTATTTATATCTATCTAGGATACATATTTATATATGCATATGTAATAAATACACATATATGTGAGTTCTCTCATTAGAATGTAAGCTTTAGGGTTTGGCAAGTAGTTTTGTATTTCTTTTCAGCCTTTTATCAAGGCTTAGTATGGTGCTTAGCATCTATTAAGTGCTTATTGACTTTATTTATTGATGCAAACAGAAAACATACACATAATGATTTTGAGAGGAGAGAGAGAGGATGAACAGCTAGGGAGATGAAGAAAGATCTCTTTTAGGAGGTGACACACAAGTGAACCTTGACTAGAAGTCCTAATAGATTGTAGTAAGAGAGAGAATGGGGGAAATTAGGTGGTACAGTGGTTAGAGTCTCAGGGCTAGAGTCAGGAAGGTTCATTTTCCTCAGTTCAAATCTGACCTCAAACACTTAATATCTGTGTGACTCTGGACAAATCATTTAATATTGTTTGCCTCAGTTTCCTCACTTGTAAAATGAGCTAGAAAAGGAAATGGCAAATCACATCAGTATCTTTACCAAGGAAACCCCAGTAGTCAGAAACAACTGAAAATACTCAACCCAAAAGTAAAGGAAGAGAGTGTGTACTTGTGTAAGGTCATCAAGGTAGGAGAAAGAATGCTGGATTCAGGAAACAGCAAACAAGAAAGTATGGCTGGAATATATAGTTAGTGAAAGGGAAGAATGTAAAATAAGTGAGTGAACTTATGAAATGATTTCAATGCCAACCCAAGGAGCTTGCAATTTATCATAGCAGCACTAAGGAGCCCCCGAAGGCCCTTGACCAGGGGAAAGAAATGATGAGACTTGTACTTTGAGAGATTAGTTTGGCTGCCAGGTAGAAGAAGGAGGAGCCTGGAGATTAGTAGTCTAATTAGTAGTCTAATTGAAGTTCTGTTTGTATGTAGGTGATATAAAAAAGTGGGGGAAAGGTGGTAGTTCATAGTGAGGAGAAGGAAACAAGAAGGGGAGGAACATAATATGATCTGGATGACCCAAAGGTATCACAAATGCACTTCTGGTTTTTCTTATGTCATTTCTCTCCTACTTGCTCTATGCTTGGAAAACAAGCCCCTTCTTTAATGAAGTATGAGCTGCTGGTCAGGAAAAGATGAGGGAAATGGGAGCATAATTTTTTCCCTTTAGTACCCTTATTACTCCTGGTATTTTATTCCCAGCTCTCCAACTCTGCTTCTGGTCAAGTATAGGGAATCTACTTGAGTTATGTGTCAGGAAATGAAGCCCATGATTTCTTTAGCCAGCCAGCATCCCATGTTGTCAGGAAGTTGCTAAGCATTAGAAGTTCATACCCTTATTCTCTCTGTCTCTGTCTCTGTCTCTGTCTCTGTCTCTGTCTCTGTCTCTGACTCTGACTCTGACTCTGTCTCTCCCTCTCCTCCCCTCTCCTCTCCTCTCTTATCCTCTCCTTTCCATGTCTCTGTCTCTACCAGTCTCTTTCACACACACCTTCCTCTCAAATTCCAATGGGAAATAATATTTATCTGCAAAATTTACCATTGAAATGTGGCATGTGACATCTGGGGGGGAGGAAACTTTTTCATTTTCATCTGTCCTTTCTAGAGAATGTAAATGGGGCAACTTTTGATCTCCAACTGTAATGCATTTTAAATTCAAGGAGGATGGTGGGGGAAAGTAGGAATGGCTGTTTAATTTTCTCTCATAAAGGGAAATAATGTGAGGTTGGTTCTCTGTAGATATCATAGAGAGACATATCAGCTGTGGGATACATAAAGAATGATGGAATAATATATCAATGGAGGCAAAGTGAGTTTGGAGATGGAGGATGAGGTATATGTGCTTCTGGCTTGGGTACCATACAGTTTTAGTCAGAGCCATGTGGAAGAAGATTTGATGTAAACTGTTCTGTGTAGACTGAGAAATACTATTAATTCAATTTAGGCAACCTCTCCAAAGTAGGTCAGGTGCATTCATAGGACATCAAGCTGCTAGGCAATATTTTTGGAAGCAGAAGTCTGCTACTGCTCCCTTTTCACCTGGAAACATGCAAAAAGTACAAATTCCTAACCTATTTTCTTGAGTAAAGGAGATATCTATGTGGAACACTGGATTGAGCACTGGACTGAAGTAAGGAAGATCTGAATTCAAGTGCAACCTTAGATATTCACTAGCTGTGTGATCCTGGGCAAGCCACTTAACCTCTGTGTATTTGTTTCCTCAACTGTAAAATGGAGCTGATGTCAGTACCCATCTTACAGGGTTGTTGTGAGAATCAAATAAGATATTTTTAAAATACTTAGAACAATGCCTGGCCCATAGTAGGTGCTATATAAATGCTTCTTCCCTTCCCTTCCTGCTAAATGTCCAGTTATGCTTTGTGTGGGTTCAACCTTTTTGCTTATTCTGTCTCAGAGGGTTCAGCTGCTCATTTAAAAGAAATCAAATGTAATAAGCTAAAAAGATTTCTGGTTTTGATGATGGGAAAGAAATTCACATGTTTGTGATGGTTTGGAATGAGTAGGGGAAAAAAGATGGGGTGATTTTCCAGAGGTCCTGTTACATTTTTCTGGAAAGGAGGGATACGATGATGGGTGCTAAGAGACAAGGGCAAGTACAAGGTAATTTATAATTGATTTACATCAGGAAGGACTTTAAACCTTATCTATGCTACCACCCTCATTATAAATGTAAGGCAACTGAATTCTAGAGAAGTAAATGATTTGCTCATTGTTATATAGGCAGTCAGGATTTGAACACCAGTCCTCTGACTCTAAATCCTGTGATTTTTTTTTCACTGCTCCATATGGCCTCAAAACAAAGAATGGGAAGAAGAGTCTTAAAGAAGTGGAAAAAATTCACTTTTGTTTATTTTAAAATTTTATTTAATTGATTAATTTAGAGCATTTTTCCAGGATTACAAAAATCATGTTCTTTCCCTTCCCTCCCCCTAAACCCCTCCCATATCTGATGCACAATTCCACTGGGTTTTACATGTATCTTTAGTCAAGACCTATTTCCATATTGATATTTGCACTAGGGTGATCATTTAGGGTTTATAACCCCAATCATATCCCCATTGACACATGTGATCAAGCAGTTGTTTTTCTTCTGTGGATCTACTCCCAAAGATTTTCCTCTGAATATGGATAGTGCTTTTTCTCATAAGTCCTTCAGAAATGGCCTAGATCATTACATTGCTGCTAGTAGAGAAGTCCATTATGTTCGATTGTGTCACAGTGTATCAGTCTCTGTGTACAATGTTATCCTGGTTCTGCTCCTTTCGTTCTGCATCAATTCCTGGAGGTCGTTCTAGTTCACATGGAATTCCTCCAGTTCATTGTTTCTTTGAGCACAATAGTATTCTATCACCAACAGACACCACAATTTGTTCAGCCAATTCCCCAATCAAAGGGCATTCCCTCATTTTCCAATTTTTTTTTTGCCACCACAAAGAGCATGGCTATGAATATTCTCGTACAAGTCTTTTTCCTTATTATCTCTTTGGGGTACAAACCCAGCAGTGCTATGTCTGGATCAAAGGGCAGATAGTCTTTTAGCGTCCTTTGGGCTTTGCCTTCCAAAATGGTTGGATCAATTCACAACTCCACCAGAAATGCATTAATGTCCCAATTTTGCCACATCCCTTCCAACGTTTATTACTTTCCTTTGCTGTCATGTTAGCCAATCTGCTAGGTGTGAGGTGGTACCTGAGAGTTGTTTTGATTTGCATTTTTCTGATTACAAGATATTTAGAATGTTTTTTCATGTGTTTATTGATGGTTTTGATTTCTTTAACTGTAAATTGCCTATTCATGTCCCTTGCCCATTTATCAATTGGGGAATGGCTTGATTTTTTGTACAATTGGTTTAGCTCTTTATAAATTTGAGTAATTAGACCTTTGTCAGAGGTTTTTGTTATGAATATTTTCCCCAATTTGTTGCTTTCCCTCTAATTTTAGTTGCATTGGTTTTGTTTGTACAAAATCTTTTTGATTTAATGTAATCAAAATTATTTGTTTTACATTTTGTAATTTTTTCTAACTTTGCTTGGTCTTAAAATCTTTTCTTTCCCAAAGATGTGACAATTATACTATTTTGTGTTCACCTAATTTACTTATAGCTTCATTCTTTATATTCAAGTCATTCCCCCATTCTGAGTTTATCTTGGTGTAGGGTGTGAGATGTTAATCTAAACATAATCTCTCCCATACTGTTTTCCAAGTTTCCCAGCAGTTTTTGTCAAATAATGGATTTTTGTACCAAAAGCTGGGATCTTTGGGTTTATCATAGATTGTCTTATTGAGGTCACTTACCCCAAGTCTATTCTACTGATCCTCCTTTCAATCTCTTAGCCAGCACCATATTGTTTTGATGACAACTGCTTTATAGTATAGTTTGAGGTTTGGTAGTGCTAGGCCACCTTCCTTCACATTTTTTTCAATATTTCCCTTCATATTCTTGATTTTTTGTTCTTCCAAAGGAACTTTGTTACAGTTTTTTCTAATTCAATAAAAAAAAAGTTTCTTGGTAGTTTAATGAGTATGGCACTAAATAAGTAAATTAGTTTGGGTAAGATTGTCATTATTAGTAATATTGGTCCATCTCTCTTTCTGTATGGGCTTTCTTCTAGTGTGTTAGATGCCCCATCCTTTACCCACTTCCCCATCTCATTTACCTTTTCCCCATCATTCAGTGAAGCATACTGGAAAGCCTGATCCTACTTTTTAAACTGAAAATTCATCTTTTGTGTAATGGCTTTTGTCAAATTTTCCATCAGTCATTTTCATAGCTATATATGGTTGTCTCAGAGAGAGGCAGGTGAAGGCCATCCCAGTGCTTCTTAGATTCTCCTTATACTGGAATGCTCTCCTCACCCATGCACCTTCTACAATATCCTAGAACCTCCCCCACTCTTCCCGCCAAACCATAAGGTGCTTTCTTGCTGTTGAGCTGGACAGAGCAATGCTATCATCTTTCTTTACTGTTCTCTATTACAGAAACGATGTTGTGACATGGCATTGTCTGTCTACTTAAAGTTGGGATATGAGGAAAAGCTGGGACAGAAAGTTGAGTTTTTAGGAAGGAACTAGAGACAACCAGGGAATATAGTTACCTGTTCATGTATTTAGAGCTGGCAGGGATTTTAGAAGTAATTTAATCCAATCCCAATTATTTAACAATTAAGAAAATGGAAGTCCAAAGAGGTTAAATGACTTAGATTATACAGAAAGTAAACAACAGAACTGATAATATAGTGGAACTCAATGAATAACAAGAAAAAAAGTTTACTTTGACAGTGATGATGTGGCCTAGGCTCTTTCTTTGCCTCTGAAACATAGTTGAAAAATAAGCTGTAACCGACATGAAAGGAAGGACTTCAGTTTAGATGATGGGAGAATTTTGTCAGAGGTGAATTGAAGGTGATTATTGCTATTAGTATGAAATATATTAACACAGGTCCTGGTACACAGTAAATATGTAATAAATATTTGTTGACTGACATTACATTTATGAGCACTTTGCAACATGTAAAGCAATTTCCCAAGAATCTTGTGTGATGCCCATAGTAATTAATGCTGTGCCATTATCCCCATTTTACAGATTAATAAATTGGGATTCAAGGATGTTTAGTGACTTTCTCATGCTCAAATAGCTGTGGGCCAAATCGAGGTTTTCTGACTCCATGTTTAATATTCTTTCTATCTTATCACACAACCTGACATCTTGTACCAAAGAAACCGAGGCAGGCAAGATGTTCCATCAGGGCCATACACTACAATGTTATAAATGAATGGAGTTAATCAGGGGAGATTGCTGATCAGCTTGAGGAGTTCAGATTGTGAGACTTTGATTGTATCTTTCTTTTAAGAAAAATCTACTTTGGTTTGTCCAGGAACATCTTCTTTGGGATTTGGATATACCTTTAAATGTCACTAATTGAGGGTAAATTAATTGACTTAGTTATTGTAAGTCAAAGTCATCCATCTGTGCTGGACTATATATAAAAGGGGGGGATCTTCATTGGATAGGCTCTGTGTGTGGGTATATGCACGTAGATCTAGAGAGAGAGAACATGTCAGAGACCAAAGTTCTGAAAGCTTCTGAGGAGAACCTTGGAATCACTCTACCAGGGAACAGTTGATCTTCCTCTTTTCCTACTTCCCGTTATCCCCCTCTAACAGACCCAAAGATGCCAGCCTCTATACCCAAGACATAACAGTGCTCAGGAGCAGTGGTGAAATATTGAGATTTAAGGACCTACAAGTTCTTGGACCTGGCCATGGAGAAGCAGGGCAGAAGAATATCATAGTTATGAATGCTTGCAGCTGTGTAGTTTAGTAAAAGGAGACCACGCACCTGAGTGGTGGTAACTGTTGATCTTTGGCCTCTTGGATGATGGGAAGGAGGGGAATTTCCTAAATAACAATTGAGTTCCTAGAGAATTTAGGGACCCAGGCCTATAGAGCAAGCAAGGAAAAGGTTTAGACAACTCTATACTGTTGAAGAAGAGAGGATTAACCAAAGAACAAAAGATCTAGACTTTGCCCTTTTCTAGTACTATGAGATACTTTGTGTAGATCTAATGGCAAGAAAGTTGTCTTTTTTTGCACCCCCCAGTTTTATTTCCCTTAGAGAAAGAGTCCAAGCCCTTGAACTAGTGCCACATGATTAGAGGCTTTATTTGCAACCCTGAGGTGAAGGGACTCAGTGGAATGATGAGGGTTTACTTCTCCAGCAACCCCATGTTTATTTTCCTTCTATGGGGATGCTAAACCACAGGGTGGTGCTACAAATCTAGGGAACTCTAGGATATGGGAGGAAAATGAGACTCCCCTTTATGGGCTATTACACATCCTTGGTATTTTCTTCATTTTGTCTTTGGAGTGAAATAGAAGTTATTAAAAAAAATAAAACATCTCCTGTTTTAGATTCAATATTATGTATTGGTTCCAAGATGGAAGAGGCAATGGTGGTTAAGTGACTTTCCTGGGGTCACACAGATAGGAAGTGTCTGAGGCCAGATTTGAACCCAGGACTTCCCATTTTTAGGCTTGGTTCTCATCTACTCAGCCACCTACCTGTACCCAAAATAGAGGTTATCTTGGACAATAGTAGATACTATTTTCCATAGTGCTTGCATAGGAATTAGGGACCTTTTATCACCCACATGTGTGGAGAAATAAAATTGAATTACATTTGAGCTATCAAGCTGAAGAGTTATGATTTTTGGAACCATTCCAAAGACTGAAACCAGTTCATTTCAGCCAAGAACTTGGGGTATGAGGTCATAGGTTACACAATTATCACTATACTCGGAATCTAGTATCTTTCTTTCAAGGAATGTAAGGAAAACCCAGTCTATTATATCACCCACTCAACGCCCTAGTGAGATAGATTGGGACATGTATTATTCCACCTACTTTATAGATAGACAATATATTACATCAGGCAGCTGTTCCTTTCTTCTTTATAAATTAACTCTTGTGACTTCCTTTCCTCAGTGTGTTATCATTTGGGAACACACTTTAAAAACATCAACAACACTTTCTAAGTCGACCAACAAGTCCAGAGGTGGCAGAGAAAAAGTCTGGTAATAGGCTGTCTCATGTAAACCCAGATTCCATCTTAGTTACATTGTAGAGCTTGATTGGAGTTATGTGACCAAAAGACTCAAGTAACTTAAATTTCTATAACATTTTTATATCTCGTATTACTTCATCTTCATTTTGGAAAATATTTCTTCCCCTTCCCTTACCCATTTTTAGCCATCCTACATAACAATGTATTAAAAGGGAATATGAGGGAAAAAGAAAAGTAATTCAACAAAATCAAGCAATGCAATGACTTAGTTTTAGAGCATGTTTTTATATCAATAATACTTGACTTCGGCACAGAAAGTAGTGTGTGTGTTTGTATGTGTACAAAATTTCTTATTTTTTCTCTGAATTCAAGGATGGTCATTATAACAACACAGCACGCAATAATTTTTAAGCACGGGATCCTTTTAGAAAAATAAGGCAAGAGATGAACGCCCCAGGGAACAACCACAAACTTCTACTGGAGCTGAGAAGTTGATGTATGAGTGGAAAGGGTCATGAGAACCCTTAGAGAATGGAGAAGTGTCTGAGTGAAGAACCCTTTGACTCTTGCTCCCAGCTGCCTCAAATATATTACCACGTACAGTCTGAAAGTCTTTATTTTGAATAAGTGATACTTCATAAACCCTCACTAGGAGCTCTTGGAAACCTGTTGCCCTGTCTTGCTGTTGATTTTTGGCTCTTGTCATTTGGAGGAACTTTTTAAAGACTGGTTTGGAAGGATTGTCAGAGTGGTTTGGGTTTTCACTGCTACTAAGTTGCCATCTTGACTCCACCCCCTAGTTTCATGTTTTAAACATGGAATAATTCCTAGAATCACTCTTCCTCTAACCTATGCCTTCCACATCTTTTTAGTAGTCAAAGATACATTTGATGGTATGGGCCAGAGATTGGAATTGTGTAGCCTTCAAAGGGAATTAGGTAAAGAGACCTCAGTTGGCTACAAACTCATATTGGCCCCAGTTAACATGGGAGGCTGTGTGGTACAGTAGAAAAACTATTGATCTTGGAACTAGAAGATCTGGGATCTAGTTTGCTTTGTTGTGAATTAGTTGGGTAACATTTTGGTTAGGTCTTTGAGTATCTAATTCTTAACTTGTCAAATTACAAAATTGGATTAGTTGAGCTTAAAATCTCATATTCATATACTTTAAATCTGTGTCTAAGTTGCTTATCTGCTTTGAATTGCTTTATTTGACCAATATCACTATCAGGGTAGAAGAGACAAAATGAAAAGAGATATGCAGGAAAAGATAGTATACAGATATCTCCCCTTTTTCTTTCCCTTTTAAAATGTGTTGATTTTAGAAATTAGGAGGACATGTATAGTAAGAAGTTGAAAATATGGGACTAGAAATTGGGAGAGAGATTGGGATTTGAAATATAGATTTGGAAGTCATCCAAATGAGTGTAAGAGTTGATGCTATCAAAGGTTTCCCTGTGGTATAGAAGTCATCATGGGTTGTCAAAAACTACCCATAGGGCTTTGGCAAAGCCTGTCAAACAAGAAATACTTTAAGTGTGGGTGCCATGATGAATTTTTAAGCATGATGGATGAATCCAATAATAACTAAATTTTTAATAATAATGGTAATATCCAGCATTTATGCCATGCTTTATCATTTGAAAATTGCTTTGAATATATTTATTTGATAACATATATAAACATATGCACGTTTGGAAAAATTCATAAATAGGTTAGACCCAAGTTGAAAAATATTTCAACCACAAACTCTCAAAGATCATTTATTAGGTTGTAGATTAATTGTAATCCTTGAGGTTTTGAAATACTTAAATTGAAGGTGTAGGAGAAGACTAGATCACTGTGGGAAAGAGTATGGAGATGAGGGAATCATCCCAAGGACAAAACCTTGGAGAGCATTCATATTTAGGTAGAAGAAAGAAGAGAAAGAAATAAAAGTTAGAGATATAGGGGAAGAACCATGGTAGCATTATGGCCCAGAAACCAAAGAAAAGAGAGAATTATGAGGAAACAGAGTTTTTGAAAGCTACCAAATATTTCAGAGAAATTGAATTAGGATCAGGATAAAAGCAGCAGGGGAGGGGGGAGGTTGATAGATCTGTGAGTGTGGAGGCCATTAGTGGTATTCAAGAAAGTTATTTCAGAGGCATAGTGTGGGTGGAAACTAGATTATTAGAGATTAAGTAATGAATGAACATAGGAAGAATAGTCAGTCAAAATTTTTTCTGGAAGTATGACAGCAAAAATAAAGAAATCTAAGTTAAGGCACAAAACAATATAAGAGACCTGAGCATATTTATAAGCAGAGCAAAGGTAGTGAGTAGGAAGAGATTAAAGATACTGTAGAATATATAATTAATAGGGAAGGTTTCAGAAGAGGGAGGAAAGAATGGGATTAACAACATGGTTAGAAGAGTTAGTCTAAGGAAGATGTTATTTCTCTTGGACAGGAAGGGAGGAGGAAGGGAATGTTAGAGCTGGAAAAGATCTTAAAACCCAGTGGTCTCATTTATAGATTATGAAATGGAGGATTAAAATGAAATGACTTGTCTAAGGTCACATAACTACTAAGTGGCAGAGCCAGGATTCAAAGACAGGTAATCAAATATTTTCACCTCTGTTTTTTTTCCAAACTCACAGCCAAGACAAGTGCTCTTTTAGTTATAGCAGAGGACAATCAGATAGAATTTGAAATGGGTAAAAGGGAAGTTGAGGAAATTCACTTCATTCTTCTGGTCAAATAAGAAGGGAGTGGGCCTGGGGGATTGAAGAGTTGATGAATGGTTTGGAATAGCTCTTTTGAGGAATTTGATATAGTAAGTAAAAAATTTCTGCATTGAGGGTTCAGGTAAGGTTAGGTAGAATTAATTTGTAGTAGAACCACTCAGCATAGTTTTTTGACTTTAGATAATAATAATGCCTGATAGCTTACAAGTGAGAACAGAGAAATAAGAAAATGGGAATGTCAGAAGGGTTTAGTTTGCTGCATACAGTCATAGGCAAGGGACCTTGGGAAGTTACTGAGGCCAGAGTTTTCTATGGGTTCAATGGAATAGAATAGGACATACAGCTAATTACATCTGAGTCTGTGATTCTGAATTTGTGTTCATGCCAACCCTCTTTAATAAACAAAATTCATGACTCTTCATTCTATTTTTTTAAAAATCCCTTGAAATACACTTAGATAATATGGTTAGTTCAATAGATTATCCAATTTGTGGGTCAGCTGGTATCCTTTAATCTCCTCTCTTTTCCTACTGTTGTGTATTTTTTAAGCATTTTGCTGTTCTTAGCACCTCAGTGAATGAGTAAGAAAAGGGAGAGGAGGAATACACATGAGTCATCTCTGTTTCTTATTAGCAGCTTTGGTAAAAGATTTGTTGTGGGAGAAAAGTTCACTGTTATGTTTCATTTGTAGCTGTTGGTAAGGGCTTAGAATACTGGGGTTTGCAAAGGACTAGAGAAGACGGCATCTCAGCCTCTAAAGAATTTATAATCTAAGGAAAGATTAAGACACATAGAAAGGAGAAATTATTCATCTAAATGAGATTTGGTGACCCTCTGTAGACTTTAAGTATCTATGTGATCAGGGATGTTGTAGAGAGGATATTATAAGATGCTGTGTGACCTAATGAATAAGGTATCTGATTGAGGGCTTGAGTTCTGGAGGAAGCATTGCACAGTGGAAAGCGTTCTGGATTTGAAGTAAAAAAGACCCAAGTTTAAGTTCTGTCCCAGACATTTATTTCTGTCTGTTTGGTCTCAGATTTCTTAACTCTAAATAAGGGGTTATGGGACTAGATGATCTAGTCCTTCTGGCTCTAAATAAATAAGCTCATGGAATGCCTTCCTAAACTCTGGATTGACTAATTGACTTATAAAACAACACTGAACTTGGTGTCAGGACACTTGGAAATGAATCTTGACCTTGCCATTTACTCTATGTGTGACCCAATTAAATTCATTTCCCTTCTTTGTGACTCATTTTCCTTGTCATTTGTCATGCCATACTCCTCCTGGGTTTGCTCTTCCAACTTGAACTTGAACTGATAAATTGGGCTCCTACAGCAGCAACTCCACCTTGTGCTCTAGGGATAAATCTGTGGTTCGGATTGACTCCTAACACTATAGTTCATTAGCCCCACCGTGGAATGTTTCCCATTAACAGTCATTAGACTAAATTTTAATTTTTAATTAATTAATTAACAAATTAATTAATAGACTAAAAATTAATTTAAAAAAAGAATGTACTCAAACTATTTCATAAGAACAATGGTTACAAAGCATCCCCCCTGAAAAAAAAAAACCCAGGAAGATACAAACTTGAAGAATGGTAGGGACGAATATATGAGGCACACAAGGTCAAGGAAACTTTCCGGTTCTAGAATGGAATGGCCTTAATAGTCTTTCTTCTTCTACTGAGTCTTCACAAAGGTCACCATGTAGTAGAGTTTCAGTGTCAGTCATGGAAAAGACATTCTCCTAGTAGGTAGGGCTGGTTTCTCCCAGAACACAGCCTCTCAACTGGATGGATGGCTCAGTTGTGCTTGCTTCTTGTAGGTCATGGTATCTTTTCTAGACAGGTGAGACTGGGCAGGTCTTTCAGCCATTGAACTGGCACCTCCCCTGTTACAGGGTTGGGGATTAGGTTGGGCATGTCTTCACTCGTAGTCTGGTTGTCTCTATTGGCCTCTTCATATCCAGTTGAGATACTCAGAGGCTTACACTCCCTTCTAAGTTGTAGAAAGTTTCATCGACAACTACAAGGGACCTCGCCCTTACAGTTTGTTGTCCCCGTCTTTGCCTCTTCTGACCTTAAATTCTGCTGAGGTGTTAAATGGCGTATACTCTTACATCTAAAACAAAGAAGCCAAAGAGAAAGGTACTTCTCAGCTCTGGAGAATGGCCCTCACAGCCAGTGATTTCACTTTTCACTTTACTGAAAACATCAACTCCTCTCTTGTTGACCTCAAAATTTCTCAAAATTTTCAAATGCTGTAATGAAAAGAACATTGCACTTGGAGCTGGACGATGCAGAGTCTAGAGATACGAAGTACCCTAAGATACTGTGATTGTGTTTTTTGCAAGTCTGAGATTCTGTGATTCAATGATTTTATTTAGTTTCCCTGATGATTGAGAGTTGGGTAGATATGTGAAGCCCATTTTATAAATTTCCACCTTATAATCTTTTTGCTCTAAATGTGGTCATGAAGAGAGAGTTCACCAGGTTCCTTTTACACACCTCCTTACTATGTTAAGTTACTTATGGCACTGAGGTTTCCATATGAGATCACCTCTATAGTTGTCAAGGACTAGGTCTGATCTTTTTTTACCTAGAGGTCATTTTTATAACTTATTTAGACTTTTATTCATTTCCAGATTTAATCCCTTTCTCTCTTTGCCATATAGCTTATATTTACCCCCCCCCAAGATTTCTTTCCTTTCCTGTCAATGGCACTTAATTTTATTTTTTTTTATTTAAACCATTTAAAATAATTATAAAACCTCAACATCCTCAAGCCATCTCAATTCTCTTTTCTCCTCTGACCAAGGAGCTCTGAAATCTTTGGTTACACACACACACACACACACACACACACACACACACACACACACACACACACACGGATTGTATAATCAGTTGATAAACCTTTGTTAAGCACCTACTATGTTCCAGGTCCTATGCCAAGTCTGTGTATTAGGGGATGGGGCAAGGGGAAATTAAGAAACCATGTCTTAGATGGCCATAAGTTTCCTAAGCAGCTGGAGGAAGATAAAATTCTAAGGGCGTGAGGGGAGGTGCCTAAAACACAAGGACATCCCCCCTCTAAATTTCTTACTCTGGAGTATAGCCCTATTTGCCTTTTCTTATTTTCTAATTTAATGAACTCTTGGGACTACTTGACTTCACCCTTTAAAGATTTAGTAGGTTACATCTAGCTCCTAATAATGCTTTTATCTCAATTTGAAAATATCTCCCACCAATGGACCAGGAGGCTGTTGGCTGCCTTCATTTCCAACATTTTTTGATGTGTATGTGTGCGAATGTGAAGTATTGTCTTTAAAAAACATTGAAGTTTCAAAGCAGGTGGGGTGTGGGTTAAACACCGTTCTAAATGGCAGGCCTGCTGTTCATGGGGAGGAAGAGTAGCCTGGAAGTTTAAAAATAACCTGAACATTATAGACTCCTGTGCGTTCTACAGCCCAGAGCTTTATGAGCTTGTGGGTGTTTTACCTGCTGGAGTGCGGCAAGAAAACAAGTCAAGAAGCAGGAGGATTTTGGTTCGCTAGATCCTTCCATGGCATATGCATTGAAAGTCGTTCCCCACCCACTCACCTCCCACCTACCCCTCCATCCTCCTTTATAGCCATATCTGATTTTCAGGATCAATGTTCCTGAATGGTGGAATTTTCTGAGCCTAAAGCAGCAAGGAATAATACAGATGATCCCAATGGTCACCTACTGCTCTCTTTCTTCTGATTGCCCCATCCTGACCTCCACCACATACCCTTCAGTGTTAAAGTCATTTGCCTCAGGAGGAAGCGAGTTTTCCAACATGGGAAGCCATCCAACAAAAGGCTGGATGGCCATATTGAGAGATGTTACAGAAATAATTCATATTTTAGGTATGAGTTGAACTAGATGATCTCAACGATCCCTTCCAGCTTTAAGAATAAATCTTTGCAGGGGAACCTTAGCAGCTCATTGATTTGAGAGCCAAGCTCAGTGACAGGAGGACTTGGGTTCAAGCCTGGCATTAGCTGTGTCACCCTGGGCAAGTCACTTGAACCCCATTGTCTAGCCCTTACACAGGACTGATTCTAAGACAGAAGGTAAGGGTTAAAAAAAAAGATTAAATCTATGTATCAGGGAGTGATTTGTTCAGTGTTAACAGAGCTGAGGCTCAAATGTAATTTTTTTATATGTTTTCTTTGTCCCCTCTCCAGCAGAAAGCTAAGAATTAAAGAACTCATAAATGACTATTTTAATAGAGAATGAATGGAAAAATAGCATAATAGGGAGCTTCAGTGTTCCCTGTGTAAAAATAAGGCACTAGTAGACCCTTCTGGGTAAAGATCTAGCTTTACTATGACAGAGAAAGCAGAGGTTTACAGGCTTCCTCTGAGTTCAAAACCCCAGCCATCAACACTGACAGGTTTCTAAAGGCAAAAGAACAGAGTGGGGGACTTACAGGGATCACTCTTGATGTGAGTAATAGTGGCGTATGGACAGATCAGAACACTTTTGACCTGGACTTCTTTACAGGTCTGACAAAGTATACCCCAATCCCTATGAGCTCTCTGAGGGCCCTTGGTCTTCAAGGATCCACCATATAAGGGCTCCTGTCCTCCATGATCTTTGGGTAACCTTCTGGTCCCTGTAGCCTCTTATAGGAACTATAGAAACATAGGAATTAGTTGGATATAAAGTACATCATAAAATAGATTGACAACCTAGGATTAACACAACTCACTTATGATTAGTATGGTAACACAACTACTTAAAATTACTCTAACAATACACATATTTGAAATTATAACTCAGGCTGGGGTACCATTCTTATCTGGTTACATATGCAGACTCTTGTCTGGGAGTATAGTTTTACTAAAAATCACATGTTTACAAGGTGTCAAATAAAAGGGATTCTTAAGCTAATAAAAATGAGGGGCAGTTTTTAATTAACTTTCCCTTCTTACATTCACCCCTTACATAAATCTGGGAGTGGGCCATTATAATCTAAATGCACAGAGGGCATTCTTCTCTAGGTAACACATAGACAGGAAGGGGCATTCACTTCCTATTGTGCACAGATGATAATTGAAGAAGAGGAAAGGAAAGAGTCAGAAGTCATTAGAGATGCTGGTATTTAGAAGTATCAGAGACAACTGGTGATGGATGTTGCTGGGTTGATAGTTGTTGATCTGAAGTGGTGGAAATATTTTTTCTTGAGAGTTGTCCACAGAAAAGAGCATCCTTAGTAGTAGCTTCATAAAGCTGTCCTATTTTCTAGATGGTTATTCAGGTATAATAGGTATTATATTTAACCAAACCAGTATCTGATTCATTACAGGTAAAGCCTGATACATAACAAGTGGTGCAAGGGCAAGAGCAATTACTATTCTCCAGGCTCCCATAATGAGACCTGGATGTGGGCACACAAAAGAGAGCCCATTGTCCTGGCATAGTGGCAAAGAGGATAATATTTATTATACTCTTCTTTGGAAAGGACATAGCTTAATTTAGAGCTAAGAGACTGAGGAGACAGAGTTCAGGGAGCTTACAAAGCCTCTTCTTCATCTTGCTCCCCTTTGAAGCTTGAGCAGTCTTAATATGAGAACAATGAGTCCAGGAGTCTTTCTCTACCTTACTGGAACTTGGAGTTGTCAATATTACCTGGAATGGTTTTTTCCAGGATGGCTGAGTACCTCCAGTCCAGTGGAGGTTTTTGATATAGTTGTTATTAATTGGAAGAGTGGTCACCAAATGTAATTTTACTAAAAGCCTGTTGGGTTATAAGATTGACATGTATGGCAAGAACACATATGAGTAGTAATAAGGGAAATGCCAGGGGCATTTTATAATAATTTTCTCAATATTCCTATTAATTCTTAATATTCTGCCTCAAGTAGCAAAGTCTTACAATAGGTTCAAATATCATTTTTTTAGGACACACTTAATATGATTTCTAACATCTACACAAAATAAGCAAGGTAGCTATCAGGGATCAGTCACTCATTAAACTTCATTTTTTAGACCAGCATGCAAGAAAAAGGAAGTAGTGGAGATCCCTCCATAAAAGAGACAGGAACCACAGGTTTCAATATAGGGTAGCAGCAGTAGTTGGCATGTAGCTAGTGGACAGATGAAAACCTGAAGTAAAAGCAATCTTTAATCAGTTACTTGGAAAGAAATGACAAATCTAAAGACATCCAAGTCCATTTAAGAATCCAAGAATTCTCAAAGAATTGTCTGTAAGAAGTACAAGAGTTCCTAGTTCAGCTGTTTGAATAAATTCCAAGGAGACTTTCAGAAAATGGGCTAAGGCAACAATTCCTAATGTCTCAATTCAAAATGGAATCAATGTTGAAGTTTTGAACTTCAAGGTTTGACTGCACTACCAGGTTTTCCCACTAATGGAATGAGTTCTACCCTATGAAGAAACTGCACTAACTTTTCACCTAAATCCTCAGGTGATCAGATTCATATATAATATCTCTGCAGTTTCCATTTCTAGTGTTCTAGAGTATGTTTGAAATAAAAGGAGTAACAGGAGTATGGTGGAGCTATTATCAAGCTAATAGCAATAGTTCAGATGAATTTATAATATTGCAGCATACAATATAATTCAAAAGAAGTCCCTCAAATCCAAAGTTAATTAACAGAAAAACATACTTTTTTTTTAAAAATATATTTTATTTGATCATTTCCAAGCATTATTCGTTAAACACATAGATCATTTTCTTTTCCTCCCCCCCACCCCCCATAGCCGACGCGTAAGTCCACTGGGCATTAGATGTTTTCTTGATTTGAACCCATTGCTTTGTTGATAGTATTTGCATTAGAGTGTTCATTTAAAGTCTATCCTCTGTCATGTCCCCTCAACCTCTGTATTCAGGCAGTTGCTTTTTCTCGGTGTTTCCACTCCCATAGTTTATCCTTTGCTTATGAATGGTGTTTTTTTTTTCTCCTGGATCCCTGAAAGTTGTTCAGGGACATTACACCGCCCCTAATGGAGAAGTCCATTACGTTCGATTATACCACAGTGTATTAGTCTCTGTGTACAATGTTCTCCTGGTTCTGCTCCTCTCGCTCTGCATCACTTCCTGGAGGTTGTTCCAGTCTCCATGGAACTTCTCCACTTTATTATTCCTTTGAGCACAATAGTATTCCATCACCAACATATACCACAGTTTGTTCAGCCATTCCCCAATTGATGGGCATCCCCTCGTTTTCCAGTTTTGGGCCACCACAAAGAGTGCAGCTATGAATATTTTTGTACAAGTCTTTGTGTCCATTATCTCTTTGGGGTACAGACCCAGCAGTGCTATGGCTGGGTCAAAGGGTAGATATTCTTTTGTCGCCCTTTGGGCATAGTTCCAAATTGCCCTCCAGAATGGTTGGATCAGTTCACAACTCCACCAGCAATGAATCAATGTCCCTACTTTGCCACATCCCCTCCAGCATTCATTACTTTCCTTTGCTGTTATGTTAGCCAATCTGCTAGGTGTGAGGTGATACCTCAGAGTTGTTTTGATTTGCATCTCTCTGATTATAAGAGATGTAGAACACTTCTTCATGTGCTTGTTAATAGTTTTGATTTCTTTATCTGAGAATTGCCTATCCATTTCCCTTGCCCATTTATCAATTGGAGAATGGCTTGATTTTTTGTACAATTGATTTAGCTCATTATAAATATGAGTAATTAAACCTTTGTCAGAGGTTTCTATGAAGATTTTTTCCCAATTTGTTGTTTCCCTTCTGATTTTAGTTATATTGGTTTTGTTTGTACAAAAGCTTTTTAGTTTGATGTAGTCAAAATTATTTATTTTACATTTTGTGATTCTTTCTATATCTTGCTTGGTTTTAAAGCCTTTCCCCTCCCAAAGGTCTGACATGTATACTATTCTGTGTTTACCCAATTTACTTATGGTTTCCTTCTTTATGTTTAAGTCACTCACCCATTTTGAATTTATCTTGGTGTAGGGTGTGAGGTGTTGATCTATTCCTAGTCTCTCCCACACTGTCTTCCAATTTTCCCAGCAGTTTTTATCGAATAGTGGATTTTTGTCCCAAAAGCTGGGATCTTTGGGTTTATCGTATACTGTCTTGCTGAGGTCGTTTTCCCCCAGTCTATTCCACTGATCTTCCTTTCTGTTTCTTAGCCAGTACCAAATTGTTTTGATGACTGCTGCTTTGTAATATAGTTTGAGGTCTGGGACTGCAAGGCCCCCATCATATGTGTTTTTTTTCATTATTTCCCTGGATATCCTTGATCTTTTGTTCTTCCAAATGAACTTTGTTATGGTTTTTTCTAAATCAGTGAAGAAGTATTTTGGTAGTTCAATGGGTATGGCACTAAATAGATAAATAAGTTTGGGTAGGATGGTCATTTTTATTATATTGGCTCGTCCTATCCATGAGCAGTTAATGTTTTTCCAATTGTTCAAGTCTAGTTTTAGTTGTGTGGCGAGTGTTTTGTAGTTGTGTTCATATAGTTCCTGTGTTTGTCTTGGGAGATAGATTCCTAGGTATTTTATTTTGTCTAAGGTGATTTTGAATGGGATTTCTCTTTCTAGTTCTTGCTGCTGAGCTGTGTTGGAGATATATAGAAAAGCTGATGATTTATGTGGGTTTATTTTGTATCCTGCAACTTTGCTAAAGTTGTTGATTATTTCAATTAGCTTTTTGGTTGAATCTCTAGGATTCTTTAAGTAGACCATCATGTCATCCGCAAAGAGTGATAACTTGGTCTCCTCCTTGCCTATTCTGATGCCTTCAATTTCTTTATCTTCTCTAATTGCTACTGCTAGTGTTTCTAGTACAATGTCAAATAGTAGAGGTGATAATGGGCATCCTTGTTTCACTCCTGATCTTATTGGGAATGCATCTAGTTTATCCCCATTGCAGATGATATTAGCTGTTGGTTTTAGATATATACTGTTTATTATTTTTAGGAATGACCCTTCTATTCCTATGCTTTCTAGTGTTTTTAATAGGAATGGGTGTTGTATTTTATCAAAGGCTTTTTCTGCATCTATTGAGATAATCATGTGGTTCTTGCTAGTTTGCTTGTTGATGTGGTCAATTATGTGGATGGTTTTCCTAATGTTGAACCAGCCCTGCATCCCTGGTATGAATCCTACTTGATCATGGTGAATGATCCTTCTGATCACTTGCTGGAGTCTTTTTGCTAGTATCCTATTTAAGATTTTTGCGTCTATATTCATTAGGGAGATTGGCCTATAGTTTTCTTTCTCTGTTTTTGACCTGCCTGGTTTTGGAATCAGTACCATGTTTGTGTCGTAAAAGGAGTTTGGTAGAACTCCCTCGTTGCTTATTATGTCAAATAGTTTGTATAGTATTGGGGTTAACTGTTCTCTGAATGTTTGATAGAATTCACAGGTGAATCCATCAGGCCCTGGGGATTTTTTCTTAGGAAGTTCTTTTATGGCTTGATGGATTTCAATTTCTGATATGGGATTATTTAAGAATTCTATTTCCTCTTCTGTTAGTCTAGGCAGTTTGTATTTTTGTATATATTCATCCATTTCTCCTAAATTGGTGTATTTATTGCCATATAATTGGGCAAAGTAATTTCTAATGATTGCCTTAATTTCCTCCTCATTGGAGGTGCTGTCCCCCTTTTCATCTTTAATGCTGTGAATTTGCTTTTCTTCCTTCCTTTTTTTAATTAGATTGACCAGTACTTTGTCTATTTTGTTTGTTTTTTCAAAGTACCAGCTTCTTGTCTTATTTATTAAATCAATAGTTCTATCACTTTCGATTTTATTAATTTCTCCCTTAATTTTTAGGATTTCTAATTTGGTTTTCTGCTGGGGGTTTTTAATTTGATCGCTTTCGAGTTTTTTCAATTGCATTTCCAATTGATTGATATCTGCTCTCCCTTGTTTGTTAATATGAGCTTTCAGGGATATGAATTTGCCTCTGATTACCGCTTTGGCTGCATCCCAAAAGGTTTGAAAGGATGTTTCGCCATTGTCATTTTCCTTGATGAAATTATTAATTGTTTCTATGATTTCTTCTTTAGCTAAACGGTTTTGGAGTATCATATTGTTTAATTTCCAATTGGTTTTAGATTTGGTTTTCCATGTACCATTACTAATCATTATTTTTATTGCCTTGTGATCTGAGAAGGCTGCATTCATTATTTCTGCTTTTTTGCATTTGTGTGCTATGTTTCTGTGACCTAATGTATGGTCAATTTTTGTGAATGTGCCATGTGGTGCTGAGAAGAAGGTGTATTCCTTTTTATCCCTATTTATTTTTCTCCATATGTCTATTAATTCTAATTTTTCTAAGATTTCATTCACTTCTTTTACCTCTTTCTTATTTATTTTTTGATTTGATTTATCTAAATTTGATAATGGTTGGTTTAGGTCTCCCACTAGTATGGTTTTATTGTCTATTTCTTCCTTCACTTCTCCTAGTTTCTCCATTAGAAATTTGGGTGCTATATTATTTGGTGCATACATGTTGATTAATGATATTTCTTCATTGTCTAGGGTCCCTTTTAACAAAATATAATTACCTTCCCTATCCCTTTTGATCAGGTCTATTTTTGCATTGGCTTTATCAGATATCATGATTACCACTCCTGCCTTCTTTCTATCAGTTGAGGCCCAGAAGGTCTTACTCCATCCTTTAATTCTGACCTTGTGGGTGTCAACCCGCCTCATATGTGTTTCGTGAAGACAACATATGGTAGGGTTTTGGATTCTAATCCATTCAGCTATTCGTCTACGTTTTATGGGTGAGTTCATCCCATTCACGTTCAAAGTTATGATTGTCATTTGTGGACTCCCTGGCATTTTGATTGCCTTCCCTAATTCTAACCTTTTCTTCTTCGGCTCTACCTTTTAGTCCAGTGATTTACTTTGAATCAGTCCCCCTTGTCCCCTCCCTTGATGTTTCCCTTTTTAGTCCCTCCCTTTTTGTTCCCTCCCCCTCCCCCCTCTCTTTCCCTCCCTTTTTGTTCTCCCTCTCCCCCTCCCCCCCTTGGTTTTCCCTTCTCCTTACCCTTGTTGGGTAAGATAGAATTCAAGATCCCAATGGATCTGGATGTTTTTCCCTCTCAGAGTTGATTTCCCTGAGATTGAGGTTTAAGTAACCCCCCCCCTCTCTTCCTCTCCTTCTTATAGGAGTTTTCTTCCCCTCCCCTTCCCCTGTGAATCTTTGTGTGAGAACCATTATTCTATTTGGTCTTTCTTTACCCCCTATTTATACATTACATTTCCCCCACATATTAGTATACATAGGTTGATATAAATGTAGTCCTTATAGAAGAGAGTTTGAGTAAAAGAAGATAACATTTTTCCCCTTTCCTTAATATTTACCTTTTCAGGTATTCCTTGCTCTTTGATTTTCGGTATCAAACTTTCCACAGAGCTCTGGTCTTTTCTTTGCAAAAAGTTGGAAGTCTTCTATTTTGTTGAATGCCCATACTTTCCCTTGGAAGTATATAGTCAGTTTTGCTGGGTAGCTGATTCTTGGTTGGAGACCCAGCTCTCTTGCCTTTCTGAAGATCATGTTCCATGCCTTACGATCATTCAGCGTAGAACTTGCAAGGTCTTGTGTGACCCTGATTGGCATTCCTTTATATCTAAATTGTCTTTTTCTGGCTTCCTGTAGGATTTTTTCTTTTGTTTGATAGCTTTGGAATTTGGCAATTACATTCCTGGGAGTTGTCTTTTGGGGGTTTAGTGTAGAAGGTGTTCTGTGAGCTCTGTCAGTGGCTGTATTGCCCCCTTGTTCTAGAATCTCTGGGCAATTTTCTTTGATTATATCTTGTATCACCATGTCCAGTTTGGTGTTTATTTCTGGCTTTTCTGGGAGTCCAATTATTCTTAAATTTTCTCTTCTCCCCCTGTTTTCCAGATCTATCACCTTGTCGGTGAGATATTTTATGTTCTCTTCTAATTTCTTGGTGTTTTGGCTTTGCTTTATTAGTTCTTGCTTTAAAGCCTGGTTTTCTTTTACAGTTTGGTCAAACTGGTTTTGTAGATGCGTGAATTTCTTTTGCATCATTTCCCACTTTTCCTCCCAGAGGGCTTCCATCTTTTTGGTCCTTTCTGATTCAAATTCTTCATGTGTTTGTGGAGAGTTTCTATTTCCTTTGGAAGATTTTGGAGAATTTTCTTGTATATCTTCTTCTATCTGCTCTGTATTTTGTATTTTGGCTCCATAGAATGTGTCCAGAGTCGCCCCTTTCTTCTTATTTTTCTTGGTATTCTGGGGCTTCTGTGCTTCTGTGGAGTTTGTCATCTCTGAATGTGGAGGATTGGCTTTTCTTGTCTTTGTCTGGTGATCAGAGGCTTTAGTCCTGGGCTGATGTTGGTTCTATGAGCGTTCCCTGGGTTAAACTGAATATGCCTCACTGGAACTGGAATGGAAGGGTCGGACCACAAGGCCACACTCTCCCCCTGGCTCGATTTCCGGAAGTTGCCTTCAGAATCCCTGGCCGTGAGGCAGTTTCGTCGGCCTGCGGGGGGATGGGCTGCCGCTTCCCCAAGCTCTGAGAGCACAGACTTTCACTGAGACTTGGATAGCAGGATCCAGCCCGTGAGGCTGTCTTGCCCGCCCTGAGGGTTGCTGTTGTTTTGACCAGCTCTCTGCAGCGGAAGCCCCAGGCAGTAACTTTCACCCGGACCGACCAGCTCTTTGCAGCGGAGGCCCCAGGCAGTAACTTTCACCCGGACCAACCGGCTCTCTGCAGCGGAAGCCCCAGGCAGTAACTTTCACCCGGACTGGGACTTGGGTAGAAGACCCTGAGGGTTGTTGTTCCTCAGACCCTGCTCTCTGAGCCCGGCGCGGCTGCCGCTTCCGGGAGCCTTGGACTCTGCGCTCCTACCCCTGAGGTCCGAGGGATCTCGGGTTCTGGCTTTTAAGGGGAGCCGTACCTTTTGAACCGGGTCCAGGTCCAGGAGGAGGGTTCCCAGGGTCTGTGCTGTTGATCGTTTTGAATTTCGGCGCCTTAGGAGCTTCTAGTTTGAGATCGGTCGGGAAGGGTTTTCCGGAGATCTGAGCTTCAGCTTTCTCTAAGCCGCCATCTTAACCGGAAGTCCCAGAAAAACATACTTTTAAAATTACATCAGACAACACAATAAAAGTGAAATACAAACATTTAAAAAGAAGTTTGAATATAGTGACAAATATTCAAAAATCTTTAGACTAGTTTTTTCCAGGAGTGGAGCTAAGATGGCAAAGTGAACCAGAGCTTCTCTGTGTCACGATGAGAATCCTTTCTGACTAAGATTAAAATATCACCACAAAACGAATACAGGAGTGAAAGAACCAAATTGGAGAGAGTGAAATAACTTTCAAGAAAAGGAAATCCCAAAAGATAGGCAGATATCTGTGGCACTGGGGTGAGAGGGGAGTAGAGCCAGCAAGAGACACTGTAGCAATGAGGGAAGAGCAAGTCGAGAGCAAACCACCCCACCCCCACTTCTCAAACCCCACATCTGCTGTCACAGGTTTGGAACCTAAGCCCAAGTCAACATTCAGATCCTGAGATCCTTTGTGGGAAAATAGTGGTACAAGTCAACCCCACCCCTTGAAATTTCAAAACTGTAGAGAAGTCCAGAGTCACAGCCCAGAGCAGTCTGGGCTGAAGTGTGCTGATCTGTGTGTGGACCCAGAGCAAAGCCAGGAATCCCAGTCTCAGCTTAGAATAAGGATATAGTTCACACTTTGGGGTAAAGACAAAGTTAAAAGGGGGGGACAGATATTTTTGCCCAAAATTAAGGGTGAAGATTCAGGGCAAGGTAATCAAGGGTGTGCCTGATTAGATCAAGTATACAGTTAGACCAAAAATTGACCCTAAGTCTGGGGCTAGAATTTGATCTGTCCCTGACCTGATCAAGTTCAGAGTGAGATCAAAAGCTTATGCCCAAACCAGAGGTAAATCCCTCAGCCATAAATCACTCAAGGGTCAATTGAATGAGCATGGGGAGGGGACTTTCAGAGCTCTCAGCCCTCAGATCATCACATCAGCCTCCAAGAATTGAAACTGGTAAAAACCCAGAAAATAAGTTAAAAATAGTATCAAGGAAGGGTTGAAGTTTAAGAGGGTACCCCAACTTCCCAGAAAACAGAGCCTATCTATATTTAAATATGAAAAATGAACAAACAAAAAAAGCATCTAACTCTAAAGAATTTTTATGGAGACAAAGAGCAAGGTATAGAACAGAAGGGGGATGACAAAAGGAAAGGGAACACATGCAAAGTCCAAACCAAAAATATGGATTGGGAACAGATTCTGAAAGAGCTCAATAAAGACTTCAAAAACCAATTAAGAGTGGTAGAGAAAAAGTGGAGAAGAGAAATAAAATTCATGCAAGAAGAAAGGAAAATAATGCAAGGAGAAAGGAAAATAATGCAAGGAGAAATGAAAGCAATGCAAGAAGAAATGTTCCAACTGAAAAAGGAGAACCAAAAACTGAGAGAGGAAAATCACGCTTTAAAAATCAGAATTGACCATCTAGAAACTAATGATTTCGTGAGAAATCAAGAAAAAATAAAGCAGAATCAAAGGAATGAAAAAAAGAGGAAAACATGAAATATTAAAAAAAACTGACCTAGAAAATAGATTCAAGAGAGACAATTTCAGAATTATTGGGCTACCTGAAAGCCATGATCAAAAACAAAACAAAACAAAACAAAACTATGAACATCATATTACAAGAAATTATCAAGGTTAACTGCCCATAGATCTTCAAATAAGAAAATAAAATTGAAATTGAAAGAATTCACAGATCACCTCCAGAAGAAATCTGCAAATGACAACTTCCAGGAATGTAATAGCTAAATTCAAAAGCCACCAAGCCAAGGAGAAAATTCTTCAAACAGCCAGAAATAAGCCATTCAAATACCATGGAGCTACAATCAGGATCACATAGGACCTAGTGAGTTCTACATTAAAGGTTTGAAAGGCATGGAATATGATATTCAGGAAGGCAAAAGATTTGGGTTTACTACCCAGAGTCACCTATTCAGGAAAACTGAGTATATTCTTTCAGAGGAAAAAAAAATAGACATTCAATAAAATAGAATATTTCCAAGCATTCCTGAGGAATAAGACAGACCTAAACAAAAACTTTGAAGTCCAAACATAAGACATAAGAGAAGCCCAAAAGAGGTAAATAAGAAAGAGAAAATTTAAGGGACCCATTATTGTAAAAATGTTTATATATCTACATGGAAAGAGAGTTTCTGTAATTCTCAAAAATTATTCTTAGTAGTAGAGAAAATAAAAGGAATTTACTCAGAAAGAGGGTGGAGAAGTAAGCTAATTATGGAATGATGTATATGATGATATATGATGATATGATGTGTATGTAAATGTAATGATATGGAATGCTATGTATGCATATGAATATGTTAAAAAAACAATCAAGGGTTGAAAGAGAGGGTTGCACTAAGAGAAAAGGGAAGGGAGAGACAGAATGAGGTAAATAATATAATAAAGAAAATCATTATAGAGACAGGAAGAGAAGGGTGGTGACAGGAAATGTTTAAACTTTACTCTCATCATAACTGACTCAGAGAGGGAAGAACAAATATACTCAATGGGGTATAGAATTCTATCTTACCCAAAAGAGATGCAGAAGGGGAATAAGACAAGGGAAGAGGGAAGTAATTGGAGAGAGAGTGAAGTAGGGGGGTGACAAAAAGCAAAATATTGGTGAAGAGGAACAGAGGGAAAGGGAATAGAGCAGAATCTAAAAGGAATAATATGATGGAGGACAATACACAGTAATCATAATGCTGAATGTGAATGAGATGAATTCACTCATAAAATGGAAGCCAATAGCAGAATGGGTTAAAAAC
Organism: Monodelphis domestica; assembly: GCF_027887165.1. Lineage (NCBI taxonomy): Eukaryota > Metazoa > Chordata > Mammalia > Didelphimorphia > Didelphidae > Monodelphis > Monodelphis domestica. Next base: position 78,452,573 of record NC_077228.1, read on the forward strand.
CAGAATCCTATTATATATTATTTACAAGAAGTACATTTGAGGCAGGATGACACACAGATTAAAGGTAAAAGAGTGGAGCAGATTTTTTTTTGATGACTTATCTAAAGTAAAAAAAGTACAAGTAGCAATCATGTTACCAGACAACGAAAAAGTATAAATTGATCTGATTAAAAGAGATAAGGAAGAAAATTACATTTTGCTAAAAGATACTATAAACAATTAAGTAATACCATTACTAAACATTTATGCACCAAATGGTATAGCATCTAGATTTCTAAAGGATAAATTAAAGGAGCTTAAGGAGGAAATAGATAGTAAGACCATATTAGTAGGGATCTCAACCTTCCCCTTTCAGAACTAGATAATTCGAACTGAAAAATTAAATAAGAAAGAAGTAAGGGAAGTAAATGAAATACTACAAAAATTAGAGTTAATAGATAACTGATGAAAACTGAATAGGGATAAAAAGGAATGTACCATCTTCTCAGCAGCTTATGGTACATATACAAAGATTGACCATGTACTATGGTATAGAAATATTGCAAAAAAATGGAGAAAAGCAGATATAACAAATGCAAGTTTTTCAAATCATAATGTGATAAAATTATAATTAACAAGGGTCCATGGAAAGGCAAATTTAAAATTAATTAGAAACTAAATAACCCAATTCTTCAAAACTGGTGGGTCAAAAAAGAAAATCACAGAAATAATTATGGACTTCATTAAAGAGAATGACAATGAGGAGACATCATATCAAAATCTATGGGATATATTCAAAGCAGTACTCAGAGGAAAATGTATATCTCTGAGTGCCTATATCAACAAAATAGAGAGGGATGAAATCAATGAATTGGGCTTGCAACTTTAAAAAATTAGAAAAAGATCAAATTAAAAATCCCCAGATAAAACTAAATTGGAAATCCTAAAAATTAAAGGAGAAATTAATAAAATTGAGAGTAAAAGAACCATTGAACTAATAAATATGACTTGGAGCTGGTACTTTGAAAAAAAACAAATAAAACAGATAAAGTACTGATTAATCTAATTTAAAAAAAGAAATAAGAGAATCAAATTAACAGTATCAAATATGAAAATTGCAACCTCATCTCTAATAAAGAGGAAATTAAGGTAATTATTAAGAACTATTTTGACCAATTATATGGCAATAAATTACAATCTAGGTGAAATGGAAGAATATTTACAAAAATATGAATTGCTTAGATAAACAGAAGAGGAAATTAAGAATTTAAAAATCCCATCTCAGAAAAAGAAATTGAACAAGTCATTAAGGAATTCCCTACTAAAAAATCCCCAGGACCAGATTAATTCACAAGAGAATTCTATGAAACATTTAAAGAACAACTAATCCCAATACTATGCAAACTATTTGGCAAAATAAGAAAAGGAGTTTTACCAAATTCCTTTTATGACACAAATATGGTACTGATTCTAAATCCAGGCAGACCAAAAACAGAGAAAGAAAACTACAGACCAATCTCCTTAATGAACATAGTTGCAAACATCTTAAATAAAATACTAGCAAAAAGACTATAGCATGTTATCACAAAGATTAGTCACTATGACCAGGTGGAATTTATATTAGGAATGCAAGGATGGTTTAATATTATTAGGAAAATCATCCACATAATTGATCATATCAATAATTAAACCAACAGAGAAATCATATGATTATCTCAATAGATGTAGAAAAAGCCTCTGACAAAATACAACACCCATTCCTATTGAAAACTTTTGAGGAAGGGTCCTTCTGTTTCTATATAGAAACAGAAGGACCCTTCCTCAAAATAATAAACAGTATATATTTAAAAACATCAGCAAGTATCATCTACAATGGGGATAAGTTAGAAGCCTTTCCAATGTGAAAGGAAATTCTTGGTTCTCTGTCTATTCTGAGTTTACACTTGTGAAAAGGGAATCTTTTATTCTCTTTGCCTAGTTGGAGTTAACACTTTGGTTAATAATAACTTAAGTACCTGAACTTAATACCTCTCTAGATTATGAAGACAGGATTAACTCTCCTTTGTCTACTTTTGAATTGAATCAACGAAAGCTTGAACACCCTACTTAGCACTAGGTGGAGGAGCTCTCCATCCTTTTAACTCAATCAGCCAGGAAATGAGAATTGATACCTCAATCAGACAGGAATCTCTGAACCCTTTTGATGAGTATTCACCTCTCCAGAAGGTGAGAAGTGGTTCCTACAAACACTGCAATTTGGAAGCTGTGATTTGCCCTTGTGAAAAGGGGGAAGGGACAAGAAGCCACTATAAGAGGTCCTGAATTGATGGGTCTAGGGAAATTGACTCCAAGAAAGTAAGTCAGCTTCAAGAAAAAAAGTCGGTCTCAGGAGACACCTTCAGCTTGAGTCATCATCTTGACCTTGAACCCCATTGGCATGGGAGGGTCATTCTCCTCCCTACTTAAGACTACTTTAGGACAGAATCCTTTTGTTGAACAATGGAAAGGGCTTTGACCTATGCTTAAGCATAGAACAGGAAGTTCTTTGAGTCGTGATTGATTTTAGAATTGATACAATAGAGATACTTGGAATGACAGAACCAGGTCTTGGAAAATACAATTTCTACCCTACTTAGAGTAACAGGATTTAGGAAGGCCTGCAGCAAAGGATCAAGATTTAATTATTTGAGAATATGACCTTCAACAGACATGTGCAAAGGGGGTAGACCTCTGGGCGGTCCTGGGTTAAACTAGAGCCACCATTGGCACAGGGAAGACATGGACAGTGATTGGTAGATGTGAGAACTGAGGGGAGGGAACTTAGATGGTTTCCTTAAAGATAGCGGGGTCTGAGGACGAGGGGGATTGGAGAGGTTTTGCTCTGAGAGGTTGTGCTCTGAGAAGCTTGCTCTGAAGGAAGCTGGAGGTGGAGGCCCCTGAGACTGTTTCTCCATTTTGGTCACGTGAGTGATAGGGACTGATCTCTTTTCTTTGCCTCAGCTATCTAAGGGCTTGGGCCTTTTGGCCCAGCCTAAACAGAGGGGGTATTTAAGCCCTATTCCCTTCTCTCTCTCTCTCTCTTTCTTTCTTTCTCTCTCTCTCTCATACCTTTCTTCCTCCCGTTTGTAATTAAAAACTCCATAAAAGGTTGACTGCTGACTTGAGTTTTCATTAAGGAATTACATAGCTGAATTCCTTGGCGACCTTAAATTAATATATCAGTCTTTTAAAGTGATTTCCTTGTCACATCACAAACCTATATGGTACTGGCTAAGAGACAGAAGGGTGGATCAATGGAATAGACTAGGGGTGAATGACTTCAGCAAGCTAGTGTTTGATGAACCCAAAGATCCCAGCTTTTAGGACAAGAACTCACTATTTGACAAAAAATGGTTGGAAAATTGGAAAACAATATGGAGAAAATCAGGTCTAGATCAATATCTTACATCCTATACCAAGATAAATTCAAAATGGGTAAATGACTTAAATATAAAGAATGAAATCATAAATAAATCTGGTGAACATAGAATAGTATATCTGTCAGATTTGTAGGAAAAGAAGGACTTTAAGATCAAGCAAGAAATAGAGAACATTATGAAATATAAAATGAATGATTCTGATTACATCAAAGTAAAAAGGTTTTGTACAAACAAAACCAATGCAACTAAAATTAGAAGGAAAGCATTTTATAAATGTAAATATAAAAATTTTATAACAAAACTCTCTGACAAAGGTTTAATTTCCCAAATATATAAGGAACAAAGTCAAATTTACAAAAAATCAATCCATTTCCCAATCAACAAATGGCCAAGAGATATAAATAGGCAGTTCTCAGATGAAGAAATCAAAAACTATCAATAAGCATGTGAAAAAATATTCCCTTCCCATTTCCAGTCCTTTCCCCACTGTATTATCCTACACTAGATCCCAAAGAATTTTAGAAATTCTAGATGAAGATCTTCAGTCCCTTGGATAGATATTAATCATGGAATTTTTTTTGTTGTTCAGTCTTGTCCAACTCTTTGTGACCCCATTTGGGGTTTTCTTGGCAAAGATTCTGGAGTGGTTTGCCATTTCCTTCTCCAGCTCATTTTACAGATGAAGAAACTGAGGCAAACAGAAGTTAAGTGACTTGCTAAAGGTCATGTAGCTAGTATCTGAGGGGAGATTTGAACTTATGAAGATGAATCTTCTTAACTTCAGGTCCTATACTCTATCCACTGGGCCACCTAGCTGCTAGTATATGAAATAATGTCACATATAAGACTATGATTACATTATAGATAAGAATAACACAGGATAAGAAAGGTGTGTACCATCTACAGTGATGAAACTGTAAATAAACTGAAAGAGTTAAGTAATTTGGCTGTGGTACTACCTCTTACTTATTTGAAGAAATTTCAATATGAAGAGAAATATAACAGTTAGGGAGGGGATGAAAAGGTCAAGAAAGATCCCATATCAGAAGTGTTACCTAAGCTGTATCAATGAGTTTTACAAGAAAGGTCAAGCCTGTAGCTATAGATTTGGAAATCCTTTTTTGAAGAGGTGACATGAAGAATAATTAAAATTGTGTGAGTGGAAGAGTTGTTTAGTTAAAAATTCATAAAGAGAGAATCAGAAGGCTGCCTATTGATACCATGAGGAAACCCAAAAGCGTGAGGAGAGGAAAAAGAGCTAAGGAGTAGATATTAGAGAAGTAGGGGGAGGCTAAAATATACCGTCAAGGGAATCAAAGAAAAAATTTTAAGAGGATGGCAGTAGTTACTATGTTACATGTTGCAGAAAAGGCAAAGAGTCAAGAAAAAGAAAATAATTTTATTTTTTTTTAAATAAGGAAAAGAATTTTTTTTAAACCCTTACCTTCCGTCTTGGAGTCAATACTGTGTATTGGTTCCAAGGCAGAAGAGAGGTAAGGGCTAGGCAATGGGGGTCAAGTGCCTTGCCCAGGGTCACACAGCTGGGAAGTGTCTGAGGCCAGATTTGAACCCAGGTCTCTAGGCCTGGCTCTCAATCCACTGATCCACCCAGCTGTCCCTAAGAAAAGAAATTTAAAAGTCACTAATGAATTTAGAGAATGTAGTCAACTGAAGAGTAGAGAGGAGCAGAAGCCAGCAATCAATGAATCATCAAATGACCTCTCCCTCATTTGCACCTAGACAGGCATAGTTTGCAAAATGAGTGTCTAGTCCTAGTCATATGGGGATCCCTTATTTACTCTGATTTGTTTTGTAACTAGTTGGGTATAAACAGTTGCTTACTTTAAGAAAAAGAACATAGGAGAGAAAAGGGAGAGATACGGACAAGTGGTAGCTGAATCAATATTCTGATATTTCTATCCCATAATCTTTGAAAGGATGCCAAACAGAGAGCTGTTTACTTCATTATTGAGGATTTCAAATTTACATTCAGATTTATTTTATGTAGTAAAGTGCTGCATTTGTTATTGACCTTCAAAGAAGTTATTAAATTGAGAGGCATCATTCTGAAACATGAAATATGATGTGGACCAATCAATATTCTTTTTTTCAGAATGTAAATTAATTTATTTAGTCAATTTAGAGCATTATTCCTTGGTTACAGGAATCATATTATTTCCCTCCCTCCCCTCTCCCCACCCTCTCTGTAGCTGAAGTGCAATTTCACTGGGTATTATACGTTTCCTTGATCAAAACCCATTTCCATGTTTTTGGTGTTTGCATTAGGAAGTTCATTTAGAGTCTACATCCCCAACCATATACCCCCAACCCATGTATTCAAGCAGTTGTTTTTCTTCTGTGTTTCTACTCCCACAGTTTTCCTCTGAATGTGGATAGTTTTTTTTTTTTCTTGTAGATCCCTCCAAGTTGTTCAGGATCACTGCATTGCCACTAATGGAGAAGTCCATTACATTCAATTGTACCACAGTGTATCAGTCTCTGTGTACAATGTTCTCCTGGTTCTGCTCCTTTTGCTCTGCATCAATTCCTGGAGATCATTCCAGTTCCCATGGAATTCCTCCATTTTATTATTCCTTTGAGCACAATAGTATTCCATCACCAACATATACCATAATTTGTTCAGCCGTTCCCCAATTGAAGGACATCCCCTCATTTTCCAATTTTTTTTTGCCACCATAAAGAGCGCAGCTATGAATATTCTTGTACAAGTCTTTTTCCTTATTATCTCTTTGGGGTACAAACCCAGGAGTGCTATGGCTGGATCAAAGAGCAGACAGTCTTTTAGTGCCTTTGGGCATAGTTCCTAATTGCCCTCCAGAATGGTTGGATTAATTCACAACTCCACCAGCAATGCATTAATGTCCCGGCTTTGCCACATCCTCTCAAGCATTCATTACTTTCTGTTGCTGTCATGTTAGCCAATCTGCTGGGTGTGAGGTGATACCTCAGAGTTGTTTTGATTTGCATCTCTCTGATTATAAGAGATATAGAACACTTTTTCATGTGCTTATTAATAGTTTTGATTTCTTTAACTGAAAATTGCCTATTCATGTCCCTTGGCCATTATCAATTGGAGAATTGCTTGATTTTTGTATAATTGGTTTAACTCTTTATAAATTTGCATAATTAGACCTTTGTCAGATGTTTTTGTAATGAAGATTGCTTCCCAATTTGTTGCTTCCCTTCTAATTTTGGTTGCATTGGTTTTGTTTGTACAAAACTTTTTTAATTTGATGTAATCAAAATTATTGATTTTATATTTTGTGATTTTTTTCTAGCTCTTGCTTGGTTTTAAAGTCTTTCCTTTCCCAGAGATGTGACATGTATACTATTCTGTATTCACCTAATTTGCTTATAGTTTCCTTCTTTATATTCAAGTCAGTAACCCATTCTGAGTTTATTTTGGTATAGGGTGTGAGATGTTGATCCAAACCTAATCTCTTCCATACTATCTTCCAATTTTCCCAGCAGTTTTTTATCAAATAGAGGATTTTGGTCCCCAAAGCTGGGGTTTTGGGGCTTATCATAGACTGTCTTGCTGAGATCACTTACCCCAAGTCTATTCCATTGATCCTCCTTTCTGTCTCTTAGCCAGTACCAAATTGTTTTGATAACCACTGCTTTATAGTATAGTTTGAGATTTGGGATTGCAAGTCCTCCTTCCTTTGCATTTTTTTTTTTCGTGATTTCCCTGGATATCCTTGATCTTTTGTTCTTCCAAATGAATTTTGTTATGGTTTTTTTTTTCTAATTCAGTAAAAAAAAAACATTTGGTGGTTTAATGGGTATGACACTAAATGAGTAAATTACCTTCCCTATCTCTTTTTACTAGATCTATGTTAACTTTGGCTTTGTCAGATACCATGATTGTGACTCCAGCCTTCTTTTTATCAGTTGATGCCCAATAGGTTTGGCTCCCTCTTCTTACTTTTACCCTATGGGTGTCTACCTTCCTTATGTGTGTTTCTTGTTGACAGCATATGGTAGGGTTTTGGTTTCTAATCCACTCTGCTATTTGCTTGCATTTTATGGGTGAATTCATTCCATTCACATTCAGAGTTATGATTACCAGCTGTGTATTTCCCAGCTGTGTATTTTGATTTCCACTCCTAGTCCTGCCTTTTTTTCTTTCACTATTTCCTTCTACACCAATGTTTTGTTTTTAATCAGTCCCCCTAATTCCCACCCTTTCGACCCTCATTCTTATTCCCCTCTTATTTTCTTTACAGTCTTTTTATACTATCCCCCACCCTCTCCCTCCCTTGTACTCTTCCCTCCCCATCAGTCCATTTATTACCCTTCTACTTCCCTATAGGGAGCAAATCAATTCTCTGCCCCAATGTTTTTGTATTCTTTCCTCTTTGAGTCAATTTCAATGCACGTAAGAGTTGAGTATTTCCTATCTCCATCCAGTGTATTGATGTTCTCCCCCTCCCACCATGCACTTCCTTATGACATTTACATTTACTCCATTTTGTTTCTTTTCCCATTTCTCTTAGTATTAACCTCTTTATTTAGCTCTAGTTGTATGTATATATATATATATATATATATATACACACAAATGTATATGTATTTATGTATACATATACCTATATACATATTTATGTCTTGGAATTTCATCCTATACCATTTGTCACTGTTCCCTCTAAGTGTAACTCTTCTAGCTGCCCAGGTAATAATAACAGTTTTTAAGAGTTACCAATGACCTCTTTTCTTAAAGGGATACATATCATTTTAACTTATTGGGTCTCTTAAAAAAAGGCTTTTTTTTGTTTTCTTTTTCTTTTCCCCCCTCTTTAATTACCTTTTGATGATTCTCTTGAGTTCTGTGCTTGGACATCAAATTTTCTGTTCAAGTCTGGTCTTTTCTTTACAAATGCTTGGAATTCTTCTATTTTGTTAAATGAGCATAGTTTCCCCTGTAAGAATATTGTCAATTTTGCTGGGTAATTGATTCTTGGTTGTAGACCTAGTTCCCTTGCTTTCTGGAATATCATATTCCATGCATTTCTGTCCTTCAGTGTAGATGCAGCCAGATCCTGTGTTATCCTCACTGAGGTTCCATGATATCTGAATGACTTCTTAGCAGCTTGTAATATTTTTTCCTTGGTCTGATAGTTCTTGAATTTGGCTATAACATTCCTGGGTGTTGTCAGTTGGGGATTAAGTACAGGATGTGATCTGGGAATTCTTTCAATCACCACTTTTCCCTCTTGTTCTAGAATATCAGGCAGTTTTCTTGGATAATTTCCTGTAGTATCATGACCAGGCTTTTTCTTTTGTTATAGTCTTCTGGTAGACCAATGATTCTTAAGTTGTCTCTCCTGTAATGATTTTCTAAATCTTCTGTTTTGAGGTGCCTTCTTTTTATTTATTGTATCCTCTGTGCTAAGCACAGTGCCTGGAACACAGTAGGTGCTTAATAAATGTTTATTTGATTGACTTATTGGATACAATTATTATTATTAGCTCCTTCTATTTTTTTCTCAGTGTTACCTTTTAGATGTCACTTAAGCTTTATGAGTTCAGTTTCCTTATGAGTTAAATGAAGAGATGGTATTAAATGATTTCCCATAATCAATTTGAGCCCTAATTGATATTCTTAATATGTTAGTCTGACTATGTCACTTCTGTGATGACAAAAAGCTTCAGTAGTTTTCTATTGCCTCAAGGATAAAATATAAGTCCCCCCCCTCCCCCATTTGCCATTCAAAGCTTTATATGATCTGGATGCAAGCTGCCTTCTGGACTGACTTTTCAATACCCATTCTATATTCTACTCAAATTAATCTATTTTGCTGCTCCCTATATATAATATTCCATCTCCTACCTCCATGCCTTTGTGAAGGCTGTCTCTCATGCATAAAATCCTCTCCCTAGTGACTTGACTTGAAATCTCCTTGCTATCAAGTCTTGACTCAAATGCCAATCCCTTCAAGAAGATCATTTCCATTGGTATCCCATAGTCCTACCATCCAAACAAACTATTTAGCATTTACTTTGTAGAGATTTTTAAGTGATTATTATTTCTATTACTTTTTAAATTTGTTTTCATACACTGTTGCCTTCTGTAAAATGTGAACTCTTTAAAGGAACAGACTTTTGATCTTTTCATTCTCATTCTGGGGCACATAAAAGGTGCTTAAAAAAGATAACCTTTGCTTTCTGCCTTAGTATCAGTTCTAAGACAATAGAGTAGAAGAGTGGCAAGGTCTAGACAATTGGAGTTAAATGACTTACCTAGGATCAGGCAGCTATGAAGTGTCTGAGGGCATATTTGGACTTAGGACCTCCCAACTCTAGGTCTGATGGTCTATCTACTGTGTTACATAGCTGCCCCATAACAGGTATTTAATAAGAAACTCGTTGAATTTAATACTATCATTATAATGTCACAATGAAAGTTCCATAGCTCATAGAAATCCAGTTAAACATTCATTAAGCAAAGTTAAAAAAAACCCAACTTATTATATTAAATCTGTGGAAGCTTGAGAAAGACAAAAAGAATAATTTCCAACAATGCTTAAGAATATTTCTTAGTAGTATGACTCTAGGCAAGTCACTTAACTTCTATTTGCTGAATTTTCCTTTTCTGTAAAATAATGATAGCAATAGCACCTAACTCCCAAGGTTGTTTTGAGGATAAAATATTATAATATTTGTAAAGTACTTTGCAAACCTCTAATTTTATAAAAATGCATTTGTTACTACTATCACCACTACCATTACCATCACCAACTGTACCAGAAGAAATAACAACATGGATGGAAAATGGATCAGAAAATGAAAACTTCTTTCTTCTTATTCCAGTCACATTCATGTAAATTTGGTAGGTGATCCAGTATCCATGAAGATCAGAACAGAAATGTTTAATTTTATAGAGCTTCCTGCCATGACCTATACAATAGACAGAATGCTACCAGTCACATCAAAGATCAGAAACTTGAGCTTACCAATTGCACAATGAAAAGAATGATGTACAAAAATTTCCTATAGGCTGCTGATGTTGAATAAGAAACTCTCACGGAGGTCTGGGTGTCAAAATAAAAACAAACTCTTCATCATTGTCATCATCATCATAGTTCATATATAGTTAGAACTTTACAATTTGCCTAAAACATGCTTCATAATAGCCATGATGATGGTGGTGAGATTAGTGGATGGAATTTAGGATTACTTTTCCTATCTCTATGCACAAACTGTTCCCTCTGCCCAGAATACATGCCTTTCTTACCTCTGTGTTTTATAAATCTTTCTTCAAGTTGCAACTCTCCTCCAAGGGACCCTTCCTGATTCCCCTAGTTGTTAGTTCTCTATCTTTCCTCAAATTATTTGATTTGTTCTTCTATGTTTGTTTGATATCATATGTACATCTATATTACGTACTCTATGTTATAATCTCATGAGCAAGATAAAAGATTTTGGAGGACGGAGATCATTTGCTATGTTGCTTTAATGGACAATTTTATGCAACTTTGCTTCACTTAAATCCAATTAACACACAAGTCAAGACACCACCCTGTGATGTTGTTGGTCCTCTTCAAAAATGAAGGATAAACAACCACAATATCCCCTAAGTCTGGCATTATGCCTTTCAAATAATGGGAAGTTAATAAAAGCTTGTTGAATAAATGAAGATGTATATTCACACCAACTTGATTTTACAAATAAAGAAACTTGAATTCAGTGACTAAGTAATTTGTCCATGATCATCTAGTAAGTAATGGAGCTAGGTCTCAAACTCAGTTCTTTTGACTCAAAGTTTAGTAATCATTCCACTCCACTGTACCATGGAAAAAATAGGATATGAGTCACATAGCAAGGATGATGAACAATAAATGGATTTCATAACCAATAGATTGAAAATCATAGAAGCCACAAATACCTAATTGGGAGGCTAGGAACTTGTTGGGAATCATCTATCTAACTGATTCAAGCAAAGATGGATTAATCAAATGAAGAATTATCATTTGTGGTGTGGTTACCTCTACGCTCAACCCATGAAAAGCAATGGCATATTTGAATATAAAGTTCATATTAGTTGTTATAGATAGTTAGGGTAATAAAGGCTGAGTCAAGAAACCATTTAAGAAAGATGAATGTATATGTTTCCCTGAGTAGTTCTACTTCCTTTCCTATGTTTCCATTTCTCTACCTTCCCAGGTAGTAGCAAAAGCTTTCTGACTTAGAGTCAGTAGATTGAGCTTCATTTATGAAACTTACTAGTTATTTGACTGTGGTCAAGCTGCTCTCTGAGTCTTTGAATCTGAGTTACCTTATCTGTTAAATGAGATTAATACTTGCACAAATTAACTCAGAGGACTACTGAGAGAAAATAAGCCCCAAAGCATTATATAAATATGAAACATTATCTTGACGGATTGGTATGCTGAATCAAATCTAGTAAGATAAAGATCAATAAGAAAAATTGTGAAGTCTTTCCTGGGTTCAAAATACTCAAATTCATACATACCAAATGAGGAAGTCATTGCTACTTGACAGTTTGACTAAAAACTAAATATATGGGGTTCTATTGAAATGCATTCTCCCTAACTAAACTCTGAAAGTTTACAGAAAACTGAACAGTTGTCAAGGAATCCAATGAGAAACTATAATTAGTGAATTTTTCTACTGAGGAACTGCACAAAAAGTCAACCAGAAACTGGTGAGCAATAGGGCAGGAGGCCCATTAGTAAATCTAGTGTCAACTCAGGGTACCTTCCCAGTGTGACGTGAGATGGATAAGAGATATCCTAGAAGCTCTGTATTTGGAAATAAGAAGAGTGGAAGGCTCTTATGAGAAAATTTGAGGGTAGTCAGAAGACCCATGATGGAGATTTTGGAAGCTCTAGGTGACCAGTAAAGCTTAGTAGAAACTCAGATCAGGACACCTGAGTTTCAGAGAGTTTGAGGAACCTCTCTTGAGATACCAAAAAAATATTTTTTAAAAGATTTAGCACTCTGAACCTCAAAGAAACAAAGGACCTAACTCAAGAAGGTCAGTGCAGGGAGTCAGAGAACCCAGGTCAAGATTAAGTAGGGTTGACTGCCACATTCAGAACTGTAGCAGTGGATAGAACTTGGATCTGGCACAAAGCCCCCATTCAGGAACAAAAGCTAGAGAGATGAGTAAATCAAAGAAAGCACTAACTAGTATAAAAATTATGGCAATTATAGAAATCTTTAAAAAAATAAATAACTCCATGACAACCTCAAACAAATGTTTAAAGGGAAAAATGAATTTTCCAGATGTAATAAAAATACTTAGAAAAGAATTAGAAGGAGAATAAGTAGCATAAAAGAGAAAATGGTAAACCTTACTCAAGAAATGGAACCTCTAAAAACTGTAATAGACTAACCAGAAATCAATGATGATGAAAAGGTGAGAAATAATAGAATAAAATCAAAAGACTGAAAAAATATAAAAATAATTAGTCTAAAAATAGGTCAAGGAGAGATAATTTAACAATCAATGGACACTGAATACCATGATTAAGCAAAAGCCTAGGCACCATATTTCAGGAAATTATAGATGAAAACATTCATATCCATTAGGATCAGAGAGCAAAGTGAATATCAAACACTCCACTGAACATCTCCTAAGAGGAACTAAAAAGGAAAAGTCCCAGTAATATCATTCCCAAAATCTAGAGCTTCCATGTCAAAGAAGAACTATTGCAAGAATCAAGAAAAAATCAACCAAGTATGGTGGAACCACAGAATAGCTGGCAGCTTCTACTTAAAACCAGAGGTAATCTTGGGATACCATATGAAGAATGATTTGCTTTGCAAACTGGATATAATCACACAAAGGGAAAAAATGGATCTTTAATGGAATAAAGAACTTTCAGGCATTTCTCTTGAGAAGACCAGAGATGAATACTACATTTACAATACAAATACAATATTGCCCAAGAAAACCTAGAAAGGTATTTGAGCAATTGCAAAAAGCTAAAAGATACTGCAATGATAATACTCTAATAGGGGGAGAATAAAAAGAATGCCCCTTTAGAACTTAATATCTTCAAAAACTATTGATGGAGTTAAATGCAGGTCCAGGGAATTGGTTCTGTTCTAGGATTTGAAAAAAGGTGAAGAGAAGGGAAGGTAAAAAGAAACTTACTAGTGTAAAAGGAAGAAGGATATGAAACTTAATATGTTATAATTAGATTGCATATAAAGTAGATTATACAAATATGGATGAAGTGATCGGATGAGAAATCATAAGATGAACCTCATTCTTATCTAAAACAGGCAAAGGATGGTTAAATATGAATATACACATGTAGAAAAATGTAAAACTCAATGAAAAAACAAGTGGATAATATTAAGAAACAGTATCTTTTAGCTTTTTTATATTGGAAAGGGAATAGTCACAAATAATGATCTGGGGAATGACTGAATAAATTGTGATATATATATAAATGTAACATAATATTGCATCATAAATGATGAGGCAATTTCAGAGAACTCTAGTTTAAAATAGACAGATGCAGAGTGAAGTGAATACAATCAGGAGAACAATTTACTCAGGACTATGGTAAATTAAACACATTTTGAAAGACAACTCTGATCAGCAGAACGATCAATGTTATATTTGCAGTGGATCTGTGATGAATCATGTTCTCCAACTCTTGACAGGGAGGTGATGAATACAAGGTGTAGAGACATACATTTTTAGACAAGGACACTGAATGTGTTCATTTTTATTGACTGCTTATATGTTACAAGTGTTTTTTTTTTCTTTTTCTTATTTTTTATGAAAGGGTGTGGTTTAGTGTTAGAGTAATTAAAATAGTGATAAAAAGTAGAATCTTGTATCATTTTTTAAAAATGGATAGAAGAGAACGGAAGGAAGTTCAGAAGGAAACAGACATGTCGGCCAGATTTATAAGTAATATGTTCAATTACATTTTCTTTGGAAAGGAAATGAAAATTCATGGTTTCATATAGAATCTTCTTTTTTGTGTTCTATTATGTGAATTTAAATGATATTTTTTAAAAATAGGTGTTTTAAGTTCAGAATTTTTTAAAAATTCTAAACAACCCAGCTAAACCTAGGTCTTTATTTTTGTTTTTGAGGGTAAAGGCTATTCACTATAGTTTTTTGAGTACTAGGATAGAAGGGTTTCCTAACCAAATTAAAAACTACCACCAAATCTGCTCACACAGCAACATCTCCTAAGTTAAGAAATTATGAAGTTGCAACAATTTTTCATTTTGTGAGGTCTCAATATCTTCTCTCTGGACTTACTTAATTAGTGACCTCCCCACCCAGGGTCCAGTGCTTTCCCTACTTACCTTTCATAGAGGCATAAATGAATAAGTCTTTTAGTAGTCTCAGAGGATACTTACATTGAAATGGAGAGCCTAAGGAATGGATAATTAATTGTATATTTTTATGTGTCAGTGAACTAGAAGGGAGCAGCATTTCATTATACTTCAGCCCCTTTTTACATTCTTAAAACTACTCTATTAAGATAATTATCTATTCTTCCTTCTGACAAGGTTGTTCCTACTTCTATACCATTTATATTTTAAGTTTGTCCTACTTCTAAGCATTAGTGGCCCAGACCATAAATACCTCCATAATATTGCTACCTTGAGCTTCTAATTCCAGGTACACTGAAATGATAGAAATTTCTTATCCCAGAAATCCTTCTATGTTTTGTCATGATGGTAGGAGTGGAATAGGAAATTATCATGTGATGAGACATCCTCTCTCCACATAAAAGGAAGATACCCTATAATCTCAAAGTTGGAAGGAATTATAGGTTTATAGTCCAATCCATTCCTGAATTGAAATTCCCTCTACATCATCTCTGACAAGTGGTCATCCTGAAACAAACTGAAAATCACCAGTTAGGGTAGTGATATGGAGTGAAACTTTCTATTTCTCAAGATATCCTGACTTGGTAAAAGAGTGAGAAATACTAGATCAAAATCAAAGGATTAAAAAATATAGAAGAAAATATAAGATATGTGATATAAAAACAAAACAATTAGCCTGGTAAACAGGTCAAGGAGAGATAATCCAACAATCACTGGACTCTCTGAAAACCATGATTAAAGAAAAACATATTTTAAGAAACATAATATTTCAAGAAACCTCAAGCAAAAACATCAATTTTTTTAGAATCAGAGGGCAAAGTGAAGATCAAAGAGTCTATTGTATATCTCCTGAAAAAACTGCAAAAGGAAAAATCACTGGGCTGTCATAACCAAAATTCAGAGATGCAATGTTAAAAAAGAAATATTGTAAGCATCTAGTAAGAAATAGTATAACTATGAAGGAATTATAGTTGAGAAACAAAATTGTGATTCCACTTCAAGACAGCTTTAATTTTAAGAAGTTTTGCCTTAAATTGAGTCCTAACTCTGTTTCTATGAAATTTCCACTCATCACTTCTCATTCTATTCTCTGGAAGCAAGTAGAAAAAGTTTAAACCCTGTTATATGTAATATCCATTCCAATATTTGAATATTACTATCAT
This sequence comes from Monodelphis domestica, assembly GCF_027887165.1. Taxonomy (NCBI): domain Eukaryota; kingdom Metazoa; phylum Chordata; class Mammalia; order Didelphimorphia; family Didelphidae; genus Monodelphis; species Monodelphis domestica. The sequence continues at coordinate 78,468,489 of NC_077228.1, forward strand.
ATTTGTCCCAAGTCTTTCAACTGACAAGCTAAATATTCTTAGTTTCTTAAAATGATCAATATTGACATGATCTATAGTTCTTTTACCATCCTGAGATTCACATCAATTTGTTAATGTCCTCCCTAAAATGAAGTCTGTAATTGAAGATGTTTCAAATATGTTCTGACCAACCCATGTTAAAAACTACATCACTTTTTAATATTATGCCCTGAAAAAATGTAGCTTTAATTTAATACATTGAACAAACATTTATCAAAGTTCTACTACATACAGAAAACTGTGTTAGACTCTGCAAGAAATTTTAAAATAAATATGTAGGCCACAGTTCTTGACCAAATCACATAATTTCAGAGTTAAAAGGGACCCCAATGGGCATCTCCTCCAAAATCATACATGCAAGGACTCCTTACTGTCACATACTCTAAAAATGATCACCAAACCTCTGCTTGAAGCTCTCCAATGAGCACTAGTAACTACTTCTCTGGGTGGCTCATTCCACTTTTGGACAACTTAAATTGTTGAGGAAAATTTTTTTTTTCTGAAATCTAGTCTAAATTGTAATCTTAATACTGTCTTTTGGGTCTAAATAGAACATGTCTATTCTCTTCTCTATGTGCTAGCCCTTAAAGAACTCCAAGATAACGAACATATTCCCCTTGAATCTTTTCTTCTCCAGGTTAGACATCCTTAATTCCTTCAGTTGATCCTCATATAACATACATTCAAGACTCTTCTCCATCCTGATTGCTGTCCTTTAAACATTTCCTCTCCCCTGCCCCAATCATCATCCCTTTTAAACTGTGGACTCCAGAATTGAACACAATACCCCAGCAGAGGTCTGATATGAGCTAAGTTTATGGAGACGAATACCTCGTTATCCCTTGGAGCTTTGCCCCTTTCCATGCAGTCCCAAATCTCCTTAGCTTTTTGACAGTCATGTCACACTGCTGACTCACATTGAGTCTGAAACTCACTGAAAACTCCCAGAACAAATGCTATATAATTTGGACCCTCTGGGGCAAGCAAAACTATTCTAATCTTCTGAATACATGAAGATAGCTCTCATGACTACCCAACCTTACTTTTCCGTTTTCTAGATGAAGCACCTTCAGATTCTTCAACCTTTATGCTCACATGGAATGATCTCTCCTCTGATAATTGATAGGTTCCATATTATAGGTAGTGGAGATTAGGTAAGGCTTTAAAAGGACATGGCATTTGAATTGAGCTTTTAGGGATGAATTAAAATGGGCAAAGAGAGTGGGGAATGTGAATGAATAAGTGGTAGAACAACACAGGGTGTGTTGATGCACCAAAGAGTAGTCCAGCTTAGCTGCAAAGACTGCAGAGAATGTGCTCAGAAAAAAATAGAAGATGAAGCTGGAAAAGTCACATTGTGTTAGATTGCAATAGATGTTGGATAGAGGCCACAGAGTTTTACTTTTACCCAATAGTCAATCAGGAGCCATTGGAAATTTTTTTGAGCAGAGTTGTGAGATCAGCCATTGGTTGCCATGGAGTTCCATAGGCAAGCTCTACAATTCTATGTAATATCCCTTTGGAGATGTGGGCAATCACCTTCATTTGCTTACTTTATTTCTCTTGCTTTTTCTATCTGGATCATGTGGCCATGTTCTCTAAATGCCCTGACGTCATTCCCTGACTATGTTTTAGAGTGGCAGCTCCTCTTCTCAGGAACCCACTTCCTTTTTGGAAAAAAAAATACTGATATATTGTACATTTTTATCACTTTCTTTTATTAAGATATCCCTCCCCCTATCTTCTTGATCAAGCTACCCTTAAAATGAAGAAAAATGGAGGGAAAATAAAGCAATTCAGTATTACCCAATAATACATATACAGTGTCTGATAGTATGTAAGCTTTTTATATATACATCTTACCACCTTCGCAAAGAAGGCACATTTTCTCAATTCTACTTTGGGGTCAAATATGGTCATTAAATTATACATCATTTAGTTTTTCAAATAAAACCTTCTATTTACATTGTTATAGCACATATATATATATATACACATATACATTGTTTTTCTGGTTCTGTTCATTTCATTTTGCACTGAATCATTGGGTCCTCTCATGTTTCTCTGAATTTTTTATGTTTATTGATTCTTATGATGCAGTGATGCTCCATTTTATTTATCTGCCACAATTTTGTTTAGCTGATAGGTATCTCTTTCATTTATAGTTTTTTGATACAGCTGAAATGCTGCTATGAATATTTTTGGTATCCTTTCTCTCAAGAATCCATTTTCAAAATTTAAGAACTCCCTCTAAAATAAGCACTGTGTGTGTGTGTGTGTGTGTGTGTGTGTGTGTGGTGCCATGGACTCTGATAATTTATCACTGATATAGCTGAAATAATAGGTTTCTTTCTTTTTTTCCTTTCCTTTTCCTTCTTCCCTAGGGTTAGTCATCACAGTTAAAATTCACAAGTTCAACATACCTTTTTGCAAGAAAGAAACAAATTCTGATGTCCTACAGTGGACAGAGTCCAACCCTTGTTTCTTGTTGTTGTTTTCCTTATTGATGTCATTTGTTTTTATATTACATTTATTTCCAAATACACTCCTTTCCTTTCCTCTAAACAGTGATTCTTCCCTTATAAAAAAAAAGCTTAAAAAACACAAGGGAGTAAAAACAACTGATACATCAATTTTGTCCAAAAGCATGCCCATTATTCCCCACCCATACTCTTCCACTTTTCCAACAAAAAGAGAAAGGTACCTTTTCTCATTTTTTCCTCCATATCTAAGCTTTGATCCTGGCTTCTTGAAAGCTGTTGAATGCAAATTCTAGCAAACTTAGAAAGGGTGGGAGACCAGATAAGTTCACAGAAGTCAATGAGGTTCAGTGCTGAAAGATTGTTTAGGAGTTGATTGAATTTGGGGTGACAAAAACTAAGATCATCACACACAAGACTGCCAAGGGACTACAATCTACTTCGGTAGAAGGAGGCAGAACATTGGTAAAATAACAAATATTTCCAAATTCACAAGTATTTAAAAAATTACCAATATACATAGGTGCTTTTCTATTTTCTATTCCTTTCCTTTGTATAAAAGTCTTTTTCTTGAAAAAACACAAAGGGATAAATAGAACAAAGGGGATTTATAGGCTTTATAAGAAAGCAAAATAGAACAACTGGAGAAGCTCATAGAAATGATGTGTAGGGATACAGCAAAGGAGTAAGATGTATATTCAATTGGATGTGATACCTTTAGCCAGGCACTCCATAGCCTTGTGGAGCTCAGAGACAGATTTCTAAAGGAGAGGACAAACGAAAGTGATGTTCTGATTTTTTTTTAAATTATAGTCTAATTGATGAGCAATTATTAGGTACCTTTTGTGTGCTGGGTGCTATGCTAAGCATGGGAAGGAGGTAGAGTTCCTCAGTCTACCCATTTCTCCTGTGTGACCCTGGGCAAGTCACCTAATATTTCTAGATTTCAGTTTCCTTAGCAACCTGGAAGAGGTGCATTAAATGACTTCCAATGTCCCTTTCCCTTCCACATCTCTATTCTTCCACACTTGAGAACTGTTGTTCAGCTTTTATGTCACCTCACTAACCCCCTGTGGACATGAGCACACATGACACTTATCTCAGAAATTACTTGGAGGGTGCTGAGTTGAGGAAATTGAGTGTTCTTGCTAGAGGATGGCTATGTGGTCTCTTATGTCTACTTTGTTTCTGTGGTATCAGCTTTAGCGGGTCTCATCAGGTGCTCTGAAAGAGCTTCTACTTTGGCGGGGTACAGGGTGGGAAAGAGTATGGGTGCCTCCACTGCTAGCGGCTCACGGAGGAGGGCAGAATAAGGTAATCCTGTCTGAATAGGGATGGGACTTTTCTGAAGTAAGGTGCCAAGTCCACTGGCCACTAGCCAGACGTTCTTTATAAAGATGCAACAAATTACCAGTAGATGGTGCTCTGACAACAGAGAAGCCATAAATCTAATCCAGCTCAACGGCACCCCTCTCTCTCTCTCTCAAAGAAAAAGAAACCATAGCCAAGGTGGGAAAACATACGTCAAATAAACCTCTTCCTTTCAAAGAATATACGAGCTGGAAGAGGTTTTTGCAGACATCTAGTCCAGTCCTTTCATTTTACTTAGTTGGGAAGAATGGGAATTTCAAGTTGGAATCAGAGCCAGGAAGTAGCACTACCTCTCCCCACACCGTATTTCCATTTGTGGATGATTTGAGATGAAAAAACAAAAACAAAAACTAGAAAGACTAGAGTTTGCAGAAATACCAGAAAGAATTATCAAGGTATCCCGCAGCCTCCTTCCCTGTAGGATGGGACCCCTCCAATCTTCCAAACTAGTTTAGGTTCCGTTTTTTAAGAGGATATCAGCACCCCCTCTTCCGCTTCCCCTCCCCCCCCCACCTTCCCAGTATATAATTTGTGTATATCAATCAGGACTGATCTTTTTTCATCAGAACTTTAGCCAACTGGAATGAAGTTCATTTTCTGTAAAGAATCTTGTATCTCTGCTTGTGTGTCCACTCACAAAACCTCTGCCTTCCTTTCCAGGGCAGTTTTTAATTCTCCTTTGTTGATGTGACAGTTTATCCCATAATACTGAGAGCTTAGAAGATATCACTTGATGATGGTGATGGGTCCAGTAACAAAGAATTTTCATTGGACCAGAGTGATTGTAGGATATGTTTTCTGGCAACTTTCAAGGCTAGGTTGTATTATTGTTGTCTTGAGGAGCAACTTGGTTTCTTGGGGGAAAAAAAGAATAAAACTGAATTAGGAGTCAGAAGACTTGAGCCTTATCAGTCATGTGACCTGAGTTCAGCTCCTACCCTAGATTACATTATCCTGGGCAAGTCATTTAACTTCTTGAAAACTCAAATAATATAATAAAAAATGAACACACACACATAATGAGGATATAAAATGAGGATAATATAATTAGCATCTGTTTGGAAGGATTTTTTGTGAGGCTCATATGAGATATTGTTTGTGAATACAATTTGAAAACTTAAGGATCTTCTACTGAAGGTTTTCTGTGATGCCTCCTTGTGGCTTAGAGTTATCCATGACCTCGGCAAAATTAGTTAAATTCTTTCCCAGTTCCTTAACTATAAAATGAGGCTAATAATAGTATCTAAATGTGTTGTTATGAGGATCAAATGAAAAAAAATAATTTTTAAAATGCCTAGCATAGAAACTGGCTCATTTTAGGTATTCAATAAATATTTGTTTCCTTCCTTCAAAAAAATTTTTTTTGGTAGATTTCAAAAGGCTCATGAATGTGGATGGGAAAATAATTGCATATTCTAAAATTTACATTTCCTTAGCATATTTAAAAACATGATTCTAAGACTATCAAAGGAGTCCTGAGTCCATAACAGATATTAAGAACTCCTTTATTAAACAATCTACTAAGATATGGAGAGGTATTATTTAGTGTGGGGACAAGGAGAACCTATGGCAATTGCAGCTTGGATCTTTGAAGTATTGGGGTATAGATGAAGGGAGTGAGGCATGGAATATTCAGAGTAACCAGAAATATATTCTGCTTCAAAAAGTGAACTCTTCTTACTTTGGAGATTGTGAAGGCAGGATACTAGGTCAGAGTGCTAAACCTGGAGTCAGGAAGATCCGAGTTAAATTCTGGCATCAGATATTTTCTAACTGTGTGACCCAGAACAAATCATTTAACTTCTGTTTGCCTCATTTTCCTCATCCATAAAATGGGAATAATAATAGTGCCTACCTCCCAAGGTAGTTGTGAGAATAAGAAAATATTTGTAACATGCCTTGCAATCCTTCAAGCACTATGTAAACACTAGCCAGCATCATCATAATGATTATTTCTGATATGGCAGAATTATTTAAAGACCTGTAATATCACTGGGGAGGTGGGAAGGAATATGAGAGGCAGTGAATTTAGTAATGCCTTCTTTTAGCCCCAATTCCTTCTCATAGTCAAGCTGGAGACTTCACAGTGCACTACTTGTTTCATTCCTTTCTGCATTTGAACTTCAGCCAGCTAGGGCTGTCACACACTCTAGGAAGAAGCCTGTGTCTCCTCCCCCAACCAGAAGCACCCACACCTCCTTCCTTCTTCACAGGGTTATCCTTATCCAACTTGTTTATAAACCAGTTTATCCCAGATTGCCCCTTGACTTATAAAATGTTGACTTGTGTCTTTCTGAGATTCTATTCCCAATCCCTCCTGTGGTTTCAAAGAGGCCATTGGTATGATAAAAACATCAGATTTACTTATATTCTTTGTGCTGGAGAGGGATGAGAGGGACCTAATCTTGCATTCTTGCTTTGGATAATATTGAAAGGATACCTCCTTTCAAGGAGTCTTTCTTCCTTCATGCACCAAAAAGGTCAAGGCATCTAAAAACAAGCTCTACAGATAGTAGGAACTTAATATTTGGCTGAAGGAGTGTTTTGTGGTGCAAAGGGAAAGATTTGATTGGAAATCCAGAAGACATGTATTGCCTGTGTGATCTTGAGCAGGAGATTTTACCTTCTCTTAACCTTAGTTTACTCATTTGCTCATTTGACTAGATATATTCCAAGGCCCTGTCCAGCTCTAAATTTATGATTCTATGACTTGACTGACAAGTATTTGATTTATTGATGGACAGATTTTGAATTATTTAGGAAGAAGACATGAGTATGAAAATAAAGTTGAAGTATTTGAAATTAAATAGAGAATGATCATATACTTCTCTAATGAGGAAAAGACACAAGATCAATTGCAAAATTATGGCATATGGGACTTAGTATAGATATAAGGAAACATTTCCTGAGAGTTGGGACTGTTAAATATTCTATCCAGAGAATTGTCAGAATTCACTCAGTGGGGCATATTTAAGATGATAATTTATTACCTTCCTGGAGTGTGTCTCTTTTGGAGTACAGGGGAAATGACTCAAGAGCTTCTAAAAAATCTTCCAAATCTATATGCCTTATAGATTTAGAGATGAAAACAGGCATTAATCTATTTAGTCCAATCTACCCCCCCTTATTTTACAACTGAAAAAAATGAGTCCCAAATAGGGTAAGTGATTTGTCCAGTGTCACACAGTCACTGAGTCAGAATTTGAACCCTGGTCTTTCTGATTTCATAATTGATGTGATTTAAATTATCACAATGATAGATTGGCTATATGGCATTCTATTAAGCAGGCTGTATGTTGGTAGGGCCTCAACAAGCACCAGACTGCATCTCTTTGTGCTTGCTCTTGCCTTGGTAGAAGAACAGAACTTTCCTCTGTAAAGCAGGAAGGGGGAGAGGGAGGTGAAAGAAAAGACTAATTAAAGTTGTCTTTGTACAGCAACCTGGTCTGAAATGAATTTCACTTAATCATGAGGTCAAAAATTTTATGCCTGGGGGAAACTAGGTGGCTCAGTGGATTGAGAGCCAGGTTCAAATTTGACCTCAGACACTTCCCAGCTGTGTGACCCTGGGCAAGTCATTTGACCCCCATTGCCTAGCCCTTACCACTCTTCTTCTCTGGAACCAATAAATAATATTGATTCCAAGACAGGAGGTAAGGGTTTAATTTTTTTTTTTTTTGTCCAAGATGTCTATCATCAATGGGGATGTTGAGATGAGATTGCAGATTTCTAAGTCTTTTGCAATAGCCATAGACACATGTGTGCATGATAAAAAACAAAGTGCATATAAATGTATGTATATATACACACATATGTATATATGCACATACATATCCATATACACAAATACACTATTCCATGGAGGAATAATCTGCTCACATACCCACTTCCCAATATTTCTTCATATACACACTTTATACACATACAACACAGAGATACACAATTTCAAAGGCATGTTGGTGTGTTATGATCTTTTTGGTCTCCCTTCCCATTAGGATTTAGATACAGAACCATAGCTATATTTTAGTCTGATATCCTCATTTTACAGCCCTCCTGCTATAATAAATGTTTTGGTGATTTAGAGAAGGAAGTGGCAACCTGGGTCAAAGCCGGAAGAAGCAGAGATGAAAAGTCTTCTTGAAGTGGAGAGCAGATGGAAGAGGGCAGCTACTGGGTGCTGACAGCTGTCCACAGAAGAGGTGACACAGGAGAGCTCCAAGAAGCCGGAAGAGAAAGTATCTAGGCCAGGGCATTCCTTTTCTGTTACCCTGCCTTACCCTAACTTTTATCAGTGCATTACTGCCTAATACCTAGGCTGTTCTTGTGGGGCTTCCTTCACCTTTCAGAGTTTTGGCATTCCCTAGGAACGATGTGCATGGGCCAGTATGGGCGAGTAGAGAATTCCAACCTGGAGTACCTGCCTTATTGGGTGGAAAGTGGGCTAGAGATAACAACAGTTCTCAAGCGTGGGTGAGGAGATACCATCCTTTTTTCTACTTTACTTCTGCCTTCTGGTAACCTGTTCTATTTTATTTCCTCTCCTAAGGTAGAGACGCTGAAAAAGGCAGCAGAGCTGATATAGGGAGGATTGAAAGGTCTAGGGCTGGAAACACTCTTCCAAGATGTAAAAATATAGAAATGATCATTTCCCCAAAGAACCTCATCAAGCGCCCAGATAAGCTTAGAGCAGACGAAGTTTGGAGACCAAGAACCATGCAGGGGTACCCAATAGATGATTAGAAACTATTTCCCGTGGGGGCGGGCCTGTAGCCTGGAAGCTAAACCAGAGCCTCCTGAGTTGGAGGGGCAGAACTTTCCATCAGAAACTGTCTCAAAAATCTCAGAGGATGGAGTCCCAAGAGGTCCTTCCTCCTCCAATTTGTTTCTTCCCTAAGAGAACACCTCACATGTAGTCCTCCATTAAGGGAGACTCCTTTGAGAAACTCAAGCCTTCATTAGACTAGCTTTGCGGGGAGGAGATACTCTGGGGTTTCCCACTGAGGCTCAGCAAAGAGAGGAAAGGCAGGGAGGTCTGAAGCCATGAACCCAAGTCTGGGGAGGAAAGTATGGAGAGATATGGGTCTACATGTCCGGAAGGTCCCCATGAGTCTGGCTCGGGGCTTCTGCGCTGGCTCCTTGAAATCATTTGGGAAAGGGAGACACGCGCATGTGCGCCCCCAACCCCAGCCCCAGCAGCTGACAGTCACCACAGTACTACCAGCTGTGAGGGTTCTCTTCCTTGAAAAGTCGTCTTCCTTTAGGGAGATTCTAACCTAGGAAAGGCTACAAAGACTGCATGCTGCCGTTTTGCTTTAGCGAAAGAAAAAAAAAATCCACAGAACGTCCCCCCCCCCCAACCTGCACAACCATTGTTGCCCGAGATTCTTCCTGATTATACCCCGCCCACTCCTCCCCACGTCCTCCTACCCCCATCCTCATTCTCTCCAGGTCTTCTTGTGAGTGGTTCACTGCTGAAGCTCTCCCCCCTCTTCTTGCTCTTCCCTTCTCTTGGCTCTCCCCCTCCTCTTGCTCTCCCAGCCTCCTTACACCCTCTCCTTTTCCCTCTCCCCTTTCCTGTCTCCTCCTCCTCTCCCTTGAGAGAGGATGTTTAGGTTGCAGGGGAAGATTGAGTCGTTTGGGAGGAAGTTCAGTCTTTGGACCCCTCCCGCGTCGGGCTGAAGCCAGCCTGAACGCAGCAACCTGTTTCCTCGCTGGAGTCCTCGCCCCCAGAGGAGGTGCAGACAAGCGTTTGGGCTGCCTGCTGATCGGTGGCATTGAGCTGGGTGCCTGCAAGGACTTGGGGACCACCTTTGCTTTCTCCAGGGTTAACTTTTTAGTCTGGCGGACTAAGGGGAAGTGATTTCCCCCCTCGAAGGAGCAGTTTTTTTTTTGGGGGGGGGTCCTAGGAGGACTTGGTGGTGAAAGCAAAAAGGAATCTTGATTTATTCATTTCCCTCTTCCCTCTCATTCTTCCCCTGGTTTGCGTCTGTACTGGCAGATTTAAAGACTCAAGGCTCTCCCTGTGGGATTTAGGGACAAAGCTTGAAAAAAATTCATCGTTTTCAGTTCAGCATCCTTTTCAAAGTTTTTTTTTTTTAATTTTTCATTCTTCTTTCCCTAACCAGTCAACCACCAAATTGTTACCTACGGACTGGGCTCTCTGAACTGGGGTGTGTGTGGGGTCTCCAGAAGAGAGATGTTTGAAGGGCAAGCCACCACAGCTGCATCCCACCGGGCTCCCAATATGCCCTGAATCTTTGAAGGAAAACCCATTGCCTCTAGGATCTGAGCCCCTTTCCTTTTCTCCCTCCTTCCCTCTTCTTCCTGAGGGATGGAGCTTCACAGTGGTCGCCTTTAGACTGAACAGTCCAGAGTGGTGGTGCTACCGCCAGCTGCTGCCTCCAGCTTTCAGTGACTGCTGTTGCTGCCTCTCCATTCCGGTGCCTGTTTCTCCCTGCCTCTGTCTATCTGTCTTTGCTTGTCTCAAGGTGTAGGGTGTTCGGCTCGGATCACCTTTGTGTGTGTTCTGTTTGTTTAAACTTCCAGGATGGCTCGCTTTGGGGAGGCTGTGGTTGGCAGGCCAGGATCGGGAGAAGGAGACTCGGACCAGAGCAGGAACCGGCAAGGAACACCAGTGCAGTCCGCCGGGGCATCGGCCGCCTACAAGCAATCCAAAGCCCAGAGGGCCAGGACTATGGCTTTATACAACCCCATTCCGGTCAGGCAGAACTGTTTCACCGTCAACAGATCCCTGTTTATCTTCGGAGAAGATAACATTGTCAGGAAATATGCCAAGAAGCTCATCGATTGGCCATATCCTTTCTCCCGCACCCTACCCTTCCTCTCCCTCTTTTCATTTCCCCTCGTGAGGAAAAAAAATACTCATGAATGGGATTTCTTCCCCATTCTGGTTCCAATGTGCACCTTTCCTAAAGTGCACCCGTCACTTCGGTGTGTTTAAGGATCTATTTTGATGTGGTAGAGACCAGCGTGTGCACTAGTGTTTTTCAAGGTAAGACTTTTGGTTTCTGCACCCCCACCCCCAAATGTGGATAGGCAAGGAACTCATGGACTAGGAACCTGATGTGTGTGCCAAGTTTTTCAGGCTTTGTCTGATTTTCACACCCTCCCACTCCCATTCCCTATCTGCGGTTCACTCTTTGCAGGTTTTGTGGCTGAGAATCTCACTCTTAGATAGAGATCAGTTCGCTTCTCTCCCCACTGCTCCACCTGCCCTCCCTGAAATGAGTTTGGAAGATGCCAGTGCTGCCTCTGCCTATTTCGAAAAGAGGGCCATGGATGATTGGATCTGTCAGGTTCTAAGTCCCCAAATCTCACTGATAGAAATCAAGGAGGAAACAAAATTAAGAAAGAAAGAAAGCCCCTTCTCTCAATGGGATCCCAACAATGTGCGGAGACTTTCAGATCGACAATTAAAAGGAGTGTCCCCCTGAGAAGGTGATGGGCATCTCCAAGGCCACCGCCCCAAAGCACCTGGAAGTTGGAAGTTCCAACTGCTTCATTAGGAGAAGCCCAGTCTCCCTTCTCTTTCCTAGTTCAAGTTTTTGAGTCCCTTCTCCCCTCCCCCCCTTAACTATTTGACACAGTTCAGCTTCTTAACGGGCCCTTAGAGATATTTTGGGCGGACTTGTGTTGAGCAGTTAGGAAAACAGGTGTGTTATCAATTTTCTAGTGCTCCAAATGCACTACATGCCATAAAGGGGGGGGGGGGGGAGGGCGGGGGCGGAGGCAGCAGCAGCAACGTCAGGCAAAGGGAAGAGGTTTTGCAGGTTTAGTCAAATGCACCAAATGCTTGCAGATGATTAGCCACCTTATTGTCTTAATCGTCCTCAAGAATTAGAGTGTCCTGTTGGGGTTTTAGGGCACAGAAGGCCCTGTAAATAGAAAGCAAAGGAGTGGTTTGGTGTAAAACGGGGAGTAGGCTTGGAACCAAACACTAGACTTGCATGCCTGGGTGAGGTTTACTGGCGAGGTTGTGCACCTCGAGGTACTAGTCTGCAGCGAAGCCCCTCCTTCGGTCTGCCTCCCCCTTCACCCCACCCTCTTCCCGTTCCCTGGCAGGTGTGCATCACTAGGACAGCTGTTGGTTGCATTGAGGCCCTGGTATCTGCCAGACACGAGGCAGATTTCTCTGGGGTTTCCGAATCTCCACCAGCTCCTGGGTCTCTCTTTTCCTTTCTCTTTGCCTTTCTTCCCACACCTCCCCACTCCCCTCCTTGCCTCCCTCCTTTTTTCTGATTCCTCTTCTCTCCACACTCCAGCAGGGCTGCTATTAGCTGGTGTGTGGCACTTCTTGACAGCACCCCTCATTAAAGAGGAGCATCTCTAAACAGATATTCTTCCTTCTGCTCAAACCCACCCACTACCAACCCTGTCTGGGCTTCTCTCTACCCGCCCTACCCCACTCCCCCAAGCGGGAGAGCATTAGCAGGGACACACACTCACTCACACACACACACACAAACTCCACCCCCCCCCCCCAACCCCGGGGTGGGGTTTGGGGAATATGTTTGGGGAATATCGTATTTAAGTTTAACCTGCCTGTCCCCCAGTAGAGGCTCAGCACCCTGAGAATCCTCAACATTTCCCCTTCCCCACCCCCTCCTCCCTCCTTTTTTTTAAACACCATATTCAGCTGTCTTTGTGTTGGGCTCTGTTGGTGAAGCCTTCCTATTATGCAGCTAGCCCCTCCCTATTTAACCAGCACAGACATCCCAAAGACCAGAGCTGATACATTCTTCACCTTTACTGTTATCTAAAATGTTCACAGATCACAAGAACTTGCCTTGCTGTCTGTACTTCTTTTCTTACCATGTGTTTACTCCGATAGGCTCCTTCTCATTTTCACTCAATAGACAAAGACACCCAGCCACCATGTGGTAAGCATGCCCGCAGTCATAGCTGGTACCTTGGACAGCGCCACTGAAACTCCAAGCTGTGCCCCTTAAAGGCACAGTGCAGTGAGTCTGGTACTTCTCACCAATCTGGTCACATATTTCCACACCTCCTGTACTTTGGGCTGCTGCATCTTTGCATCTCTAGACTTTGCTAAATAAAGGACATTTCAAAGACCACAAGTTTGATCCAGCCATGCCTCTTCTTTCTATTTAAGGGCAAGACTTTTTCAAAAGTCATTGGCAAATAATCACACTATCTATTCCATGTAAAGCTGCCTTTTACCTGGCCAAAATACACTCCTGAGAAAGGTATCACGTAGGCAAGGGATTAAATTGACTTCAGCATCTTGTCCTGTTCAGTGGCAGGGGTGGTGATAGGGCGCATGATCCCCAACTAAATGGTCTTTTGAATCTCTGATAATGATGTGGACCTCCTGGCAGTTTCTGTTATACTCTAGCTGTGCTGTTTTCCCAGTGTTCAGATCATCTCTGAGATGGTATATAGAGTTTCCAAGTTGAGAAGGTTAAAATACACCATGTTTACTTTTTCTCCTGACTTCACATTTTAGGTGACAAATGCATTATAGAAATGAAGTTATGTATGTAAAGCAGCATTTTGTACACACCTTAAAAGAATCTATAAATGTTATTGTTTTGTTTCTACTGCATATAAATACAGTTTTTTTGGATATTATCCTTATCATTATTATTCTCTGTATGTGATAGAAATTTGGCAACTTTCAGTTTTAGTTGATAATCCATGTGCTATAAAATCTTCCTCATTCTCCTATTCTTCTACTCACATCCCATTCTCATTCATCTAATCCACTCAGATTTCCAATATCCCCAAAGTTCTCATTTCCTAATTGCTTTTCATATAATCATTAGTATGTATGAAAGAAAGGGGTTTTGACTTAAGCTAAAATCCTATAGAAATTCTACTCTTTGAAATTAATTTTTTTTTCTCAAAAGAAAAGAGATCAAGACTGTGTTTTGGTATAGATATTAAAGTTAACTTCATTATTGATGCCTATAGGACATGGTTGAGAATGATTGTTATTTGTGGGAGGTCCATTCCCTTTCTCCCCCTTTGAAGCTTAAATCTTTCACCTCTTCTGAAAAAATATAGTTATTGAAAGATTAAGTGGCTTGTGAGTGATTGTGTGTAATGCCTTAACATTGCTTAGGAGATATGTTTCAGATCCTTTCAATTTGGCCTTTAAGGTCTATTCACATAAAAGAATAAAATTTTATCTGTGCTCTGCAGAGACTTCCAACTTTAAGGTGGCTTTGTATTTGAACTGAAAGGTCTTGTTTTCAGGAGGAAAGGAGCTTAAAGGAACAACAAAATTGATGTATCAGATGGAGCCAGGACAATAACTCAACACTGAATATGTTTTCTTTTTCTTGAAAGTTATGGTTGTATAGGGAAAGATTTTCTTCATGACTGTGTCATCCACAGGGATCCTATGTCCCTTTGAAAATATTAATTCTGTTTGGGACCTTAAGTTCCAATTCAATAAAGAATCTCCCCCAGCCCCATCAGAATTTGCTATATTAAAAATCATCTTGCTTCCACTGTGACATTTACTGTCTTCTAGCTTTGACTCTTCAAGTGGTTGGTTAGAGTTTGTGTACAGGATATGGCAATTGACCTGAGAGGAATAGAACATTTTTGTGATGGCCTGTGGCTTCAGATTCACTTTCCGCCCAATACTTCCCTAAAGCAGAAGTAAGGAATGCTCTATCATGTATGGAAACTGCCAAATGACTTAGCTTTATTGGAATTTTCCCCATATGCTTAGGAGAATTCATCTAAGAGAAGTATATGTTTTGATGTATAGAAAATGGGGATAATAATAGTACCTAACTAAGATTTGAACTAAGATTTGAACACAGGACCCCCTGTCTCTAAGCCTAACTCTCAATCCACTGAGCTATCAAGCTGTCCCTAGTTGTCCCATTTCTTAACCTGGAAGAGTCTTCTTTCCTGCTTAAGTTGCCTATGGGATATGAGATCTTACATATTGATCATATATAACATGAGAAGGAAGGTCAGAATGCTACTAGGTCTTGATAAGGAAGGGATTTTATAACCACCTATTGTAAGAGATAATGGACAAATTCTTGGTATTTTCATGGAATATCTGTCCAATGATACAGATAATGATCAGAGATTGTGATTTCAATCAGGATGAAGACTTCAAATAACTGGGCTAATATCTCAGCTTTCTTGGGCTCCTGGGGCTCTCTATGAACTGGCAATCAGACTCTTCACTTAACATAAGGTGTGGGTAGTATTCACTCCAGGGAATTAAACAGTGTTTTGCTATGGGTACTGGTTGCAATTGGAATAATACACAGAAAACTGGAAGATGGGTTAGAGCGAAAGAGTTTGACAGAATTTAAATGATTTAGGAAGGAGATAAAAATAACTCCAAAGTAATACTTTTGCCTGTTGGATTACATGTCGTTATTTCTTTACTTTTCTCTGCTTGCTTCCCCCTGTAAGTAGGCACAATGTATGCTGAAACTTAAATGAAGAGGAGAATAATGAGACTAGAACTTCCAAAAGATCCAGACTTTCAGAATCACTAGAATTGTCTAAAATTATGTGTGCTTTTTTGGGTTACTTCTGTATAAAATGTAGGATTTTTTTTTTGTTGTTGTTGTTGTTAAAGGAACATCTGGTTTCTTTCAACAATCCTAATTTACAGTTAAAATAAGATCCAATTCAAAATTTGCTTTAAAAAAAATTCAGGACTCTTGCAAGCCCCTTTGACTCTACAGATTTGATCAGTAGATCAGTAGTCCTTGCCCAGCTAGTCTGTATTTATTTCATTTGCATGACTGCCTGGAGAGCTGCAATTCACTTAAGCCAGAGAGATGGCATCTGACTGATAGGATTCTATTCCATTGATCCTATCTTTTTTTTCTGTCTGACCACAATGAAAGACATGAAAGAGGCAGTCCAAACCATTCTTTAATTAATGCCCTTTTATTCAAGGAGAGACTCTGAATCTCTCTTTCTTGCTCCCTCTACCCTCCTAGTCCTCCACACTCTTCTTTTCATCTTTTTATATTTCTCCTTCTCTTTCATTTTCGGGTCTGCCTTTGTGAATAATTCATCATACATTTGGGTATTCCTAGGATTTTCAGAAGAGCACTGCTCCTTGTCTTCTCCTTGGTTAGAGCTGAGGGTTTCTGCCCAAAAGGGTCAATTTCAGAAATGGATTCTTTATCCCAAAGCATTGCATATAGGGGGCTTTTGACCACTGCTTTTAGCAAGCTTTTTAGTGCTACCTTTCTCCTAAAGATTGCTTCTTCCCCAGTACCCATCGTCACATTGTAGGTGTTCAATAAATATTAAATAAGCCCAGCCACTAGCCAACAGGTATAAATAGCTTAAGGATATTTATGTGCTTGAGTATCTGAGACCCCAAGTCCCCAGGCTGATGAGTTGCTGACAGATGAGGCAAAGAAGAGATCTATTACAGTTTCTTCCTCTTCCAAAATTCTTGTTTTACTTCACAGATTAATCAATTGTGGGTGGGTGGGTGGGGAATAGTCTCATTTTAATTGTTATGAGAAACAGCTTACTCAATCTATTCCTCCATTACATGAATTCTAAAGCAATTCCTTTCAAAGGGGCAGAATAACAGGGCCTTTGCCAGAGCCCCTTATCTTCCCAAGCATTATAATCCTTTACAGAGCAGAATTATGTGTGGGTTTACCAATGATGCTTCTGACATCATTCTTAATTAAGGACAGAGAGTACAGCACCAGGTTTCTTGGTCTCTTCTCGCCTAGGATGCTTGGATTTCTACCGCCAAATTCAAAGTTCCAGGTTATTTTTGCTGTGTAAGTGATAGAATCATGTTTGTTTAATTTCTTGCTCCCTTCATCTTTGGCTTATCTTCTAGTTACATCTAGGCACCCTGCCAAGTTCTCTTATCATTGCCTCTGGAAAGTAAGGAGCAGCTAAAAAAGGTCTCTGTTGGAGGTGGTAGATTATGGAAGGTAGCACTGAATGACTTTACAAAGTGTGAAATACCTAGGATTTGAGATTCTGACTTCTTGGACTCTCAGTGTGTATGTGTGTCTATACATGCACATGTATGCATAGTAAGAAATTTCAGGAAGAAATGCTGGATCCAAAAAATCCTTTCTGGGTCACTTGGATGATGCTCAGGTGGACAAAGCCTAGAGTTCATTTCCTTCTCAAATGGAACTAAGAATCATTTGTTCTTTAGTATATTAGAGTAAGTTGTATTAGAGCTAGTCTTTGTCAAATTCCAGAATGAGTGAGTGGCCTTCAGAGTGTTACCTTGCCTATTTTAGATGAGATTCATGGCATTATAGGATGATAGTATTTAGGTAGGCATTTCTAAGACTATGGTCCTTGAACTTGTTTAAAAATATTTTGATAATTATATCTTAATATAATTTAGTTTCCTTTGTTATACAATATAGTTTGTGAATTTAAAAAACTGTTATTCTGAGGAGGGGTCTGTAGGGTACACTAGAGCACCAAAAGAGTTCATGACCCCTAAAAAGATTAAGAACTCCCTTGATTTAGAAGTAGAGCCTGACTTTAGCGATTTCTACTTTGAGCTGAGGTCACATATAACTTCTGTGTCTTCATATTATTTCATATCTTGAGGTTCTCCTTGTCTTTTCACATAGGATTATTTGGAGAATTTGGAAGATCCCTGAGCCTGATGACTTTTTTGTTCATTGATCTATATCATTTTCATGCTATTCTGATGGAAAGTTGCACATTTATTTGGTCTGGGTCCATAACACCAGAGATTGTCCTTACCATCTTTGAACTTAATCTATTCTTATTTTTCTCCTCCTTAGAACACATTAAGGAATCAGACAGTTAGTTATTCAGTCAACAAGCAGTTTTAGATGCTTACTATTTATCAGGCATTATATTAAACTCTAGGGATAAAAAGGAAGCCAAAATCTCAGTCTGCCAAAGAGGCAGACATTCTAAGAAGGAATGTAACAACTAGGCATGCACAATATATATACCAAATAGATGGGAGGTAACCTGAGAAGGGAAAGACCTGTAAATTCCCCTGAAGGAATTTGGCCCTTGAGCTGAGTTTTGAAGGAAGCCCTGGAAACAATTTAAAAAAAAAAGAAAGAAAGAAAGGAGGCAGAGCATTCCAGGCATGGAAGACTAAGCAATGCAAAGGCATAGAAATGGAAAGTGGAGAGTGTCCTGTTGGAGGACCTGAAACTAGATCATTGTATCTGGTTCATAGAGTATATAGTAGGGAGATTGAGAGAGGACACTAGGGGTAAAGTATAAGAAGATTAGAAAAGTAAGAAGGATCCAGATTTTTTATGAGCTTTAAATGTCATATGTAATACTGTATATCAAATCCAGGAGATAATAGGGAGCTCTTCGAATTACTTATTATCTAACTATGTCACATGCCTGGGTAGGAGAGTGACATAATCAGACCTACTTTCAAGAATAAATCACTTTAGTAGCTGGCTGAAGGATGGATTAGAACAGGAAAAAGACTTGGGATAGGAAGACCAGTTAAAAGGCTATTGTAATAGTTTAGGAGAAAAATGAAAAGGATCTGAACTAGGGTTATGGTGTGAGTGAAGAGAAAGGGATGAAGAGGAGAATTGTGGAGGTAGAAACAAGATTCATCAAGGGATTGGATTTGGTCAGTGAATTAGAGTAAAGAATTGAGGATGACACTGAGGTTGAGGGTCTGAGAGACTGAGAGGATAATGCTGCTCTCAAAAATAGCAGGGACATTCAAAAGAGGGAAAGGTCTTGGGAGAAGGACAATGAATTTTTTATCTGGAAATGTTGAGTTTGAGATGTTTATGGAACATCCAATTTAAGATGGCCCTAAGACAATTAGTATTGTAGAACTGGAGCTCAAGGGCTAGACTAGGGCTGGGTTTAAGATCTGGGAATTATTTGCATAAAGATGATAATTTGTGAGAGCTAATGATATTGCCACGTGAGATAGTATAAAGTGAAAAGAAAAGAAAGTCTAAGACAGAGGCTTTGTGGTCATTCTTGGTTAGTGAGGGGACATGAATGAAGAGACAGCAAAGGAAACTGAAAAAGAATGGTCAGACAGGTAAGAGAAGAATCTGGAGGAAAGCAGTGCCAAAACACTAAGAGAGAATACAGTATCTAGGAGGAAAAGGTGATCAATAGAATCAGACTGCAAAGGGGTGAAAAAGAATGCAGATAGAGAAAAGACTATCAGATCTGGAAATTAAAAGATCATTGATAACTTTGGAAATGGTGCTTCAATTGAATGATGAGGTCAGAAACCAGACTGGAGAGAGGATGGTTGGAGGACATTGAGTAGCTTAAAAGAAAACAAAAGGAGGGTTTTGAATGGTCTGGTGAGAAAAGTAAATGTTTTTTTGTACTGTATGTGTTTCAGGATTATATTCAGGTACCCTGGTTTCTCTTAGTGACCTATTCTTGTTCCCCTTAAAAAAAAGACTTTGAAATTAAAACTAAGTCCCTTTCAGATCACAAAAAGTCTTTAAGTCATGTGTGATTTTTAAAAATAGCCTCTTGACTCTCCTCTAATCTCCACACCTTTGCCTAGTAGGTCTGGTCAAGGCTTATCAGAACTGAAAAGTATGAAATGAATTTTCAACAACTGTCCATTAATTACCTGGTCATTTTCAGCTTAGTGTGATTGTATGTTCTTCTACTTTTCCTATTTCTTTTTTTGGGTGGGCTGAGCCCTTTCAGTATTGAAGTTTGTTTTTAATAAGTAAGTTGATGCTTCAAATGAATGGCAAATTCTCTCCTCAAACAGTGTTGCAGTCTGTTTAGCATCAGCATCAGACAAGCAGAAGGCAAAGACTGCCTAACTGAGAACATCTACTTGATTATGGGTGCTATTTCGTTAGAAGATTTGCTTTATAAAGTAAGGTATTCTCTTCAGGATTCCCTTGTCAGAATGGAAAAGTAACAATAAAGGTAGTTCAGTAGAGAGGGGAAAACATGCCCTGGCCTTGGATTCAGAAGAGACTTGGATTCAAATCCTACCTCTAGCACTCCACTAGTTCTGGGACCATAGACAAATCCCCTAACTTTTTAAAGTCTCACTTTCCTCAGCTGTAAAATGGGTGGGGGCAGGGGAAAATGATATCTGTTGTACCTATGTCACCAATTTGATATAAAGATCAAATGATACAATCTATGTAAAATGCTTTGTAAACTGATGTAGTATGGCAGGAGAGAGCTGTTTCAGAGAGTGACAGTGCCACTGTCACAGGGATGGCAGTTATGGGAGGAGGACAGGTGCCAGTGGGGAGCAGCATAGATATGTAGCTTCCATCAGACTTTCAATTTTGGGACACAGAGAGGGCTGTGCTCCCCAGTTAGAGCCCCCCCTAAGCCAGGCAGGGATCAAATCTTTGGGACATTTTTAGACAAAGAGCTCATTTGGAGGTTGCCTTATCATTAGTGAGGCAAGAAACTGAAATGAGAGTATTCCCTGAATTGTCTAATAATGAATGAGGAACAAGGGTCAGGCAATCAGGAGACATGAATTATCGTTGTGCCATAGCATAAAAGTGGTTGGGACGATATTGGGTCTTTGGATCAATGAAGTCTTAGCATCCGTACATTCTGCAGCTTGGGTTGAACCAGCTAAACCTAGGTTTGTTTCACTGACATAACCGGCTAGTGATATAACTCACACACACATATAAACATATGTCTATACATATGTACATGCATATATATTTATATCATGATTTAAGGTTTACAAAACTTTCCTCTTAGCCACCTTGAGGTTTGGATAATGCAAGTTAACAGCTGTTCCAGGGTAGTGCAGTAGATAGAGTGTTGGGCTTGGAGTCAGGAAGACTCATCTTCCCGAGTTCAAAATGGGTTCAAACTGTGTGACCCTAGGCAAATCATTTACTCCTGTTTGCCTCAGTTTCCTCATCTATGAAATGAGCTGGAGAAGGAAATGGCAATCTACTCCAGCATCTTTGCAAGAAAGCCTTGATTAGGGTGATAGAAGTCCGATATGACTGAAAAATGACGAATAACAGCAAAAAAGCAATTATTCTGGGGTTCACATCCCCAAACTGCACTAACATTGGCAGGTGAGGGTCAGCTAACTATTCCTCTTCTCGGATTTCTAAGAACAAGCTTGGGGGTCTGGGTTTCTAATATTTTTGCTTATGAGCTCTTCTGTTTCCTATCAATTATTATCCAATAGCCTAAATTAACTTTTAGAAAAGGGCATTTACTGAGATGCTAAAAGAAAAACAGATGGTACAAAACATTCCTCCCCCCAAATCAGATGCACATGTTCCCCCAGCACACATAAGGTCTTTGTGAAGAGTAGACTCAAAATTAATGCACAAAGATATTCAAGCATCCAGGTTACAAAAGTTTATGTTGTTAGTTCTAGTACTGCGATATCTTGTCTCCTTTTGTGGAATTTTCATACGGTTTTATTCTCTGCTAGGCTCCAAGGATGAGTGGTTGTTTTTTTTAGTCAATAGGCAGCATTCTCTCCATGATGAGATGATACACTCCATGATACTCCTTCCTTTTTCAAGGG
This sequence comes from Monodelphis domestica, assembly GCF_027887165.1. Lineage (NCBI taxonomy): Eukaryota > Metazoa > Chordata > Mammalia > Didelphimorphia > Didelphidae > Monodelphis > Monodelphis domestica. Next base: position 78,489,888 of record NC_077228.1, read on the forward strand.
GTTATGTTCCTGTATCTAACTGTATTACCGTGTTTCTCTCTCCCGGTAGTTGGATGTGTGGCACTCCATTGGTCCTTTTCCTTCAATGCAATGATCAGTGGAAGGCAGGGGGAAGATGGAGAAATGGTCTCCTCCTCTCCAAGAGCAACTTCCTTCTTAGGGGAGTGGTTTAAACTGGAATTCTCAATTGAAATCTGCCACTGAACTACACCTCTCTGGACCAAGGAACTGTTGAAATCCCTCTGCTGTTTAAAGCTCACTGAGTAGTTATTTTTTTTGATAGCCAATTATCCCTTCTCACTCACTGATTCAATCAAAAAGGTTTATGCTTCATGATACAGAGATTTGTAAATTAAAATGTGTATGTGATTGTGTGTGTGTGCGTGTTGATATTCCACCCATTACATTATCCCTATTTTAAAGATGCGAAAAACAAGATTTAGAGAAAACTGACTTTGATTAGGATCACCAAAGTAATAGGTACCAAAGCCAGGATTTAAACCTATGTCTTCCTTGCCCCTAAACTACTGTGTTCTTTCTCATCATACTGAGCTATTTTCAAACACCTTCTAATGAGTTAGTTTATCAAATCTAATTCAGTCTTTCAACTGAGAGCACAGTCGGTTGTGTGGGAATGGGACACAGAACTTTTCCCATTTGTTTGTGAGGAGGGGGAGATCAATCTACAAAGAAATCACTTTCTGGGAAGAACAGTTCTGGGTGAAATATTGCAGTAGGGAAAAGGTATCTGACTAGTCTGGAGATTGACCAGTATAGGAATATTGGGTCACTGGGATAGAGAAAGTAGTGATCAAAAGGGAAGGAGGAGGACACCAAAGATAGACTTCTCCAACTTTATAATATTGCTTAGTGTTGGCACTGCCTCTAGGTTATTTAAGGGCACTTGAGTGCTGCAAATTATAGATTTACCCCACTGTGAAAAATAGAATGGATTCACTCTTAGCCACATTCTAGTATCCAGAAGTCTATTTGAATTGACATCTCAGATTGTCTACTGTATAATAAAAGAGATTTATATCAATTATCCTGAGGCACTGCAAAATCTTCAAGGGCCTCCTGAATTGCTGGTGAAAGATTTTAATTCTGTTCATGGTAGTTCAAGTGCTAGGTATGCTATTGTATTCTAATTCTTGGACAACTGATCTTCTGTACGTGATAAAGAAGGTAGCTTTATTCAGTAGAATACTGGATTAATTCCATGCCATAGTGCTGCCATATTACAGGAGTTTACTATAGCATCTTATGTAGCTCCTCCTGATTTGTTGGTATTTCTTAGGACTGAAGTGGAAGCTTGGAATAATTGCTAAATCATTGGGTAGTGATTAAAACAAAGACTAATTTTTCATACGTCATCGGATCAAAGTTGAGGTTTACTATATAGGGTTAACCAATGATAAGCTTGTATTATGTCTATCCTGGGCACAGGACTTTCTATTAAGGCAGCACTGGAAACAAAGGCACTTGGGTTCTCAAGGGAATTTTGGATGAGTAATTCAGGAGGAATTGGTTTTTGGAGGTTACACCCCTTAGCATGATTCTTTGTTTTCCAGTCAATAGGCTGGACATATATCTTGCCTCTCTTTTCCATTCTCTTCTTTCCTTGACATCAGGATCCTGGGAGTTCTACCATCTGCTTCTATGATCTGGATTAACAGTCTCTGGGTTCTTGAAAGTCTGTTCTAAAATTGGTAGTCATTTGTAGAATCTTAGAGTTGGAAGGTATCATTGAAATAATTTAATCCAAATTTCTACCCAATGCAATATTCCTGACATATGGCTACCCAATCTTTGCTTGGATACTTCCAGTGATAGGGAGTTCATTACATATCAAAACAACCTATTCCATATTGAATAGCTCTAAATTTTTTCTCCCTATATTGAGACAAGCAATAATTACATATTATTTCCATTTAATTCTGCTCATGAGAATAACAGAGATATACTTATTCCTTTTTCTATGGGATCTTATATTCTCTATGTAAAAGTTAAATTTAAATCTCAATAATAAAAATATTATATTTTAAGAGATTTATTAATGATTAGAAATCAAGGAATAAAGAAGATACAAAATAAAGAGCATGTGCCCATGGCTTATCAGCCAGTTCAAACACCTGCCTTACCACCACCTAGCTCTGGACAGCTTTTAAAGAGAGCTGGAACCCTTCATGTCCTTGCCTAATATCCCCTGTGACAGGAAGTACATAAGGACAGGAAGTCAGTGATCTCTAGGGAAATATAGTTCTTTTATTTTTTTAGGGTAACATTTTCATTTATACATTCCCCCTGAGATCTATGGAAGACTAGTCTCTCCAATGGATCTTGTAAACATAACCAACTTTGAAATTACAATAATTTGAAGATAAGAGGAAAAGAGAACAAACCAATGATTGCTAGGCGCATTAACAAAAAACCAGATAGGGGGCAATCTCCTTCAGCATAAGAGTATATACAAAACAAATTTATTCAACCCCACACAGTTCAAACCACCACATCCCAAAGTTCACTCTGAATCTTCTGGTGCAGCTTGTGGTCTGTGGAGGCATCTTCATGGTGCCTTCTCCAAACAGTTCACTTTCTGGATTTGGAGAGGTAGCATGTTTCTTAACCTAAAATTACTCTCAAAAAGAATTTAAACTTTGCAATTTAGAATAATTATATATTCCCTACTGAAGAGGGTGTTGAAAAGCACAGGGATCACTTAGGGATACATGGCTGACTTATGAGGTATATTAATCAATTGGCAGAGAAATCAAAACATCAAAAAAATCCAAATTAAAAAAGATAATTTCTCAATGAAATATAGACTATCAAAGTCTTATGTGTAAAAATTCTAAGTGAAGGAAAAATAAACCTATAATAGGTCTTTGAATCAGGGTCCAATTAAAGTAGTTTAAGCAATTATGCATTTACCCAGTCAGTGGCCAGGACTATAGAAAGTTTGCCACACCACGAGAGACAGAGAATGGACTAGATTATAGGAGCCAGGTAGGAGCAAAATACTTGGTAGAATGTGGGACAAGGAAGACCTGCCTTTAACACATGTTAAACAGTCACCACGTCAAACCCCAAACAAGTTCAAGTCCTCTTGTCTTGGCTCAAAATTTTCATCAATTCCATCGGGATTGGTTGGTCTCTTTGACCTTGTGCTCCATTGGCACGCTTATTTGGCACTGTGCAATGGCTCTTTTTGTATTCTCTTGTCCTAGAATCAGACAGAATCATTAAGCAAAGTCCCATCATTTTTTAAAACAATCAATGGCATTATTTTTATAGTCTAAAGCTTTTGGGGTTTGCATTGACATTATAGCAAATGTATTTTAAACTTATATTACTTCAAAATTAAAAAAAATTAAGAAAAATATTCTCACCAAAAAAATGAGATCCATTTCCTTTTTAACTTAACCCTGGGTGAGTACAAAAAATTTTCAGAATAAAAGAATTATACAGTAGATAATGCACATTCAAAGGAGTACCAAAGTCCCCAAAATTCATAATAGCCCAATTAATTACAATAGCAAACAAACCCACTATCATATTTCATATAAGTTGCTGTATGACCAAAAAAAAAACCCTATGAACTGATGGATATTTGTCCCAATTTTTAAAGAGGTAGCAAATCTTTCAACCTTGGCAAATATATTTCTAAACAAAGTAAAACATGATTGTGAAGAGCTAAGTACCTTCATTGTTACAATCAGGGGAGAGTTAAATCCAATCTTCACACCTCTAATTATTCTTTTTCAACATTCCCAATTTCTTCAACCATTTTCCCTTTATTATGGGCTCTCATAAGCTCACCCTTATAACTGACTCCTATCCCTCTTAAAATATGGTTTCTAGAAATACGCAAGATACCCTGAATACTAGCTTATTATCATGGAAAACAGAAGGAATTTATTTCCTATGATTAGCATATTGTAATTTTATTGACCCAGTTTAAGATTTCATTAGTTTATTTTGCAGACACATTGAAGTTTTAATTCATATTAAATTTATGGTCAACTAAAATCCTCAGTTTTGTTTCTTATGAACTGCTATCTAGTCATCTTTTCCTCCAAATTCTGTATTGAGTAGAGAAGGGTTTTTGTCCTCAAGGAATCTTCTAAACCCTGTTAAATTTTATCTTTCTAGTTTTGGTCTTTCATTAAAGCTTACCAAGATGTTTTTGAATATTGATTTTAATATTTAACTTGTTAGTTATCTCTTTCAGTTTTATATTTCCAGTAAAGTAAATTTAATAAGTTTGTCTTTTGTTAATGAATGAAAAAATTAAGCCCTTATTAAATATGAAGCACTGTACTTTTTATGTCTTCTTTCAAATTACTAATAAAAATGTTTAAAAGGATAGGGACAGGGACAGACCTTTGAGGCACCCTACCAGAAACTTCTTCTACATTGGCATTGACCCATTAACAAATATTCTCTCAGCATGTTATTCATTATACTATGAATCTTACCTAATTATGCCACAATCCAGCCTATGTTTCATCCACCTTAACTGTATGATATCATGAGAGACTTATAAGTTCCTTTGCTGAAATCAAGAGATATTCCCTTGATTCAAATACTCACTTTAAACTAGAGTATGCCATTTTGTTTCCCACAAAAATCTATTCTTGATCAGATTTTCAGAAACATAATAATTTGATTCTATTAATTATGGACAAGCGAAAGCTATATGTTGCCAACATGCTCTGTCCCCAAAGATTTGATCTCATATATAAGTGCAGACTTCCTACACTAGGACTCAGAAGAGGAGAGAATATATTATAGTGCATAATCACTAACTCTGGAATCAGATGACTTGAGTTCAAATCCTGCCTCTTATATTTAATGTCTGTAAGTCACTTAATCTTACTGAGTCTCCATTGTCTTCTCTGTAAAATGAAAGACTTGGATATGATGTCCTTGGAAGTCCTTTCTTAAGTTAAGTGAATCATCAACCTAATATTTAGCCCCAGTTCTATTGTTCACTTGCCAAGTGACTTTGGTACTTGGCTTTCCCAAATTTTAGCTTCTTTATCCGGAAGATGGGTATATAAATCCTTTCCTAGCTTGCTTTTTAGAGTTCCGAGGACCAAATTAAATAGATTAAATATTTTGGAAACTCTTGAGCTCTATTCAAAATTATTATTATTAATATATTTCTGATGGGGTGCTTTTGGTTTGATCGAGGACATGTTATATCACTTAACCTCTGTCTACCTCAGTTTCCTCATCTGTAAAATGTGGATAAAAATAGCATTTACTTCCCAGAGTTGTTATGAGGATTAAATGAGATAATATTTGTAAAGGCCTTTGCAAACCTTAAAAGCACTATCTAAATGTTAGCAGTTGATTACTATTTATCAGCCATCAACACATAGAAATATCTATAACCTATTCCTTCCTCATAGTTTATTTTCATTCTAGATTTTATACCAATACTATTGTTGTGGCCACATTTTGTTTTATTTACATGCTACAAAAAAGAAAGGGTTGTATCTTTAGGGTAGAGAATAATAGACACGCTCATGCCAACTCTTTATCAAGAAAGATCAGAGTGGGACCACTAGATGGCTCAGTAGATTGAGAGCCAGACCCAAAGATGGAGAATCCAGAGTTCAAATCTGACCTCCAATACATCCTAGTTGTGTGACCCTGGGCAAGTCACTTAACTCCCATTGGCTAGCCCTTACTGCTCTTCTGCCTTGGAACCAAGTTAAAAAAAAAGAGAGAGAGAAAGATCAGAGGTAGAAAATCACGAAAACCTGAAATGGCCCCACTAGATTATGTTTTGGTTTGCATAAATGAATAGCCAAAAATTTCAACTTGGCGTGATGGATGGCATATGGTAGGATTTCTCGTAGAATCCCAGATTGGACTCTGGGCAAGTTTCCCTTTCCTGGGGCTTCAGTAATCTATCTATCCATTCTCTCTTCTATTGGGTTCCTTTGGTAATTAGATATTGCCTACTTCATCCTTTATGGAATTAAATCAGAGTCAAATCCTTTGAGGTGTGGGAAATTCTTTACTTTTGACAATAGTGGAAAGGTTGGGATAGGCTTATTTTTCTGGGAAAATTTTACAGATTATGTTAATTTTCCTTGCCTACTTTTTGAGTATTAGGGACCTTCCCAAGGGAAAAATGTGGGACTAGGAAAACCTACTCTTGATATCCCTGCATAATTATAAAGTAATGGAAAAATAATATGTACCCTTTCTTTATAGAAAACTGGGCAGCAGACTGAAAAAAAATTCAGAGTGGATCTAAAAAATGAAGGGGAATTATCTCCTTTTTTGGTACCTTTTTGGGTAGGTTTTGTGGGAGTTTGTATTTGTGAAAGAACTCTGAGGCCATATGGCTGTGGAAGATGCTTGCATTCTCATAACCTGGGGCTCTAAGGAACACTAGAAAGTATGGGTTTTTGTGGTGGGGCTATGATGGGGACACTAGTAGGTGATGGCTTTTCCAAGTCAATGGGTCAAGGAATTTTGGCAATGTCAATAGTACTAATCCAGTGTCATGCAGGATTAATCTTAAAATAGCTTTCTTGACATTTCTTGGGGTCACAGAATCATACAATGATGTAATTTCAGTGTAGGGAGGCACCTCAGTTATCCCCTTGGACAATCTATTCCTTGAGCAAGAATATCTTCTACAATTTGCCTAAAAAGGATCATCTAGCCTCTGTTCAAAGAGCTATAGAGATGGCAAGCCTTCTACTCCCTAAGGCATCTCATTCCATTTGTGGATAGCTCTAATTGTTAGGACAATTTCCTTTAATCTAAACTAAACTTGTTTTTCTGCAACATCTACCCATTGCTCCTATTTCTACCTACTGTTATGGTTTATTTGGGGATTAGGAAGTACCATGCAAGTCATATTCTCAGGGATACTTCATCTCTAGCTTAGCTTCTTTCCTTGGTAAAGAATACTTCTAAAGATGCTATCTTTCAGGAAAGGCTGATTGTGATGCCAGTTCTGTGTTTTATGAGATCTATTTGTTTTTAAGGGCAAAAGAAATTGAAGAATTTTTTTTTTAGGAAAGAATATCTTTCTCCCTCTCCCTCTTCCTCTTCCCCCCTCTCCCTTTCTCTCTCCCTCTCTGTCTCTGTCTGTCTGTCTGTCTCTCTGTCTCTCTCTCTTTCTCTCTCTCCTCAAGTAATTACTCAAATTGGCTTTTAAAGGTGTCACAAACAGGATAATACTATCATCACAAATGGGGAATAGGCTGTCTTGGGAGGTAGTGCTTTTCTTCTTACTGGAGGCCTCTAGGCAAAGTTTGAATGAACACATCCCAGGTTTCCTGTAGAGAACATTCTTGTTTAGCCATAAGTTCAACCAGATGGCTTTACTTTGTTTTGTTTCAGGACCAAAGTGCCCTCTTCAAGCTCTACTCACATACTAGAGAAGTAAGGAAGTCAAATCATGGAGGCAGATGCCTACTAGGTTAGGAATCAGTGCCTTTCAAGTTATAATCATTCATAGGAAAATAAAAGAGGAGAGGGCTGAAGGGTACCAGATAAAGAGAAAAATGAACTTTTAACAAGCCTTTTCTTAACGAAAACGGCTTGCTAAATAATACCACCTCCCCATCCAACTAAAAATGTAATTTCTGGTACCTGAATGAAAAGAAATGCTTCTCTTTCCCCTTTCCTTTTCTATGTGTGTATCAGTATAAGTATGCTTGTTTGCAGAATGGTGCATTTTCTTTATGTCAATAGCAACAAGATCTTGGAAACCAACTTAAAATTTATTGAGTTTTGTTTTTTTTTTTAAGGAGAGGAGAGGCACCATAAAAATTCTTGCTATAGTTTCTTTTTTTCTATTTCTAATACTTCTGAGCATGTTTTCTTGAGCAGCAATTGTTACTTTTTTTGAAGGTCTTATGTGAAAACCTTTTTATGATTATAATTTTCTTGGGGTGGGGGCAATTTGCTCCTTTATATTTTCACCAAAATAAGAATTGTTTAGAAATTCATGTTTTTGATAGAGTCATACTTTCAAGTCTAAGTGCTCTAGGCCATTTGTAAGTGTTTTGCAAATAAGCTTTTTATTTTCCACAATCAGCTGGTCATTTATATATTTTGAGTTTTGTTGTTATTCTTCTAAAGTCCAACAATGATACAGAAATGCTGCTTTTTTTTTACCCTCTAGACTTTTAAAATTTGTGCCACTTTCTCCCCCCCCCACTTGTTTTCAATCAACTTAATCATAGGATCCAAAGGAAATGAGTAAAATGGATTATATTCTGACTTATAATGATTAATCACACAATTATGGGTAAAACTGAAACCTAACAAACTTTAAATGGATGATGTATGATGCATCCCTGAATTCAAATTCAAAATGAACAGTGTTTTGGAATGTTCAACCTTTAAAGGAACAGGGTGGGTGAGAGGGGCAATTTGTAACAAGATCAAGGTAACAAAAAATGCATGGCTGAATTGATGCATACTGCCATACTTAAGCCTTAGTTTTGACTTCATGGTCCCAAATGGGTTTATTTTTGACATCTGCACCAATCTTTCACCAGTTAACTTTTTAAGGAAAAAAGGGGAGGGGAGTAGGAAACAAAGCACTGCTTCTCTTTTATCTTCCACTTCCTTTCCCCCTTTATACTCCTACTTTCCTCTTCATCGATCTCCATCCTCCTCTCCTTTTTTATTTCATTACTTTCTCTAGTCTCCTCTCCTTTTCATTATCCAATTAATCAGGGCTGTTAGCATGCCTTGAGACAGGTTATAGCCAAATGTAGAGAATCCATTAGAGAGAAAGGGTGAAGAGAAAGATTAGAATGCCAAGTAGCAGAAAATGGCAGCTGAAGGAGTGTGTAGCCAGCTAACAAGATTTCAGTTAAACGAAGGTGATCTCTTAAATGGAATGGGAAGAAATCAAATGGTCATAGGGATCATAAGGATATATACACTAGAAGTAGAAGACTAGGAAAATATGATTAGAGAGGTAGAGGGACTTGTCTAAGATCATACAATTAATATGCAGCAGAAAACATAGGGGTCAAGAAGTCCCAGAGATTGAGTATGAACTCAGTCATGTCATCAAAAAACACTAATTAGACCCCTAAAATATGCCAGCTCTGGGGGATATGAAAACAAAACAAATAAAACCAATAGTCCTTACTCTCAAGTGCTTCTGTTTTATTGGAGATGGAGACAAAAAATTAGTTATATACATACACATATAGATTTATATAGATATACATATAAAGACATATATACATATATTATATATATACTCATAAATATATATTATACATACATGAGGCATCTAGACAACATAGTGACTAGAGTGTTAGACTTGGAGTCAGGAAGACAGAGTTCAAATCTTACCTCCAATGTTTCCTTCTTTGTGATTCTCAACAAATTATTTAACTTCTCTCAGCCTCAGTTTCCCCATTTGTAAAATGGAGATAATAATAGCACCCATCTCAAAGGTTTGTTCTGAGGATCAAAGGAGATAACTCATATAAAGCACTATGCAAAACTTCAGGTGCTTTATGAAAATGCTAGCTGTTGTTATTTTATGTCTGTACAAAATCAATGCAATGTGATTGGTGGGAGGTGTTGAAGCATACATTTTTGGGAGAATCAAGAAAAAATTCCATCCTGAATGTAGCACTAGAGGTGAATGTTGAATGAAATCAGGAACTCTATGAAGTGGAGGTGGGGATGTAGTGGATTCTAAAGCTAGAGCAAAGACCTGAAAATAAGGGAAGTGGTGTCATGCATGAGACCCCAAGAAAGTCCAGGGCTGTGACTTTGCCAAAAGTGAATATCTACAGCCAGCAGGATAACGATGCTACTCAATTGTCATTCAAGATGATTCTTCAGATTGTCCAATGTGTCCTAAATCTCATAAAGCCAGTCAGACCTTGCAGAAGAGAGATGCTGCTTCAGAAACAACAATAAAATCAATGCTTTTATTTTTAAGATGCTCTTATCTTGTAATCCAGATCTCAAGCTGACCAATGAAGGAACATGATGTAAGGGTTCTTCATTGATTGGACCATCAAATTCTTAATAGCACAGCAAGTTCTTGATGATTATTTCTAAAAATTTGAGAAGACTGTTGCTTTTGCTATCTTTTCCCTCTTTTTGGCTCAGAGGGATAAGAGTGATTTGCACCTAATTTTTTTTTTGGCTCCTATGAACATCCTTTATCTTGAGTATTAGATCATTTCTTTCAGTTTCCTTCTAGGATACATTGAATTATCTGGGATCTGAGTTGTCCAGGGAACTAGGCTAAAGAAAACGGTGCTATTAATTCTTGGTTTTCAGTGCAGTTTAAGAACTATTCACATTTGGCTGTCCCTAGTGATTAATTCCACAGCTCTCTTCTCCAGAAGAAATGCTATGTTGTTATGGAAGGAATCCCTAGTATTCCTACAAGAGGAACCAAAATGAAGCAAGCTGGTGAGGTCAGAACCTCTTCCACCAAGACCCCCAGTCCTTACCTCTTCCATGTATACAGTCATGAGAAACACAGAATGGTATGGTAGAGGTAGCACTGAATCAAGGGTTTAAGTAATGTTGTTGACTGACTATGGGATCATAAGTGCATTTCCTGGTACCTCTAAGCATTAGTTTATTCATCTACTAAATGAAAGGGGTTGGTCTAGGTGGCCTCTACATCTCCTTCAAGTGCTAACACTCTAAGAAGACTAAGATGATACTAGAATTAAGAGAGTAGAATATGTGGCTTTGGAACAAAATGAACCTGACACAAGTGGAGATGGAATCCCAGCTTCAGCCTCTTAATCACTATTTAATAAACAACTCAACTAGGCCAACATGGGCCTCTGGACAAGTACAGCATTGCAGAATCTTGGTAAATCACTGAGTCCTGCATCCCATGCAACTTTAGAACTGGAAGGGATCTCCATCCCTTAGAGGATCTAATATAATCCTCTTATACATGTGAAATTCTCTATAAAACCTTCCTGATAGATAGATGGTTGATCCGGTCTTTGATGTATTCATTAGGTACTTATTATCTTTGTTTTAGGCTGTCATTCCATTGCATTTCTAGGCTACTCTAATTCTCTAGAAAGTTCATCACTACACTACACTGAGTCAAAGCCTGACTATCTTTAAATAAAATTATAGAATTTCAGAGAGGGAAAGACATAACGTAATAAAATATACTTCTTTTACAGAAGGTGTGACAAACTGAGTCTGAAAAGGGGTTAAATGACCTGACCAAGGTTTCTTAGACAGTAGTGTTCAGGACCAGAATTTAGGTCTTTGGTACAGTAGACTCATCTTGTTCTCTTTTCCCTTTGCTACTTACTCCCTGGCCTTCATTCTACTTTTAGAACCATAGATGATAATCACACAGGCACAGAATTTTAGAGCAGAGAGGAGCCTCAGCAGCAATGTAATCCAATCCAAATCCCTTAGGTATCCAATCTCTGCTTGACGACCTCCAAGGAGAAAGGCAAGATTTCCTTCTGAGTTTTCCCATTTTAATTTTGGACAGCTCTAACTGTTAGGCAGTTTTTTTTTTCTGACATCAAGGAAAATCTTTGGAACTTCTACCCATTACTCTTGGTATCAACCTCTGGGATCAAATAAAATAAATCAAATTCTTCTTTCATGTCCTTGAACACAATGTCTAAATCTTCATTTCTTCAGGCTAAATATTCCCAGTCCCTTCAAAACCAAGTCTTTCTTTCCTTCTCTAGCTCCTTCAAGTATTCTTTAGGTCCTGTGAACTCAAAGCCTTTCCCCATTCTAGTTGTCCTCTTCTGGATATTCTCCAACTTATTCTTTTTCTTTTAAAAAATAAAAGTATATTTTAAATGTATTTTATTTATATTTATTTAAATATATTTATTTTTCCTCAATCACATATAAAAACAATTTTTAACCCAAAATTGAAGCCAAATATTTTCTCCTCCCTCCCTCCCTGAGAAGGTAAACCACCTGATATAGATTTTACATGTATAATAATGGAAAATATTTTTCTGTATTAGTCTTTCAACATTGAACACTATTTGAAATGTAGTCATACTGAGGAGTAAATTGAGACTCCTCTTCCACAAGACAGTACTCCAAATGTGCCCCTAAATCTTCTCCTTTTAGGCCAAGTATACCCAATCCCTTAACCATTTCTCATATGACATGGCTCCCAGATACAGTAGGCAGCTCTGAATGTCAGGATGTCTCGGCAAATACTTCCAACTTAAGCAAATTTATGCCTAGGTATGATCTCTGAACTCTTTTGAGGAATATTTTTAAATAAAAAAGTTAAGAGCTCCCCACTCATCCAACTGAATTTTACTTAGTGGCAGTATACTGAGCTCCTACTATGGGCAAGGCACTGTGCTTGATGTGAGAATAGGGACTGGCACTACATAAACTTTCAAAATGGCGTTTGTCTTTGGCCATGGCTGGTACCTACTATAGTAACTACCTAAATGTAGTTTGCCAGAAGAAATCTCTTGATGTATTCAAATTCTCCAAAGTGTCATTGAAAACACAAATCAATCTGGTTTCTGAAACAGGTAATTTTCCCTCTACTGTTTTGTTTTCTTCCAGAGACTTTTGATGTTCTCCTTTTCTTCTCTGTAGCACTCAATCATGTGTCTCCCCATCACCAAAATTGTGACAGCTTTTTAAGTCCAGAATTGAGTCAGACACATAACAAGTGCATTTGTTAAGACTTATCCAACTGAATGTAATTGAAAGGTGCCCAAGCAACAGGAGAGAAAGTCATTCTGTCTAATTTTTTGCTCCCACACCCCCTTGTTATCAGCTTTGTTTCTTAGAGAATAGAACTTGGGAATCAGGAGGTTCTGAAACTGACCCAGACATCGGGAAATAGCAACAGCCGTGCCAACAAGAATTCTTCCCAGCAATGTCACCTAGGGGAGATCCGGGTGGGAGTTATTCAATATAGGCACAATGAAAAGTTTTATGTGGGTTCCACAGCTGACACTGAAAGAGTAATGCTGGAGGCCTTTTCATTTAAGTAACTGAGTCCATTGACCTCCATGAGGTAGAAATAGAATTGTGCCAGCTGGTGGAATGCCTTGCTGGGTGTTAGATGCCTCTTTGTTCTGTTCTCAGCATAGGTCTTTGTCTTTCATTCATTAGGTTTAATTTTTTTTTTCTGCGAGTAGGTGTAATGGCAGCTCCATGAGGGAGGGAGGGAAAGGGAGGGGGGGGGGGGAGAGACAGAGCTGCCTGTCAGATGGTGAATTTGAACAGAGGCAGTTGTCGTCATGGTGATGGCAGGTTGCATCCCACTACCATGGAAACCAAAGTTAAAAAACTGATGTTAAGCAGGAGAATCACATGATGTAGGGTTTTTTTGTTTTGTTTTGTTTTAAAAAAAGAAAAGAGGTTTTGAATCTGAAAAAAAATTAAGAAGAGGTTGTATGGTGAGAAAGATTGCAAGAAGTCTGCCTAGATAAGGAAGCAGGAGCATATGAAGGTTGCACAGCCTTCCATAGCATTTTTTTTCTGCTTATTAATAGTATATTCTTCCTGATAAATTGTGTTTATTTTCAAATATGCCAATCAGATCTATGAATTGGTACTCTGTGTGTGATTGTGTGTATGTGTGTGTATATAGAGGTGCCAGGGGAGATAGTGCTTCCGGAGTTAACACACTGTAGACAATTTTATGATTCTAGCACTCCCCCTCTTTTTCTTCCTCCCCTTTATTGCATTGATGCAATTCAACAAATATTTATTAAATATTGAAGTAGAGAGTTTGAAAGCAGTGACCTAGAGGGAGATTGGAGTTAAGGAGACAGCACAACTGACCTCAATAAAAAGAGAACCTGGAACTTTAGGAAATTTACATCTGGCTTCAGAAAAGAATTCTGATGTAATTGTCTGAGACATCAAAAAAGGGGGAATATATATTCTATTGATTCCCTTCTCTTAGTTCTCTTGACAGACTCAAGTTGCCAGGTCAGTACTAGTAGGGAAAGAAGAGGAGGTCTCAGGGTACGTGTAGGGGCACGTACACACAAATGGAACAATTTTCCCATGATAAATGACTTTTCTTTACCTGTTCAGCCTTAGTCTGTGAAAATGAGCCCACTCAAAGGAAGCAAGAAGTAGCAATATCTTCTGGAGATTTCCAAGAAGGTCCATCTGAGAACCTTTCTTTTTCCTTTATCTACCTCCCAGTACCTCTTCACTGCATAATTTTGGGAAGCCAAGGGATTGGAAGCAAAGTGTAGAGTCTCTTCCAGGTGTGAGATAGCTACTTCCAAAACTGCCTGGAAGCTTGTTAGAAATGCACTATGGAACAAAATTTCCATTTCAGTTCTGAGATAGGATGGATAAATGAGGCTCAGCTTGTTTGGAATCTGAAAGTAAGGAGGCTCTATAATGACTGATAGTCAATGTGGGAAGAATATGAAGAAACAAATATAACCTCCTTGTCCTCAGATACTTGGATCAGCATCAAGATGTCCCATTGAAGTGGTGGGCATGACCCTGTCTGGGTTTTAGACCCTGTTGTTATCCTCTAGATCTCCTTTGCTCTCCAGACCAGTTATATCTTCTGACATTGGCTCAAAAGAGAAGGGGAACATGATCTCATCACAATGATCTCACTGCTTTTCCATCATGGGGCTGTAGAAGCTGGTGCCTGGGTTCTGTTTAGGCTCAGGCTTTTGCTGTCCTCAGTCCTGGCCTTAGGTGTGATTAATATCCCTTCTGATCACATAGGGGAGATTACATCAGTGCCATCAGGACCATAAATCCTCCTCTTGGGCTTGGTGTTTGAATATGTTTTTTTCCCTTATTCTCTTTTTTCCCCAATAAGTTTTGAGTCAAATGACTGATTTTTTTACTTGGTACCATCTTTTCTTTTTTGAGACTATTTCTTCCTATTTCACCTTGACTGGAAATGCAGTGGTCACTCATAGCCTCAATCCTCATTTTTGACTGGCATGGGAGCTTTAACTTGCTCTCTTTTTCCAGTTTGGGCCAGCCCACTCTTTCTTAGGCAAACTCATAACCTATACTTTTAGGGGCTCGCCATATTGGTATTGGATTTGGTATAGACACATGATTCATGATTGGTTTTAGGCTTCCTCAAGCTCAGGACTTCTAAACTCAAGAATTCCATTAGCATCAACCTCTCATAGTAGAAGATGTTATAGCATGCACCATTACAACCAGCTTTTAAAAAATAGCCCATATTAGGATGTCTTCATTGATAGTCTCTAGAGTCATAGTCAGCCACTTGGCTATCCCAAACCTTGGTCCTTTCCAGACACAGTCTTCAGAATCTAAGGAATCAGCAACTGGAGCCTTTTTTAATTATCATGATAACAATAATTATGATAGTAAGAATACTTAACATTTGTGTATATATTGAAGATAAAAATTATCTTCATTGATACAGGTATGGCTATATGGTAGTGTGTATTAAAAAGGTCTGCGTATTTCAATAAGTCATGAGCTTAAAATGAGTCATTGGTATGATTTGTCAACCAAAGAAATTGGAGTTTTAAGGCTGTATCTCTAAACGCAAGCAGAATGTTCAGGGCTAGGGAGTTCCTATTATACTCTTCCCTGAATTGACCACATTTGGCATGCTGTTGTATTCAGTTCTAATTACTACATTTATGGAATAAAAATGATGGACTGGAATTTAACCAGGATGTGGTGGCAGCAGGTGGTGAAGTAGATAGAGCTCTGGAGCTAGAGTCAGGAAGACTCATCTTCCTGAGTCCAAATCTGGCCTCAGACACTTAGAATCTGTGTGACCCTGGGCAATTAAATTAGTTTACCTTCTTTATCTTGGGCTCCTTATCTGTAAAATGAACCAAAGAAGAAAATAGCAAACCACTTCAATATCTCTGTCAAGAAAACCTCGAATGAACTGAAGAAGAGTTGGACACAACTGAAATAACTGAGTAACAACAGCCAGGATGTGCGGAGAGGACTGGAGGGCAGGCATTAGTTAAAAGATATGGTGATATTTAGTCTATGGAAGAGAATAGAGGTAGCAGAGGTCACTTAAGTCATCCTCAATTCTTCATTCTTGCTTACTAATCCTATATTTAATTTGTTGCCATATCCCAGAGATTCTACTTTAATAACAAATATCACATACATCCCCTTCTCTCTTCTGACACTGCCACCTCCCTTCTATAGACCTTCATCAACTCATACCTGAATTCTTGCACTAGCTCCTGGTGGAGCTGCCTGCCTCGTCTCTCCCCATTCTCCCCCTTCCTCTAATCAGCTGTCAACTGATCCTTCTAAAGGGTAGTTCTGGGGGGCAGCTAGGTAGCTCAGTGGATTGAGATCCAGGCCCAGAGATGGGAAATCCTGGGTTCAAATCTGGCCTCAGACACTTCCTAGCTGTGTGATCCTGGGCAAGTCATTTGACACCCATTGCCTAGTCCTTACCATTCTTCTGCCTTGGAACTGATACACAGTATTAATTCCAAGATGGAAGGTAAGGGTTTAAAAAAATAAATAAAAATAAATGGTAGTTTTGACTGTGGCATCCAGTGTCTTGTTTTACCAGCTCAAGTGATTCTCTTAGATGTCCAGAATCAAAGCCCTTCATAACCCCTCTTAACTTTGTAATCTTTTTAAATATTCATCTTCTCTCTCCTCCTTTCCCCAGGTACTCTGTGATCCAATTCCATTGACCTCCTTGTTGTTTCTCATACAAACACTTCATTTCTTGACTCCATCCATTTTCAGTGACTGTCCTCTCCATGCCTGCATGCCTCTCCCTTGTCTTCACTGCCTGGATTTCCAAATTCCCTTATTTTATAGAATAAAAGCAAACTAAATTTTACCTTCTTCAAGAAACCCTTTCCAACCTTTCTTAATGTGTAATTATTTTCTAACTACTGATTATCTCCAACTTCTACTTACTACATCTTATTTATATGTGGTCGTTGGCTTGTTTTCCCCCCAATTAGACTGAGCTTCTTGAGAACAGGGAGGGTCCTTTGCATTTCTTCATATCTCCAGGGTCTGGTACATCCCTTTTCAGTCATTTCTGTTATGTCCAACTTCATGATTCCATTTGGAGTTTTCTTGGTAGAGATAGTGGAGTGGTTTTCCATTTCCTCCTCCAGCTCATTTTGCAGATGAGGAAACAGAGGCAAATGGGGTTAAGTGACTTGCCCAAGATCATTCAGTTAGTAAGTATCTGAAACTGAGTTTGAACTCAGGTCTTCCCAACTCCAGACCTAGCACTCTGTCCACTGTGCCACCTAGCTGCCCCACTACCTGGCACATAGAAGGTGCTTAATAAAGGTTTGTTGACTGACTGAAGGGCAAGGTGTTTATCCTCAAGTATCTGAAGTGCTGATATGTGGAAGGTTGTTTCTTCTTGTTCAGTCTGTCCTTCCCAGATTGAACTTGTTATGAAATTCATCTCGAGTTAAACACAGTCAGATAGTCTTTATGAGGGTGAGGGGACCCTGAAGGGAGTAAGGGTTTTTTAGGGGAGAAGGTTCTCTGTAACCTCAAGTACCCTAAATCTTGAGGTGCCCATCCACACCTTTCCCCCTTTCCTCCTGGTAAATTATCTGTAAGGAGAGTATTTTTCTTACAGTTCCTAAAGGTAAAAATTAGGGATAATAGATGGGAATTTCACATTTCACTCTGCATAAGGAAAACCTATTAATGACTAGGAATGGGGCTGCCTCATTCAATAACGAGTTCCTCATCATTATTAGGGCCAGTCAGGTAGTGACTTGATAACGACCTGGGAATGCTGTAAAGGAGATTCTTGTTAAAGCATGGTTTGGAATTTTATGCCTCTAACGTTCCTTCTAACTCTGTGACCCTGACAACAACCATCTGAGACTAAGTTTCTTAATACTATTAATGCTAATGGCTGGCGTTTTAGGTTCACAAAACCCTTTACATATATTATCTGATTTGGTCCAGTGAAGTAGATGTTTTTGTTATCCCTTTTTTGCACTTGAGGAAAACTGAAATCAATATATGTAGAGTGATTTACCAAGGATCCTACTGCAAATAAGTGTCATAGGCAGGATTTGAATTCAGTTCTTTATGAATTCAAGTCCAACTTTTCATCCAATAAGACAACTAGCTGCCTCATCTGTTACTAAAAACAGAGGAGAAAAATAATAATTTTTACCACTCAGAATTTTTATGAGGCTCAAATGTGATCATGTAAAATTCTTTGAAGCTGTAGAGCCTCGTAGAATAATATAAAAAAAAATAAAATCTTGGTATCTTTCTCATTAAAATACCCCAGTGAGTATATTGTATTCAGAATTTTTAGGAGTATTCTAGTTGCTGAAGATACTTCTGATTATAATACAAAAGTATGGACATATTATTGTCATCACTTTATCATTGTTATTTAAAATATCTGTTGAGGGCAGTGTGGAGGATTGGCTTGGAACCACAGAGCATCCCCAGGTTCTTAACTCACTCTAAGTTTGTAAGCTGTTCCCAGAAGCAATCTGTGTGTACTTATAGGTGAATGAGTAGAAAGGATGGAAACCTACAAAGGAGATATAACACCTTAAGGTGTTAGTTACAAGGGTGTCCCGGCAGACAAGAGGAAATACTAAGGAAGGGTAGAAGTCATTCCAGATGAGCAAAGGGAGATTGTTCTAAATCAATGGCAAAATTTACAAAAATGGGACTAGGAGATTCCTAGCTTAACTTTCAAGTCCTTTCGAGCACGTAGGCAGGGCCTAGGTGATTGATGACTGGTACTAGCCCATAAAACTCTGTAGATATTAGACTAATAGTGGAGCAAGGGCTGAATGTTTCTTATATCTGTCTTAACCTATCCTGGAGCCCCTAATTTCTGTAGGGGAGTTTAGATGCCTTAGTGCTATGGTGTGATTTGGCTCTGGGACAAGAACCAAGAACAGAGAAGTGGTCCCATGGCACCATTGGAGCTCTGAAGATTGATTTCTTTCTCATCTGGTCACCTGTTGTAGTGGCTTTAAGATCTGGCTAAATCCCTCTTGGTTCCCATTCATGAGACCCTCTCACCTGAGAGACTGTAATGGGAGAGAGCTTTGCTGGTCAGGTATAGTTACTGGGGAGAACCAGGGGAGCCACCCAGGACCCTTATGACAACCAGGTGTATTGTAGATGGACCTTCTCCCCTTCTGTGGGCTCTGTTCTTCGAATAAGAAATGAACAATGGCAGGTGTATGGGCTCAAATTATCTGTGTTGCCAAGGAAACAAGTCAACTATTCAAGGGAAAGAGCATTGGGTAAAAGAGATAAATCAATAAGTGATCCTATTTTTATCATTTCCCTAATGATTCTCTTGAATTCACTAGACGGGAAGGGGAGAGTCTGAGCCACACAGGTCCTCATTACCAGTCTCAGAAGGAGATAGGAGTAAAGGGGCATTTGGGGTGACTGCCAGGAAAGTTTATATAATTAGGCACCTAGCAAGGATCGAGGGAGACAAGGGAAACAGGTATTCTCTCTATGGATTTCCATCTGTTTAAATTGTAACTGGCCCATAGTCTTTCCAACTTGGAACATCTCCTAGCCCTTTGGGTATTGTCTCATTTGGACATATAAGATACATTTTGTTCATTATTCAGAAAGAAGATGGACTACAGACTAGGATTCCTTTCTGTTGCTTCCTTGACCAGCAAATGTTTCCACTGGGCATCTGTAAGGTGAGAAGGAGGGTATGTAGTTTTTGCTGGCAGAGGAATAGGGATAGAGGCCCTAAACGAATCCCTGCTCTTCTAGAATCCTTTGTCGTGTTCAGGATTGATGCTGAGATGTCCCTGGGGTTTGCCTTGTGGAGGTGATGCCCCCCATTTTGTTCCTTACGACTCCTGGTAGTATATAAGCTCTGTGAGGGTAGAAATTATTTCTTTGTCTTTGTCTTTGTATCCTCAGTGCCTACCATAATGACTGACCCATAGTAGATAATTAGTAAATATGTGCTGATGGATTGAGGATGCACTTCTAGGGAAAAGGAGTAGAAGAAAATCAGTAAGGAACTGGGTCTTACTGAATGCAAAATTGTGATTTTTTTCTTCTGCTCTTGCTCTAATCCCAGCAGCCTATTTTATTTTGCTCCTTTCTTTTCTCTGTACGTTCTGTTTGAGTGCCCTTCCTCTCTCCTTTCAAGACCAATACACTGACTTTTCAATCAGGGATAGGGATGATAATAGTCATGGTTTACAGTGGTCTTTGTGCCAGGAGGGATGTGCATTTTATCAGGGATGAAAACTTTAAGTCAAAGGGACCAATTGGAAGAAATCAGATGGTGAGGCTATTTCAAGATCCTCATTGAAATTATATCTAGAACCTACTGGTCTGTAGACTGTAGACAGCAGTACACAGACCAGAGAATTGGCTGCTCCTGTCCCCCAGGCACCTGGTCCACTCATAGAGTCTGATGCTTGAGCACCTGAGGTACCAGGATCAGTTTTCTGAGCCTCCATGGGCCCAGTCCAGGTAAACTAGTCTCTAATCCTCCTTTGGGACATTCACCTGGGTTTTTAACATTCTAGACTAATCAAGTTTAAAGATATGAGCAGGGAACACTCTGCCATAATTGTTTGGCTGGGAAAGTCAGGGAGCAGTCAGGGAGCAGGAACAAGATGCTGGTGAAGCAGTCTGGGAGCTATGGCAAGAAGTAACCAGAGCCAGAAGCTGGCAAGGGATCCAGATCCAACAAGGCTGCCAGGCAATTACCATTTAAGCAAATAAATCTGCTGCCTAGGGATCTGCCTTGCCTGCAGCATCAGCACCAGGGAGACATTCACTTTTGAACCTGTAATAATTACTTGTGGATTTGCAAAGGGGAAACGAAAACCTGACCCCAACCACATAGGATATTAGTACATTATGAGGCCTGGGAGAGCCAGGGAGGGTTTGGGTTTGACTGACAAAGTGGAAACTTATCCATCCTACTACCTCAGCCCTTATGGCAAAATGTGGATCTTCTGAGGCTATCAGACTGGTCTGACACATTTATAGACACTTTTGTCTGGGTCTTCTGGCTAGTTTCTAGGGATAAGGCATGGGAAGAAATTGACCAGAGAAGGAAGAAAGGAGAGAGAAGTACAGGGGGAGAGAAAGGGAAGAAAAGGGGAAAAGAATAAATTTAGCCCAAGTGACTCATTTAATTTTTTTTAAACCCTTACCTTTCATCTTAGAATCAATATTGGTTCCAAGGCATCAGAGCAGTAAGGACTAGGCAATGGGGGTTAAGTGACTTGCCCAGGATCACACAGCTAGCAAGTATCTGAGGTCATATTTGAACCTAGGACCTCCACATCTCTAGGCCTGGCTCTCAATCCACTGAGCTACCCAGCTGCCCCCTTCAGTTCATATTTTAAGGCCCTCAAGTTGCTTGTAGCTGAAAGTCTGAGTCCAGGGATCAGTGGGTAGGCCAATGGCAATAGTCATCCTTCTTCCTCCCTTATCCCTCTAAAGGATGCCACTGTTCCTGAATATTGGCTTCCAACTTCCTTCCCTCCTTTGGGTACTCTTAATGTTCTTTCAAACATCGAATGATATATAATGATCACTCCTTTCTCCTCCGCCCAAAATAATAGAACTGGTATCTATAGGGACTTTGGAGATCATCCATTCCCTTTATTTCAGAGATGAGGAACAATGAAGCTTAGAACAATGAAATGGCTTGTTCTGGGTTACACAGCGAACGAGTGGCAGAACTGGGACTTCAATTTAGGGCTTCTGACTCAATGTCCAGTGTTATTTCAATTCAATTGAAGACATTTATTTCTTTAATTTTAAATTTATTTTATGGTCATTCAAAACACACTTCCATATTGTTGAAAACACATTTCCAAATTTCATTGTTGTAAGAGCACCCTCACACATAGCCAAAACCCAAAAATAAAACCATAAATTCACTAATGTGAAAGATAGTCTGCTTTGATCTGCACCAATCTCACTTCAATAGTTCTTCCCCTGGAGGTGGATAGCATTCCCCATCATAATAAGTCTTTCAGGAGTGTCCCAATCATTGCATTGCTGAGAGTTGCCAAGTTTTCACAGATAATCATTGTCTAATATTGCTGTTACTGTGCCCAGTATTCTCTGAGTTCTGCATCAGTTCAAGTAGATATTTCTAGCTTTTTCTGAAATCATCTTGCTTATTATTTCTTTTAGCACAATAGTATTCCATCACCAACATGTCATTCCCCAGTGGATGGACGTCCCCTTAATTTCCAATTCTTTGCTACTACAAAAAGAGCTATTATAAATATTTTTGTACAAGTAGGTCCTTTCCCCCCTTTTTAATTCCTTTTTTATCTTTTGGGGATATAGACTCAATTTTAACAGATCAAAAGGTCTGCACATAAACAGACATTTATTAAGTATCAACTATTTGCAAGGCACTCTGCCATACCAACATTGACCTGCTCTAGGACATTAGAACTTCATATAATCAAATTTGTTTGTCAGCCCTTGGTTTCTGATTCAGATCAAGGCCAACCTAGCTTATGTAGCAGCCTGGCTTCAATTTTATTGGGGAGTCTTATGGACAATACTGACAGTGTGTCTCAGCCTCGGTCTTCTCCAGAAGGCTCCACCAACATGGATATTCTAAAGGATTACTGGCAATTTTTTCATTAGGTCAGGATTTTGAATTGGAACCAATATGGTGTAAAGTCAACTCTGATCTCTAGGAGAGCTAGATGGAAGGAAATAAGCCATGGGATACCAGACATGTGGGAGAGGTCAGAATTATTAATGGTGATGTGACTCCCCCCATCGTTCCTAGCTATTCTTTTCCATCCATGACAGGATACTCACTTAGAGAAAAGGAAGGAGTGACTGAATACTGTGAGACAAATGTTCCCTAGAGGTTAGAAACAGGTTCCCATCTATATGGAAGGATTTAAGTCCAGTAGAGCACTGAAGCAGAAATATGGATTGGATGTCTTTGGGGATCATTTGGATCTTGTACATTGTAGGAATCTCCACTAGTTCCTGGGAAAAGGGCCAGTGGGACAGAAGAAGATAGTTGCTAGTTGTTGATTTAAAACAACAATAGCAATAACCATTTTAGTTTAAATTGTTAGGATTAACCCCAGATATCCATATATGCACATGTCCATATAACACCAAGTCAGTGGGGTTAGACTCTCTCCCTCTCTCCCCTAAGCTGCCTTTTTATGATTCCTTTTCTCTTTCAAGGCCCCCTTTGTGCACATTTTAAGTTGATTTCAACTAGATTCAAAATGTTGGGAAGAACTAACGAAGCTTGAGGTAAACTCCAAGGAACCTGAATAAGGAAGCCCTTAGTATCCCGGAATTTAAAAACCAACCCTTTCTTCTTTCTCTTTTGTCTAGTCAGCAACTGTGACTTCTTTTTTTTTTTTCTCCTGGATTTCAGAGTCAAACCAGCACTCAGGGCTGTTCTGCATGACCAATGGTAACTACTGGCTCCTGTTTGTCATAACAATGGTTCCATTAGAAAATCAAATGTACAAAATGACTTGGCTCAAGGAGCATGTGCTTCCCTCTTTTTCTCTGTTTAATATGCCCCCTACTGCCTCCCCCTGAGCTCTTAGCAAAAATATTCTGCAGGAATCAGATTGTTGGCACCTGAGTCATAACCTTGTTTTTCAGAAGAGACACAGGGAGCCCCCTCACCTGTCTCCACCTTTAAGGGGGGGGGGGAGATGTGGAGTACAATAAAGTTTAACTACACCATCCATTCATTTATAGTTTGTTAATTTGTGGAGGCACTGATCCCCTTGTCCAGGGATTAGCTGAGTGATTTGTTTCCTGAGTAATTCAGAAGGCAGCTCTATTCCTCTTCTCATATAATTTGGGGTCAGGGGTAGCAACTCAATAGCAGCAGGTGTAATAGGGAAAGAAAAAATTCATCTGCTTCATTACTGTGTAAATTAAAAAAAATTAGATACGATGATGGAAGGGAGCTCAAGTGGGTTGATTTTTTTGCTTGTGTCCTGAATTCTGAGTCCTTTCCTTTTCTGGGTGGGGCGGGATCTGACAGAAGGAGGGAATTTTCAGTAAGATAACAAGAGGTGGCAATGGAACAGACTTTTTTAAAAGCCCCGGATGTATATGCCTGTTACATCATCTTTGCATTGTTTAGCAACTGAAGACTGCTAAGACCAAGATGCCCTGGTCAGTCCTACCTCTTTCTTCACTTACCTTCACTCTCATTTGTAGTCCCAGCAAGTCAACCAGTATTTACTGGGAACTTGCTGTGGGTTCAGAATTGTGCTGATTATGCTTTCTTTCCAAGGAGCATCTGAGGCTGATAGTACAGTAGAAAGAGTTTGAAACTGGGCAACAGAGGACCTGGGTTCAAATATTGACTCTGCTACTTACATCCTATGTGATCATGAGGAAGTCTCTTAAACTTGTTTCAGGGCATTAATTTCCTTATTTGTGAAAGAAGAACTTGATGACTTCTGAGACTGCATTAGCTTTGAATGTATGATTATATATATATATATCTACACATAATTATTTATACATATATATGTGTATGTATATGTACACACATACACATTTATATGTGTGCATAGATATGTATGGGTGTATATATGCATGTAAACTACCCTTAGTGAGTTTTAAGTTATTAAGATGAAAATGGAATGCAAACTTTTGGAATATCCTGTGTGTACACACATGATACATGTATGTTTATAGATGCATTGCTATGTGCATGTATTTTGAGGACAGCCCATGTATGCATACATATGTGTATATATATATATATATATTTGTGTGCATATACACATATGTAAGCGATATACTTTTGGGATACCCTATTAACATATGTATATACTTTGGGGACCCTCTGTATAAATACACACACATATATGTGCCAGAAAAGAGTATCCCAAAAGTCTGGGTGTAATTTTAAACTTTAATAGCTTAAAAGTACACTAAGACTTTTAGAATATCCTATATGTACATGTGTGTACATATATACATGTGTATACATATGTGTATGTAATATATATATGTATATTGAGAAGCTGATGAAGTCTGTGCATGAATCTGCAAGATTGACTTAGAAGTTGCTTCCCTCCCCATGGTGACTTTGGACCTTAACTATCTTTTCTCCACGCCATTTGAGTATATGATTCTGGCTACAATCATTGCCAACTGCATCGTCTTGGCCTTGGAGCAACATCTCCCAGAGGATGACAAGACTCCGATGTCTAGAAGATTGGTAAGTGTTTTTCTGTCTTTCATCTTTTGTTCTCCCCTTTCTCCTTCCCTTCCCATGCCTGCTCTGTATTTCCTCCTTTCCTCTATTTCTATTCTTTCCTGTCCCCCATCCCCTTCAGTTTTTTTATTTTTCTGGTAAGAGAAAAGTCTTTGATAACCCCAATGGGAGTCACCAGTAAAAAGAAATATGTATCTTTTTATTTTTGACCCCAGAAGGCTATTGAGGTGATTTATTGTCTAATATTTAAAACCAGCAATTTACATTGTCTGTGAATAGCCAGAGACAAGCAAATGATGGGAAAACTATGAAGATTTTCTTGCTTTGAATTTCTCTGGGGGACCTTTGAAGTAGGTCAAAAAGAAAGGGGAGGTCAAGAAGAAGAGAAGTGGGATGGTGTTAGGAGGAGTAAGATTATACCCCCTATTAAGATATAAATGTGCTAATTTTTATAATAGTAACATAAGAAATACATAAATCTACATTCGTCTAAAGTTATTTAGCTCCTGGACAGAGTGGTAGATGTCTCTATTTTTTTTAAGAAAACAAGTTGTTGGAAGGCATCTAAGAATGTGAGAAAAAAGTGTCTTAGTTATATAATGAGATCCATGGGCACACTCTCCTTTTAATCCCACTCCCTGGACAAGCCAACAGCTCTTGATGTACAGAACAGTAGAAAAGCAAATGCTAACTTGGGGTAAAACCTCGCTACAAGTAGGTTCCTGATCAGCCCTGTATAACCCATTGATACATTGCCAGGCAGAGCTTCAATGTGTCTTACTCATATCTATTTATGTATCTAGCATATTGCTAGAATGTGAGTTGCTGAAACTAGTTACTGGGTGCCTCCCTTTTGGAGTCACAAAGAATCTGATGGATAGAGGACTCTCTTCTTTCCCTAGTGTGTCCTATCTTCCAACCTATATACACAAATGACTCTCAAAATCTTCTATGTGGATGCCATCAGTGGGCTTTTCTGTGGTCTCCTTGGAAATACCATCACTAGTATAGAAACAAAGAAAATAGACAGGGTTTGCTTTCATCCAGGCCATTGGTTAAGCGGTCCCTTTCAATTACTGCTATATATGTTTTTTTTTTTTTTACCCTGTAGGAGAAGACTGAACCATATTTCATTGGGATTTTTTGCTTTGAAGCTGGGATTAAAATTGTGGCCCTGGGGTTTATCTTCCATAAGGGCTCATATCTTCGCAATGGTTGGAATGTCATGGACTTCATTGTGGTCCTCAGTGGGTAAGTTTTTTCTTCCTTCCTTTATTTCCTTTCTATGGACTAATGGGAACATGAAAAGATTATGAAAATAGTAGGAATGAGAGTGGGAGAAAGACTACCCAGGTTTGAAGCTCACATGAGGCTGGAGGAGAAATGATCCACTATTCTGCCTGAATGGGTGGTGACTTATTCCAATGAGATATGATCTGTTTGTTACCATAAGACAAAACTAGAAACAGTGGATGGAAATTGCAAATCAGCCAATTTAGCTTGATGGAAGGGGCAAAAAAATTTCCCCCCTTTTAAAAACAAACAAACCAACACTTAGTACTACCTCAAGATAGGTTGTTTCAAGTGATAGTGCGTCTCCTCCCTCACCCTCATGGGAAATTTTCAACTAGTGCCTGGATTATTTGTCACATGGATGGTAGTTGGAGTTCTTTTCAGGTGAACATTGAACTAGATGGCTGCTGAAGTCTTTTCTGCTTCTGAAACCCAGACTGTGGGCAATGAGTTTTCAAGGGGATCATGGAGGAGCATGCATATTGTGTTTATTCTAGGGTCTTGGAAAAAGTGAAGATATTTTTGGTATGGGCCTGTCTGCTCTCCCAAACTAGATTCAACAGACTCTCCTTTATGAGGAAGAGGATAATTTCCCTTGGCATCCCCCACCTCTTCAGAAGTAGATTGCTTTGCTCTCAGAGGCATAGCATTTGGGGGAAATGCAGCTGAATGTGTGCAGGGATATGGATGGAGGATCCTTTGAAAGTGGTGGTCCTGACTGTCTTGCAGAAGAATTCATCTGCTCTCCAAAAAAGACAATGGTCCTTCCTGGTGACTGAGCCTATATCAATATAGAGAGTTGGTCTGTAATCAGATAATAGAGATGAGTGGACACCCTGGACCTTCCTTTCATCTTGATAAACCTCTTGAAGGTGACTGATACTTGGAGAGGGAGGAAAGGATTGTGGCTGTTATTGAGTCATTTCAGTTGTTTCCAACTCTTCATGACCCAATTTTGTGCTGTCTTAGCAAAGATAGTGGAGCAGTTTGCTGTTTTCTTCTCCAGCTCATTTTACAGATGAGGAACTGAGGCAACAGGGTTAAGTCACTTACCAAGTCAAATAGCTAGTAAGTGTCTAAGGCACAATTTGAAGTCAGAAAATGAGTCTCCCTGACTCTAGGTCTGGCACTCTATCACTCTGCCACCCAGCTGCCCCTAGGGAAAGGATATAAGAGTCCAAAGCAGAAAAATACAGAACCAGCCATCTGCAGCAAAGAATGAGGAGATGGCAATATAAAAAAAAGCTGGAATGGGATTTATTAAATCATCTAGCCCAGTAGACAAGGGCAAGGTGACTGGAAATAGAATAATATTGTCTCTAAAGGAAATGACCTAGAAAGTGGAGATAAGTAAAATCCAAGAGTGGGCTTGGTAAAATGATCCTGCACTGTGATGATTTTAACATATAGCTTTGAAATTCATTTTTCCTCAAGGAATATAGAATTCATTTGAACAAAATAAAAAAGTGAAAGGTTTCATGATATGAAAATGTGAGAATGGAAACTGATATTCAATAATATGGCATAATTCACTTTATAAAATTAGATTCATTCAACCAATTTAGAAACATTTAAATTAGTGGGGGCAATGATTCTTATTATAGGTTTTTAAAAACACGAGTCTATTACATTTGAATTTCTGTTAAATTAAAAAATGCTGATTAAAATGCTATTTCTGGAAGATGTCTTATCAAGTGTTTTATACTTGGGCAAATTTTTTAATGTTTATTAAAATTTTTAAATCTATATATTGTCCTAATCAAGACTCTGATGAGATAACAAATATATATGGAAATCCTATGGGCAAGTCAGTATGTCAAAATAGTAAGAAAAGTACTGTGCTTGTAGATGTAGACCTGGAATCAGGAAGACCTGAGATCAAATCCAATGTCAGCACTTACTAGTTGTGTGACCCTGAGCTTGTCAACTAATCTCTGCCTAACTCAGTTTCTTCTTCTGTAAAAAAGGGAATAACAATAGCACTTACTGCATTGGTATAAAATGAGATTTTTGTAAAGTGCTTAGCAAACCTGTAAGTGATATATATATATATATATATATATATATATATATATATATATATATATATATATATATATATAAACACTAGTTATGATGATGATGTTTAGGATTAGGATGATATATAACCATGTCATATAAGTATCAATTGAAAGGCATGGATATGATAGCTCTAAGAAGAGAAGACTTTTTATTCAGTTATTTCCAACTCTTCATGACCCCATTTGGGATTTTCTTGGAAAAAATACTGGAATGATTGGCCACTTTCTTCTCCAGCTCTTTTTATAGATGAGGAAACTGAGGCAAGCAAGACTAAATGACTTCTTAGGGAAGGCATAATCACTCTCCTGACATGAGGATTATTATGGTACAATGAAAAGAATGTTGAATTTGGAGTCAGGGATTCTGCTTTAAATTCTAGGGTTATGGGGGGGGGCAATTGGGTGCCTCAGTGACTTGAGAGCCAGGCTTGGAGGTCCTGGACTTAAATCTGGCCTCAGACACTTCCTAGCTGTGTGACCCTGGGCAAGTCACTTAATCCCAAATGCCTACTCTTTACTTGCCTTGGAACCAACACCTACTATTAATTCTAAAAGAGAAGAAAAAGATCTTTAAAAATTGAATAAAAATTCTAGTGCTGCTCCATAGAAGCCATGTGAACTTCAACAATTTGTTGAACCAATCAATAAGACCTTTATTAAGTGCCTACGATGTGTCAGGCATTGATCTAAGTTTTATGTTTTCAAGTACAAAGACTGAAATGATTGGTATTCTCAAGGAGTTTCCATTCTGATGGGGGAGACAAGTACATAAATAAGTATATACAGAACGAATATAAAGTGATTAAGTGTAAATAAAACAGAATAATTAACTATAAGATTTTTTGGGGTGGTGGAGATCTTTAGACCTTTAATTCATTATCTGCAAAATAAGGGGTTGGGAGTGCTTGCATGTGCCTGTAGGCAGAAGGCTGAACCTAGAGGATTGCTTGAGTACATGATTCTTAGCTATAGCAGTGTTAAAGCCAATCTATATCTATACTAAGTCTAACACCAATACACCAAGATGGCAAAGTAGAGAAAGAAAATATCTCAGTCATGTACAGAAGGAGGGATGAAATGGCTCATGTTGGAAAAACAGCATGCTTAAATTTCCATGCCAAAAAGAATTGTTGGTAAGGGGTTGGGGGGAAATGGGGGGTGGGTGGAGATTACCTAGCTGGTGCAGTAGGTAGAGAGCCAGACTTGGAAAAAGAAGGTTCTGGGTTCAAATCTGCCCTCAGACACTTCCTAGCTGTGTGATCCTGGGCAAATCACTTAACCCCAACTGCCCGGCACTTACTACTCTTTTGCTTTGAAACGGAGACAGTATCAATTATAAGATAGAAAATAAGAGTTAAAAAAAAAAAAGAATTGGGATTAGGCTGTAAGAGGCTGCCATACTTCCAGTTTAGGAAAGACTGGGAAACAGTCTCAAAAAGAAAAAAAGTTTGGACTCTCAATGACCTTAGCTATAAGATACCTTCTTGCTATAAATCTGTGTATTAAAAAAAACACCATGTGTTTCTCAGGGGGCCCATCTATAATGAATGAGTTCAAGGTATACAGAGGTGGATTTTGCCTCAATAGTCAGGAAATGCTTTCTGGTAGTGCTGTCCAGCCGAGAAGGTAGTAAATTTCCTTTCACTGAAGGTATTCAAGCAGAAGCTGAATGGCATTTATCAGGATCTATCTAGAAGGGATTTCTCAGTGAGTGAGAGGTTAGACTGGATCACCTCTAAGACTGCGTATAATTCTATGATTGTAGAGTTTTGTTGGGATTCCTACATTACATACATATTTGTACAGATATCAGTATGTGTTAGCCAGGAAAGGTTCTGGGAACTTTGATGAATCTACTGGTGGTTCTATTCTTCACGTTGGCTGTAAATCTTTTGGGGGGGGTTGGAGGGGCTGTAAACTTTGATGATATCTATAGAAGCTGTTGAGAGGAGCTTGTACTGTTTAAGTTCCCTGTAAAGATCATTGGGATCTGGCTATTCCCCCCTCTAATCCTCCTCCTTCTTTTCCCTGAAGCATGGTGTGGTATAAAGGATAAACAATTTAGAATTGGAAAAACTTGGATTGGCTCACTACTGGTACTTTGACATCATATTAATATGATTGAATAAGTCAAATGAATTTTCTGAGCTTTCTGAGTTTCTCCATCTAAAAAAGCATAGGTAAATGTATAAATATGACATAATGTGAAAGCAATTTGTTAACTTAAAGCACTCTACAATATAATTCTGTAATATTCTCATCTTCCTAAATGTTAGTCCGCTCTCCTCTTTACCAAAAGAAGAAAATTTCATGGCTCTTGGGATCTTGGGGTGAGTTCTGAGGGCCTCTGTCACATGAAAACACCAGTGAGTTCTGGGTAAGGGAGTATTTCTCTGGTACTGTCTTTCTGTTTCCCCCTGATGTACATTGTGGCTGTCCTTGTTGACAGCTGTTCTGTCCCACCTGGTCTCCAGGTGTCACTTGACATTTTCCTCCTGTGAACAGGAGGCATGACAGGTGCTGGAACACGGCACACTGCCCAAGGGGCTGAGGTGGCACAACTCACTGCTCACTGTGTGACAGAAAGGGAAAGAGAAGGAGAGAGGTACCCAGAGGTGGCAGACATCTTGGCTTAGTTAGTATAAAGGACAGCTACCTAGAAACTTCCCATTCTTTGTTACTGACCTTTCTGACCAGGCATAGGTGACACAGAAAATTTGTTTTGCCCTGTTATAATTTTCAGATTGGTTGTTGTAAATCATTGTAACATATTGACCAAAAGCGAAGATTATTCTCCATAAAGTTCTTCCTCCAAAATGTCATTGTTTTTTGGGAAGACTCTGGTTTCTTGAATTCTATGCCAGAGGAATTCAAGCCCTGGTCAATTCTCCGAAGATGAAATTTAAGTAAAAGCCTAGTGATTCTTCTGCCTAAGAGTCAAACTATCTAAGAATTATTGTTTAGTCATTGAGTCACATCTGACTCTTCATGACCCTATATGTCATTTTCTTGGCAAAGATACTCTAATGGTTCACCATTTATTTTTCCAGTGGATTAAGGCAAACAGCCATTAAGTAACTTGCCCAGGGTCACACAGCTAGTAAGTATCTGAGTCCAGTTTCAAACTGATATCTTCCTGGCTCCAAGCCCAGGACTCTATCTACCAAACCACTAGCTGCTTCAGCCAAATATAGAAGAGTGCCTAATTAAGATTGGCTGACAGGTAATGAATTTTTTTATTGTATTGTTTTATTTATTTATTTTAAATTTTTATTTAATTGATCTTTTCATGGTTACATGATTTATGTTCTTTCCCTTCCCTCCTTCAACCCCCTTCTGGTAGTCAATGCTCAATTCCACTGCATTGATCAAGACCTATTTCCATATTAAGTAATGATTTTTTAAATGCCATGGCAAACCCATGAAATGGATATTGTTTTCTTCAATGGCCTTAGTCCTATGTTCTTCCTTCTTCTGAAGTGATGGTAGCAGAGTGTCAGAAAATGGGCAGAGAGTATTAAGAATCACACAAATTTTAGTCCATCTACAAAGATTAATTTAAAGTTGATATTGAATGTATTATCTTTGCCCAAATGCCCATTGAATTGACACACTACTATAGGACTTGAGCTGTATCTATATTGATATGGCCATGGTAGATGAAATAAAAAAATCACAGAAAAGTTTCAGTGAAATGGAAGGATAGAGATGTCTTGCTCAGTGAATGAAGTAACTTGTGGAACTGAATTATTGTATATCAAAGGTAACAAGAAACACTATTTTATGACATGCTTGGTCATCTTACTTTTTAGTGTATATGATGAACATGGAACATTATGAAACTAACTGCAACCAACATAGAAAATGAAGGACTAGAGAAATTAATTCATGTCCATCTTGATGCTCTGTGATCTCAGTGCAAAATTGGAAAGAAAAATGGAAGAGGATGACACATACAATGTTGGAGGATATGGGCCATGATCTAAAACTGAAAGAATCCAAAGACTTGTAGACCATTTTGAGCCCTCATACAGCTATACAATAGGGATACTTTAAGAAGAAAGGTGAAAGGGTCTTGGCATGGCACGTCATCATTAAAATGACACTGAATCTTAGGAGATAGGAAATAACCTGTTATAGAAGAAGCAGTTGTTTCAGAATGAGCTCCTTGGGCATAGGCAGAGCACCAACTAGTTAGAGCAAAGGGTAAAATAAATATCAAATTAGGAGAAAGGATAACTATGAGAAGATGACATTGCTTACAATTAAGCATGACCTATTTAAACAAGCTGTGGACTGAAAAATTGAAAATGTATAAAAGTAAAGACACTGGCTCCATTCCTTTGATTTGTTTAACTTCAATGTTAATATTACATTTTAATTGTAACATTACCATGGAAATAATAGAAGTCTATGAGCAGTATCATTTCACAAAGGACTGTAAGGCAATTGAGCAGAAAATAAGTTTTCAGAGCTTAGTGTAACAAATCATTTCAGAGCCTTTGTAGATTAAATTGGGGGGGAGCCCAACAAACAGAGATAAATTGGAGCAGATCTATAGGCATTCTATAGTGATCTATTTTCATTCATTATAATAGTGGAATCAACATTTGAATTATCAGCAAAGTATTTTGATGGACTATGTAACAAAACAGAAATGACAGTTCAAGTAACAAGTAAAGGTGACCAGACAAGACTAAAGATATACAGAAACAGTTTACATTAGAGGATACACTATTTTAAAAGCACTGAGAAATCAATTTTCAAGATATCTCAAGGGAAAAATTGAAAAGAATGGAAAGAAAAGATAATTCTTCTCAAGGAAAAATACATTAATAACAACTAGTAAAAATAATAGCTAGTATTTATCTATCATTTTAAGGCTTGAAAATCATTTTGTAAATATCTCATTTGACCCTTACAATAATCCTAGGACATAGATTCTTTTATCATCTCCATTTTACAGATGAGGAAACTGAAGTAGACAGAGATTGAATAACTTGATCGGGGTCACACAAATAGTAAGTGTCTGAGGCTGAATATGAATTCAAATGTTCTTGGTTCCACATTAAATGCTTATCTTTATAAAATCTTTATGAGAATGGTCTACGTAAGGGTTGTAGGTGTGCTTGAGGAAGATATGAGGAGGCAAAAACCATGCTTTCAGAGATGATTTTCTCTAGCAGGCCTTTACATCTTTACAATCAGTTATACAACTGACTGGAAAAATACCAAAGAATGCAAGATCCTATTAGGTCTGTTTATTGATTTTTTTTAAAAAAGCATTTGATTCAATAGAGGAGAATCGATTTTTGAAGGTCCTTTTATACAGTGTACCTCCCACTCATAAAGATTGTATAAAAAAGACATTTGCAACTATAGAGACAACTTTATTTAAGGATCAGTTCAGTAGCAACATCAAGTTATATGTTAAAAACAAGAGAGACAGATGCCTATTTAGTATGTTTGTCATTGTCATGGAAAATGCCCAACAAAGAGCCCAAAGAGAAGGAAATTGTTCAAATATTCTTATTATGTAAGTGATGTGATTATTGTATTATGTCCTTTAATACAATTAACACTCCTTTATGAAATCTGTAGAAATGAGAAAAAGATTAGTCTAACTTTCCACATTGAAAGAACAAAGGAGATGAAAGATGGATATTTCCTTGACTGTGACACGCCTGGACAATCTTTAAATTTGTCCAATAGTATCTATACCTTAGATGGATCCTGCATATTGACATTCAGCTTGTTGCAGAATACTTTAAGAGAATATTAGGCTGGTTCACCTTTAGGAAACTATGAACTGCTTTCTTTATCTAAAATACTCAGTATCACAAAGGTCCATTTTTTTAACACCAATACTTTCCTGGTGATGCTATGTGGCTATGAATCATAAAATACCACAGTATCTGAAAAATCAAAATTGTAAGCAAACCAGAGGTTAGTGGAAAGATGT
Source organism: Monodelphis domestica (assembly GCF_027887165.1). NCBI lineage: Eukaryota > Metazoa > Chordata > Mammalia > Didelphimorphia > Didelphidae > Monodelphis > Monodelphis domestica. The sequence continues at coordinate 78,524,383 of NC_077228.1, forward strand.
ATGGTGGGTGTAAGTAAGCTGCAACAGATTGCCAACAATCACTTGTGTGAAAGATGTGGCATAAAATACATTACTAAGAACTTAGATTGACTAGAGAAAAGAGTGGTCCAGTCACGTAGCAAGAATTGGGAGGTGATTGATGGATTGGCCAAATGGTACTTTAGTACCTCTGAGATATTAAAATATTTAAATTAGGACCAGAGACAACATGGTGCAATGGATAAAGAGCCAGCCTCATCAAAATCAGGAATACTTAGGTACAAGTCTTGCCTCTGATATAAACTTACTTTATGACCCTGGTCAAGTTACTTGCCTTCTCAGGGTTCTAGGCAAATCTCTGGGACAATGGTCTCTTTAAGGCTATACATTGCAGAAGGGTGGCAGTTGACATTGGCAAAGGGAGTTGTCTGACCTGCAGTTCCTTATGTCAAAAAAAAAATAATAATGTTCAGTTCCTCTCTATCCTAAAGGAAGACCAGGAGAAGATTAAGTGGATTATCTAATCATGGAAAGAAAGAGAAAAATCACACAGATCAGAAAGCATGAAAGGATTATAAAGTATTACCCACACCAGGGAAAATTAATCCATCAAGTACGAAGGCAAAATTTTTGTGATAGGAGAACAAATACACAGGACAATGAGCATTCAGGGATATTATCCCAAACACTTGGTAAGAAAAGGAAGTTAGGAGCAGGACACCATTTCCTTCTGTTTACTTGTTCTTTCCCTGTCTAGACCCAATAGAAACCTCATAGCTCAATCCTGATTACTGATATGAGTCTACAAAGAAGAGAAACCAAAGGAGGCTGCTGTCAGTCTGGACCTAAGAAATAAACCTTGGAATATCTGAAACCTCCTTTTTACCCTGGTCTGGCTAAGCTAGATAGGGAAGCCAGTGCTTCTAGTCACTCACTGCATGCACATATCATAGGCAAGTTTCTTTGGAAGAAGTGTGACCCCTGTTCAAACTAACCCACTGGCATTTCTCTTAAGTCTTAACTAGCTTCCTAGTTTTTTTTTTCCAGACCAGAAAGGAAGAGCTAAGAAGCCAGTTGTCCAAGAAGTGACATAATAAGGGTAGAGAGAAAGATGTACTATACCTGGAATTTGCCCTGCAAACTCTCTGAGATTGTGGGTGTTGCTCTACCTCCCCAGTTTGTCCCTTCCCATTCTCTATTCTCAGAGCAAATGAAAATTAATATAAGGCATAATGCTCTGCCCTCTCCTGCCACTCCTCCCACCACTCATTCAGTTTTATTTTCATTTGAAGATATTGATGATTTCAAACCCACTTCAAATATACAGACACACAATTAAGGCACTAGCTTTACTTTTATTTTTTGCAAATTGAAGCATTCTATTTTTTATTTAACTCTTTTTAAAATTAATTTATTTATTTAGAATATTTTCCATGGTTTCATGGTTCATATTCTTTCCCTTCTTTTTTCCCTCCCCCTTCCCTGAGCTGATGAGCAATTATACTGGGTTTTACATGCATCGTTGTTCAAAACCTATTTCCATATTACTAATATTTGCAATAGAGTGATCATTCAAAGTTACAATCCCCAATCATATACCCATTGAACCATGTGATCAACCATGTTTTTCCTCTGTGTTTCTACTCCCTCAGTTCTTTCTCTGGATGTGGATATCATTCTTTCTGGATTGTCCTAGATCATTGCATTACTGCTAGTAGAGAAGTCCATAACTTTTGATTGAAGGCACTAACTTTAGATCAGAAAGTGGATCTATAACTACAATGGAATATATATGGCTACTGTACCATTGAAGAAGGCATTAGACCCAGTTGGGAGGTTCATCTCTCAGTTGCTTTTCAGTTGCCAAGGGAGGCATTAAACTACAGTCTCAAGATTTGATAATGCCTGTTATTGCTTTGGTGTTTCTAGCATAGTAATGGCTACTTTACCTCCTTAGACGATTGCCTGGAGTTGTTTCTTATTGTGAATCATGTTCTTGCATACCCTTTCATTGGATGGCTAAGCTTTCAATCTATCAGTCAACCTGATAATAGTATAATAGGAATCAAATTAAAAACTGCCACTGGTTGGTTTATTGCCTATTAACTTGCCAGGCAAACTGGCATTAATAGAGGGAAGGAAAAAGGAACTCTACCCTCCTCTTATAGTACATTTCAATTTTCAATATTTTAATTTTCAATAGATTCTTTCTAATGTATCTCAGAACAATTTCTGAGTTCCTATTGATAAAAAATTATTGTATATCATTCTGCTACAAGTTGAAATATTTGTACTACATTTTAGTGGATAATTAATTGAATAGATAATAAATGAGTATATCTGAGCTCAAAAGTTCTTGAAGAATTCCTTTCCCAAGAATTTCTCTCCCAAGGCTGGTACCTTAAACAATGATATTCTTCTTTCTTACCATTTTGTTTGTGAGAGAATAAGGGCTAATCATGAGTATTTGGGGTCTGATTTTGTGACCAAAATTGTGTAGGTGGGGAGAAAAAGGAGAATATAGAAGAATATCTTCCTTCTCTTCCAAGTTTCAATTTGGTAAAAGTGTGAGAGAACAAAAGAAGAGAGAATGTAAGAGAAAGAGAGATGGTGAAAGGTAGAATGAGAAAAAAGAAGAAGGGAGATGAGAGGTTTAGAGATAAAGAGAAGAGAAATGGAGAGAAAAAGATAAGAGTAAAAGAGGAAAGAGAAAGGGGAAAGAGGAGAGAAGAAAAGGGAAGGGAAGGAGAGGCAAGAAGGAGGAAAGGGAGAGATGGGAGGAGGGAACAGAAAGGAGAGATGGGAAAAGGAGAAAAGAGAAGAGGGAAAGAAGAAAGGAAGAGGGCAGGAGGGAAGGAAGAGGGGCAGAAAAATGGAGAGAGAGAAAGGAAAGAAAATGGGAAGAAAGAAGAATGAAAGAGAGGAGAGAAGGAAAGGAAGGGGGAAGAGAAAAGAGAGTCTAGAAAGAGAAGAGGAGGAAAGGAGATAAAATAAGGGGAGGAGAGAAAATGGGAGAGAAAAGCTTCCAGAAGAGCTGGGAGCTGTCACTGCATATCACTTAGTTTCTCATCAGTGGCACATACACTCTGTATCAGTTTAAAGACTGTTGGTAGGAGGACAATATCTAGTGCTAAATATATTTTGATAGGTATTTTTAGAGGATTTTCTGTAAGGAGGCCACCCTAATGCATGAGTTCCCCGGGCAGCAAAAGATCGAGGAAAGCACACCAGTTACCTCCCAGAGCACAGCTTCCCTGACGTTGGGAATGTGGGGGAGGTGGTAATGCAGCCCTCGGGGCCCCAGCCCTATTTAAATATCTCGTGGTGATATTATAATAACACTTTGTATTTATATCACATTTTCATGCCAGCAGAGCCCAGAAAGATTCTACAGACATTACTCATCGCCCACCCTAGGAGGAGGGAAGGACAAAGGCAGGAAGCAGGAAGGTTCCCCATTCTGCAGCTAGGGAGACTGAGGCTTAATGAAGCAATAGCAATGACTCAGTGCCATCCAGAGAGGTGGCCATGGAGCTGAACCAGGAGAAGTGGACTGGGAATGCTAGCATTTTAATTCTGAAGTTCAGAGCTCTGCTCTTCTCCAGTCAAGTGTCTTTGAGCTCTTCTATGTTACTGGTGTGTATTTATTACTGGGTTGTTCCTGGATGTATTTCAGTGGATGTACTCACGTTTCGACAGTCACTCAATATTCTCTTCATCCCTAGTTGTCCAATAAGTTCCCTGCTTCCTCTTCTGCCACTGGCCTCTTGTGGTTGTCAAGTTCTTAATCCCCTTTCTCTGGCCCCAAAATTGGCCCCTCGAGGTGCTTACAAGCCCAACTATGGGCAAGATACCTAAACCAGCAAACATACAATCAAACTGTTTTTCCCTGCCTGTGGTAGGTACTCCTAGAAGCTGACCCACCCCTCTTCAGCCCTGTTCTTTTCCATGGAACAGGAAGAGTTGCACAGGCTGAGCACACGAGGATAGTCATTCAGTCAGTTAACACTGACGAGGCATTTGTTAGATTCCAGGCACTGTGCTAAGGCCTGAAGATGCAAAGAAAGGTAAAAGACAGTCCCTGCTCTTGAGGTATTTATAATGCAGGGGGGGAGACAACAGGTAAGCAAATAATCAACAGAGGGAAGGTACAAGGATTCAATGGACTGGGAAAGTCAGCCTAGAAAAGGTGAGATTTTAGCTGGAATTTGAAGGAAGCCAAGAGGGAAGGTAGGGGAGGGAGATGAGGAAGTAGAGCATTCATGGGGGACACGAAAATGCTCCACATCAGGAGATTGAATGTCTTGTTTTATTCCAATATGTACCCTCGATCTCAATACGTTATCTTTCCCACAAAGCCCACACTTTCTTTCAGACTTCACTTTGAGACTTCTGTTGAGGACAACACCATCTGTCTAATCACCTGGGTTTGGAACCTTGGTGCAACATTCCTCCTTCATCTCCCATACCCATGAGTTACTAAGTCTTGTCATGGCTATGCTCACTACATTTCTCCAATCCATTCCTTTCTCTCCGCTTCTGTTGCTACAACCCTTATTCAGGTCTTGATCACCTACCATGTGGACTACTGCAGTAGCCTCCTAATGGAGCTCTTGCCTCAGTTCTCTCTTCACTGCAGTTCATCCTCTACAAGTTGCTAAATGGATTTTCCTAGAGAATAGTTTTGATCCTGACTCTCTCCTACTTAATAAAACCTTAGAGGCCCACTAATTACAGTAGGATCAAATAGTACTAACATTTCACTTGACTTTTACAATTTCCATTTTATGTTTTATGATATACATAATTTAAATACAATAATATGTGAATGTAATTTATAAATAAGTGAATGTACATGTATTGGTGGGTGCTCCATGTTTTAATGGTAATGCTAAATAAAATGACTTTTAATTCTATTGCTTTATTGGACATAAAAGAGAAAAGTTGGAGGTAGCTATTGGATGTCTCTTATACCTGAGTTATTCACATGTAGGGAGAGAATCCAATCTCAGGCATACATTCTCTTTACCTTTACTCTAAAATGACAGGATTAGGGTTTTTTTTTTTCCTTTGAGAGACTTTTGCCTTGCTGCCCCAATTGATTAATCAGAGAGTGGGTTGGGACCAAGTTAGGATAAGGAGAGTTAACTATAATTTGAGAAGGTTGGAAAAAACCACATGTGCTGAAGTTGCTTGTGTTCGAGGAGAGGGACTATGTTTCATTTTTGTCTCCCTCACTGTCTATCAGGGTTCCTTTTATGTAGTGGTTGCTTGATAAATGTTTCTGAATTGATGAGAGCCTGGTTCCATTTTTGGTGTGGATTTTTGTGTGTGGTTGTATCCAATCAAGAGTATCATGACAGATATTTAGGTGATGTATCTGTGCTCAGTGTCCTAAATCACATTCCCCTATATATATATATATATATACCTTCCAGACATGTTTCCATTTTAAATCATTCATTCATTCATTCACCACACATTTATTAAATTATTATACTTTTCTCATACACTTACCCTGAATTATTTCATATTATAGGTATATTTCTTCTCCTCCTCTTTCACTGCCTTCTCCTCATACTTCTTTTTCTCTTTCTTCCTCCTCCTTTTCCCCTCTTCCATCCTAGCTAGCTTAAAACACCCATTGAGATGGGTGCTATTATTATCCCAATTTTATCATTGAGAAAACTGATATGGAAGTTCAATGACTTGCCTAAGGACACACAGTTAGCAAGTGTAGCAAGTGTAGTTGAAGTTGGGTCTTCTTGACTTCAGGAGCAACATAAACTCTAACTACCATGCCACCTAATTGCCCAATATAATGTCTAAATTATTTTACATTCCTTTGCCCATTTAATTTATATTTTTTGTATTGAGTTGAATTATCATGTGTTAAGGCATTATATTAGGTACTAGGAGAAATATAAAGGTAAGATACAAAGATAAGATTCAATTCCTGCTTCCCAAGAGCTTACAGTCTGATAGGAAAGATAAGATACTTCAAGGATCTGTAATCTATGATTCTATCCATGATTAATTGAACCTTCATAAATGGCTTCATGAGTTGCTAGGGCCAAAAATGTTTATCACCCAGTGGCTAACCTTCTGGTGTGGAAGTCATGTCAACAAACATTTATTAAGCACTAATTATGTGCCAGGCACTGTGTTAAGGACTGGGGATAGGAAGACTGGCAAAAAGAATAAGTCTGCCTGAATATAGATAGGGCAATTCAAAGAAGGGCAGGATCTCAAGAGACAGAGAATTAAAGGGTAGGCACTTGTAGGCCCAAGGAATGGAATGCCCAAATGCCCAGAGGAAGGGAAGAATAAGACAGATTCCAGAAACAGCGATTAGTCCAGTTTGGCATGATTGTCTAGTACATGAAGGGAGAAGTATGTGATAAAGTTGGAAAGGCAGGTGGTAGCTAGATTGAGGAGGTCTTTAAAAACTTAGCCAATGAGCTAGTAATTCTATAGGAAATGAGAAAATACTAAGTTTGTGGCTCAGGGAGTAGCTTCCTCAGAGCTGTTCAATAGGAAAATGATTCTGATGGCGGTATGTAGGATGGATAGACATTGGGTGAAAGTGGAGGCGGAAAGACCAGGCAGAAGTCCTTCTGCAGTATTCTAGGAGATGTGTAATGATGTCCTTAAGTAAGGGTGGTGGCAGTGAGAATATGAAGAGGAAGGTGAGTGGGAGAGAGCTTGTGGAGGTAGAATCAACAAGATTTGGGAACTAATTCATGAAGGGATTCATGCTTTATGTATGGATTGGAACAGATGTCCCTTGAAGTCCCTTCCAACTCTGATTATATGGTATTATGCTTTTTCTTATTTTCCTAGGAGGGGTTGATATACACACAGTATTCTACTGGATCCATATGCCATCTCTTTCCAGTTTGACAGTACCTTCCAAATTTTGTATTGTAGCCTTTGAAAGCCCAGTTATCAGTATGCTATGATGACAAATTAGAGTGAGGACCTATGTAAATAATATTATTGAAAAATAGAATATGAAGAGAGGGATGATTTCAATGATTAGTGGGCTCAAGATCATGTCATATGAAGGCTTATTGATGATATTTACCTTGGAGAAGAGAAAACTTTGGTGGAGATATGATAAATATATACAGGAGACATTTGGAAGAAGAATTCAACAAAACAGATAGATGAAAATGGATAGGATGTTGGACTTGGAGTCAGACAATCCCGAGTTAAATTAAGCCTCAGATATTAGCTGTGTGACTCTAGGAAAGTCCCTAAATATCTCTGTGCCTTAGTTTCCTCATCTTTAAAGTGAGTATGAAAAGAGCACCTTCTTCTCAAGGTTATTGTGAGGGTGATATGAGCTAATATTTGTAAAGCACTTCACAGATCTTGCAACACTATATAATTGCTAGCTGTGATCCTCATCCTCCTCATCCCTCATCCTCATCCTCATCCTCTCTCTTGCTTGGTTAGGGACAGGAGTAAAACTAGAAGCAATATGCAGAAGTCTCAGAAAGACAAATTCAGACTTGACAATTGTTCAGTTGTTTTGTGACCCAGTTTGGGTTTTCTTGGCAAAGGGTACTGGAGTGGTTTACCTTTTTCTTCTCTAGTTCATTTTACAGACGAGGAACTAAGGCAAACAGGGTTAAGTGAATTGCCAAGGGTCACACAACTAGTAAATATCTGAAGCTAGATTTGAACTCATGAAGAGGAGTCTTCATGGTTCTAAACCCAGTGCTATATCCACTTCACCACCTAGCTGCCCAACAATTAGAATTATCCAAAAGTTGTATAGATTACTTCAGGTTCAAAAGATAATAGGATTGTAGATTTGTTGTTGAAAGAGTTCTGAGAGATTATGGAGTTCAACCTCCTCATTTTATAAATGGGGAAAATGAGACGCAAGGAGTCAAGCGACTTGCCTAGGGTCACACTGAGCTAAAATGTCCAAGACAGGACTTAAACTTTCCTGCTCCATAGCCAAGAGTCTATTCCCTACACTATAATCATCTCTCACTAGAAGTTTTAAAACCAAGGTTAAATGAATACTTGTCATGTATGTCAAAGTGGGAATTCGTGTTTAGGTGTGAATTCAACGAGACAGTTTCTGAGATTGCTTTTAATTCTGAGGATCTCTGATTCTATGAAAATGATAAGTACATAAAACTGAGATCAATTAGGATAGTAATATAACTTGTGGCTTGGGCGATCAGGAAAAGGTATGTGGGGGAGGAGGGAACTGATTTAGGATTTCAAAAGGGAAATACATAGAATACAGTTTTCCAGCAAGAGGAAACACTGAGCAAACATGGAACGTTGAGTGGGCACAGCAAGTAGTTCAGTTTGTCTGATGGATGAAGTAGGGGTAATGGGAGATAAAACTAAAGTCCATTTGGAGAGAGCCTTGAACACCAGGCTAAAAAGTTTAGACAATATTTGGTAGCCAACATGGAATCATCAAAATAGAGGCTTTGAGAATCTCACAAAAGAGGTGAATGAGGGAATGTGGGAAAGGGCAATATCATAAATTTTTATGGTGTATTTCAGACATAATATGGGCATCCTATAGGATTACCAAGATAGAATTAGGCATAATGAGACTGACTTAAATTTCTATTCTTCTAGTGATAGAGAACTTTCTTCTCATTTAAGTAGAATTCACACGCACACATACATATATATTTGTGTCTGTGCTATAAATATACTCTAAAGTTAAGTATAAATGTGTCAGTGTGAAATGTGAAAATGTTACCCCACTACAATGTACATCTTCCTAAAGCTAGAAAACAGCAAATGTGATGAATGAAAAATGATTGCACTGAAGAAGGCTGGGGTAAGAGTGAGAGGAGGGTCAAAGGAGCAGAAAGGATAGTGTGATAGCTTAAGGGGCAAAGCAAGGAAGAACTAAGTCCAAGATATTCTAAGTATAGATTTCATATATTGAGACTCTGCCTCCACTTTGTCTGATCCTGTGAGGTAGCTGGGTAGAAAGAGCCCCTAGCAGGATCATTTTTTTTCCATTTCCTTCTTTCTCCCATGCTCCCCTGACCATTGGGCCAGCTAGACCCAATGGAGTGGCCAGTTTGGAATTGTTGCCAATGGGGCTGCACTTTTCTTCTTTGCTCTTCCTCCATTCACCCCAAAGGTCTCATCTAGAATAGCCATTGTGGTAAGAAGAATGACTTGGCTGCTTATACTGCTTGGATGAGGTGGAAATCACCAACTACCAACCTTCTAGTAAGATGAAGGACTATTGGGTCTTACCATCTGCTCCACCACTGAATTCTAAAGTCTTTTGGGTCTTTGGGGTCACTTGCCATCTTGAAAAAGTGTGCTCTATTCTCTAGATCCCGGGGCCTTGTCCCTTGACCTGCTGATGCATACATTTTCTGCACACTCATGACCTTAAGACTTCTAGGTCTTATCGCTTCCCCAGTGACTTAAATCTCTTACATGTATTGTCTTCTCTCAACTAAAGAATTAGCTACTTGAGAGGAGGTGCTTTCTTTTTTTCTATTTGTATCCCTAGTATTTAGCACAATATTTGGAACTTAAGAAATGGTTTTTTTCATTTATGCATTCATTCATTTGTGTTCAGATGATCAAGCTGCAAACTTATCATAGATACAGAAAACTCTTTGGCAATGCTTTGTACAAAGGAGATGCTTGGTCTGTGTTTATTGAATAAATAACTTTCACTTAGGATTTTTGTCATTATCAGTAATTCAGTATGACCCATGGTCAAGGGAGTCCCTTCTCAGAAAAGGTACTGCAGCTCTGGATTCTAGAGACCGACTGACTTCATTGACTCCTAAAGCTTATATATGCCTCATTTCCAAGATTTCCCCTAAAAGAGATAACTATATATATATATATATATATATATATATATATATATACATACATATCCTCTACCACAAAATAAATGCTTAAAAGGGAAAAGACTCATAAATACACATCAATAAACACTTAAAATGTGACACAATAACTCATTCCTTTATTATTATCTTTCATGGGGCAAAGATTCCTAGGAAATTCATGGGATTACTAAACATATAATTAATGTTCACCTCATATCTACGCTATCTGAGTAACTCAACAACCTCATAGTCTCCTGGTCAATATAGAGTGGTGGATTCTTTTATTCATGGTGGTCTCCTTGCAGTGATCATCTTCTCCAAGAAGGATATAGTTGTAGGTCCTATGATTATTCTCATTTAACAGATAGGGAAATTGAGGTACAGAGAGCTTAAATTACTTCCTTAGAGTCACAGAGCTAATATGTGTCTGAGGCAGGATTTGAACTCAAATCTTTCTGCTCCCAGGTCCAACATTATATCCACTGTGCCACCTAGCTTCTTCTGCATTAGCAATTGAGGGGACCAGAAAAGGGTTCCTATAGAAGAGTTTGCTTGAGCTGCGTCTTGAAAGAAGGAGTTCTATGATATAGATGCAGAGGGAGTGCATTCCAGGCTTGGAGACAATGTGCAAAAGCATTAAGTAGGGAGATATGGTCCTCTGTGTGAAAAACAAAGGGACAGACTGTTCAATTTAATCCTGAAGTATTATGGGGGAGATAATGTCCAGTGAGCCTTCAAGGCTAGATTGGAGCCAGATTGGGAGAGGCTTTAAACACCAAATAGAAGAAATTGTATCTAATCCTAGAGGTGATAGGGAATCACTATAGTTTATTGAGTAGGGGAGTGAAATTGTTATATCTGCACTCCAGGAAAATCATTTTGGCAGCTGTATAGAAAATGGATTAAAGTGGGGAGAGATCTAAAGGCACCAAAACCAGTTAGGACGCCATTGCAATAATCTAGGCAAGAGATGATGAGGGTCTGGACTGTGGAGATGACTGGGGGAAAGAAGAGATCAGTATTAAAGGTAAAGTGAGAGTAGAAGCTACAAGACTGGGCACCCAATTAAATATGTGTAAGGGGTTGAGAAATCAAGGAATTTGCTATGTTTCTAAACCAGAGGTATCACCTAAAAATTCTGGTTCCTTCAATAAAAGTAGAAGAGTATAGAAAAGGGGTGGGTTCTGGGAGGAAACAGAATGATGCCTGTTTTGGACTTGTTGAGTTTAAAAATGAGTTCTCTGGTGAAATCTGTACATACTTAGTCTTAAGAGAGCTGCTAAAGTGGAACAATGGATAGAGTGCCAGGGCTGGAATCAAGAAGACTTCTCTTTCTGAGTTCAAATCTGGTCTCAGACACTTACTAGCTATGTGCAAGTCACTTAACCCTGTTTGCCTCAATTTCCCTATCTATAAAATGAGCTGGAGAAGGAAAAGGCAAACCACTCTGGTACCTTTGCCAAGAAAATAGGGTCACAAAAAGTTGGCATTGATTAAAAAATAATAATAAGTCTTAGGAGAATACAGACCCAAATTAAGGCTCTTCTTTTCCTTCCTCTCCTCATCTTTAGTATTAGTCCTCAACCATCATTTTGTTCAATCCACTGGAGCTGTGCCAATACTCAACACACAGACCTTATTATTTATCCTTCTTTGAGTGCCAAAGGGTTAGGAGACCTTGTGCTGAACACAGACATGGACGCAGCCTTCCAAGATCACAATCTTAGTATCTCCTACTGGTCTAGATAATGGCTTGGCTTTGTGGGGAGACATGCACTTGTGCATTTGTGTGTGGAAGTAGGGGGCTTTTTTCTTTTATGTAGCTCAGCAGAGAATACATTTTTCAAAATGGTTTGCTGAGAACATTACTATATGATTATTATGATTTTTTAATCGAACAATAGTCAAAAGATCAAGCCAACCCACATGCTTGTTTATAGGATGTTTCTCCTTTCTCTGTTCCCCAAGCCCATGACAAAACATGGGGGTGATTTTGGATTCCATCCGAACTCTACTGAATAGTCATGACAAATATAACAGTTCATATTTGCACAGGGCTATATTCCAAAGAATGCACAGATTATACCTCCCATCCCCAACCCTTAGGAATGTGCATGGGCTATATCACTCCTATTTTAAAGTTAGTAAAGGGAATGCAGAAAAGCTGCATAGTTATATCTTCTCTTTTCTTCCAGAATCCACAATAGAATGACATGGTTGAAGATTAGTCCCATAGTAGCCAGCGCTGATGTGGGGAACAGCTGGATGTAGCAGTGGTTAGAGAAGTAGGCATGGAGTCAGCTTAAATCCAGTCTTGTTTGCTATATGACACTGGGCAAGTCACTTAACTGGTCTGCCTCAGTTTTTCCAGATGCAAAATGGGGATAATAATAGAGTCTCATCATAGGGTTGTTGTAAGGATCAAATGAGCATTTGTAAGTACTTAATACAGTGCTTGGCACATAGGAAATGCCCAAACAGTGTTAATAAATGCTTATGCTGGGATAGCTAGGTGACTCAACGGATAGAGAATCAGGTCTGGAGATGGGAGGTCCTGGGTTCAAATATGGTCTCAGCTACTTTCTAGTTGTATGACCCTGGGAAAGTCACTTAACCCCAAATGCCTAGCCCTTACCACTCTTCAGTCTTGGAAATGATACCTGGTATTGATTCTCATTGAGAAGGTACTACTTATACCCTTGTTACCTCCATTTCTTATTCCAATTATTTATGATTGGTTCAATATGGCTTTTCCTTCCATGAAGAGAGGAAATGATCATTCCATATTAATAGATTGACTTCATTAGTTGCTGTGACTGAAAAAAAATAATCACCCTGTGTCCAACCTTCTGCTAATGAGTCTCTTTAAATTTAGGATAATCCTTGGACTATACCTGAAATCTTTTCAGATTGATCAGATATGGCCAAGTTTGGGCTCCATTCAGGAGTCTATGGTTACTTTCTTGCTATGGGGTACCAGAAGAGGGTCTTTGTAAAGACTTTCTGAAGTGAGAAAACAAGATTGAGTTGGGCTCTTTTTTGGGGGAGTAATTTTTGGGGTAATCTGGGCAGAATGAATGAATAGATGCCCTGGTCAGATGGAAAAAGTTAAGCACATGCTTACTATGTGTAAATCAGTCTGCTAAATGCTGAGGTTACAAATAAGTCAAGTCCAACCAACAATTATGTATTAAGCACTTACTCTGTGCCAGCTACTATGCCAACAGCTGGAAATACAAATATAAGCAAAAAGGAAGACAATCCCTGCTCTCAAAGGGTTGCTTTCTAATGTTGGAAGACACCATATAAAAAGAGAGCTGAAAATCAGGGAAGTGGAAAGGAAGAGGAGTTCAGACTGCATTCTTTGTACTATTAAAATGGTATAAACATAGAATAATGATGTCTTATTGTAGTGAGTTCCCCATTACTGGAAGATTTCAGGCAGAAATTGAATGATCTCTTTTCATAGAAGAAGTTAATGTTTCAGGTAAGGGTTGAATTAGATGATCTCAAAAGTCTCTTCTCTCTCTCAAAAATTCTGTGATTCTGAATGGAGAAAGGGTCAAGGGATTAAATTTCCTTAAGAACAGAGCCAGAAAGAATTGAAGAATCAAAGGATAGTAAATCTAAAGCTAGGATATTCATCAGATTCTGGAACTTGTAGCATTTGTTTGGTGTTTTTTGTCTGTGCAATGATCTATCTGAAGTGGCTTACCCAGGGTCTTATGTTTCATTTAATTGAGTTAATTCTCCCAAGTTTGAATAGAATCCATTTCCTTTTTTAGTAATTGTCATCTTCAAATCTGGATTCAAAATTCATCACCCCTAGGGAGTCTTCACAGATTGACTCAGAGTACTGCATTATTTACTCCACAATATCCCAAAGGATTTATATAGTCAATCATTATATAGTTTTATATTTAAGAAATTGCTTCACGATTATCTCATGTTAGTCAACATTGATGTATTTTTTTCAACTAGATTGTAAATGGACAGTTAGGTAATAAAGTGGGTAGAGCTCCAGTCCTGAAGTCAGGAAGATCTGAGTTTCAAATATGACTTTAGTCTCTATCTGTATGACCCTGGACCAGTCACTTTACCCTGTTTTTCTCAATTTCTTTTATCCAGCAAAATGAACTGGAGTAGGAAATGGCAACCCACTCTAGTTGTCTTTGCCTAGAAAACCCACAAAAGGGGTCATAAAGAGTTGCACACTACTGAAGATTACTAAACAACAGATTTTAAGTTCTTTGAGGGAAAATTATGCTTTTTGAAAGATATTAAATATTTTTAATATTTTAAAATGTATATAAGTCTCTCTATTAGCGATAGACTTGATATCAACATTATTAGTTCAGGTTCAATTTTAGGATGAAATGAGACACTTGTTAGTCATTGAACAGTTAACAAAAGGAAATTTGCTTTGCAACAAGTATACCGCGACAATTAGGTTCTATGGACTTACCCCCCCCATCTCTATATAAAAATATGATCATTAGAGCACTATAAAGTCTTCAGACATTCACCAAGTTAGACAACCTCCAATTCCACATAGGTGAACTTTTTATGCTCTTAAGGAATTAGGAAGCTATATAAATGGGGGATGGAGCCAATAAAGTCCTGGGACCACCTTTATTGCTTTTCAGGGAACATTAATAATTTAGGCAGCCATGTCACTGAGTGGATAGAGCACTGAACCTGGAGTCAAGAAGACTTGAGTTTAAATATGGCCTCAGACACTCACTAGCTGAGTGACCCTGGACAAATCACCTAGCCCTGTTTGCCTCAGCTTCCTCGTCTATAAAATATGTTGGAGAAGGAATTGGCAAATCACTCTAGTGTCTTTGCCAAGAAAACCCCAAATGGGAACATAAAGGGTCAGACATGACTGAAATAGCTGAACAACAACTCAGAGATTGAGAGGTTGAGCTGCCCAGAGTCACATGGTTAATTGATCCAGAACCAGGATGAGAAGTCAGGTCTCCTCATTCCAAATCCAAAGCTCTCATTACTACATGAGAGAACCTGCTATTCTTGTGGTTCATATGTCAAGATGGAGCTAACCAGTCACATTTCCCCCAAGTAATTATCCATTGGCCAGATTTGTTTTATTTCTCCTCTTGATCAGAAAGATCTTATTTATTTCACTGTGTCTAGGAAGCAAGACTTTCTTCCCAGTCCTCTGCCCCTTGAAAAGATGGAAAAAAAATTCCCTTCCCCCAAATGTTTCATTTTTTGGCATAAATCCGTATTTAGTCTCAGCCTAAGGGAGAAAGGGCATGTTGAAACATTAAGCTCTAAAGTGTCCCTGACCTCTGAAATCACTTGAGATTCATAGAATTGCAGTCTTAGAGCTAGAAGAGACTTAGAAATCAACAAATCCACCCATTACATTTTATAGATGAGGAGACTGAGGTCCAGAGAGGTTAAGTGATTTGGTTTCCCAAGTCCCAATATAGTTAGTTCTCTTTTCCTAGACAATGCTTTCCCCCCATTCCTCTTCATCACATTCACTCTATGACTTGCCTGGAGTTGTGAGTAAAACTTTTCAGACACTGCATGGACTCCCTCAAAGACCACGATAACGATATTCCTGAACTGGACCAGGATCACAGAGAACAGTCTGTAATTTCCCAGAGGACAGTGTTCAGTACAAGGCAGAATGTGGGTAGGCAGCATCTTTAGGCTGACTTTTTAAATATAATATGTGGTTTTTCCCAAGTTATACACAAAACAATTTTAACATTGTTTTCCAAAAATTTGAATTCCAATTTCTCACCTTTTCCAAGACAACAAGCAAGTTAATCTAAGCTATACATGTGCAGTCATGCAAAAGTTATTTTCATATCGATCATGTTGTGAAAGAAGACACATATGTATGTTTAAAAAAGCACAAAGACAACAAAGGGAAAACTTCACACTTCACCAGTTCTTCCTCTGGCTAATTCACTTACAATTGATCATTGTGCAATATTGCTGTTACTCCTGGTTCTACTCATTTCACATTGCATCAATTAATGTAAGTTTCCAGGTTTTTTTGAAAGCACCTTGTTCATCATTTTTTATGCCACAATAGTTTTCTATCACAATTATATATAGTCATTCCCCAATTGATGGGCATACTCTTGATTTCCAATTCTTTGTTGCTGCAAAAAGAGTCACTTAAATATTTTTATATATGTCATCTTCTTTCTTTTTTCTTGGGTTTCTTTGGGACACAACCTAGTAGTAGTATTGTTGGATCAAAGAGTAGGCACAGCTTTATAGCCCTTTGAGTATAGTTCCAAACTGTTCTCTAGAATGGTTGTACCAGTTCACAATGCCCCTAATACTATGGCAAAATACTATTCCATCACAATCATATGCCACAGCTCATTCAGCTATTCCCCAACTGATGACTATCCCCTGAATTTCCAATTCTTTTCTATAACAAAAAAAGCTACCACAAATATTTTTGCACCTATGGGTTCTGAGATGATTGTTTTTATAGGGGTATATGAATAGGGTCTGCAGTTTCACAAATCCCCAAAGTTGCTATAAGCCACAGGGGCAAAACAGCCTTCTTCTAAAGTAATTACTTCTAGGTCCTGACTTAACCCAGGCAGGGTTATGTGCTTGGAATCCAATGGAGCACTGGCAAGCCTGGGCAATAATTGGTAATCTTGAATGCCCCTGTTTCATGGCAAGACAGGGGATTTGGTACTCTTGTGCCAGATAAATCCCAAAGATGATTTCTTTCCATCAATTCAGCTTTGGGAGAGGAAGACAGAAGCTTGGTCTGCCATTCACTGTGATGCATTTGGCTGTGAGGGAAATTAGTTGTTTTGCAGAAATGTTTCCCTTACATCTATGGCAGATACCAAAATTCCTTAGAAGCAAACCTAATGGAATCTGTGCTTACTTCCTTAATTTTCTCTTGTACTGATGAATTGGGTCCTCTGAGGGTTGTTGACAATTACTCTTCTTCAGGGTTTTAGGGACAATTCCAGAGGCCACTGGATTTCTAAAATGACTCTTCACAAGCCCTGATTGGTGTTATTTTCATTAACATCAGTCAGATAGACTCAATTAACTTTTAGAAAGGAGGTTTTTGTTAAGAGGGAATAATAATTATATTATGTGCAAAATATCCCTTCCAAAGTCTGGGGGCACACTATCCTCTTGCACAGAAAAAGTCCCAGGAATGAGTAGCATCAAAATGAAAATATAATAGTAGGGGGCAGATAGGCATCTTGGTCAATGGAGAGCTAGACCTAGAGACTGGGAGTCTTGGGTTCAAGTCTAGCTGTGTGATCCTGGGTAAGTCACTTCACTTGAATTGCCTATCCCTTACCACTCTTCTGCTCTGGAACCAATACACAATATTGATTCTAAGATGGAAGACAAGGGTTAAAAAAAACAATGATAGCAAGACAGGTATGTAGAGACATGTAGCAAAGGGGTATCTTTTAGTTGTGAGACATGGTGTTGGTGATGTTAATGTAGTTGCTTCATTGGGTAGGGTTTCTGCTATTGGCTTCTCTACTGGATGGGCTGTTACTGGATCAGACCCCTCAGCCTCTGCCCTTCCAGTCTCTTCAGGAGATGCAGTGGTCTCAGATTTGCTTCCTGGATAAAGCTGTCTTGGAGTTACTGCTCTATCACTTTCTGACTCCAATGGCCACTGCTATCAAGTCCAGTAGACTGTTACTGATTCCCATTACTGAAGAGACCACTCATGGCACCTCTGGATCTCCCAAACTAAAAAGGTTGCTAACTGGACATATCTACCTTAGGATGCTCATTCATCTAAGATTGGGAAAGAATAACTACAAAAGGCCGCCATGTGTTTACAATCTCCGTGGCCAGGTGGAAGTCAAGGCAGTCACTGTTGGAGAACATTCGACTTGAACTCCCTCAGGACATCAAACTTGAGACTTGGACTTCTTCCAGTCAGGAAATGAAGGAAAAGAAATGTAACTTCTCCATTTCTTGCGAGACTTTATTCTTGGTATAAGTCTCTCTACTCTTACCCAGGCTAATAATTGTCTCTTAGTGGTCCAATTTCTCCAATAACATGGTCAATGGGGTCCATACGGTGAAAGAGAAAGAGAGAACTCTCTTTTATCCAAGGACTGATTTCCTATAAGCTGGAAATCACAACCAGTATAAGAAGACAAAAATGAATAAAACAAGTGTTTATGTTCCTAATTACTTGCTCTGACCAACCCCACTTTTACTGGATTTCCCCCCTTTCCCATCCATTTTACTCTCTAGGAGCCATTTATCTAATCTTTGCCAGGAGTAATAGAAAAGAGGAATATTTCTTTTTTGTTATTGTTGTTGTTTCCTTGTGGGAGTTCCTTCATAAAAGGAAATAAAACAACTTGGTAGTTAACTTATTTTTAAAATGTCAGTGTTGGTCTCTTCCCAATTGGCTCTTCTCTCCCAACCGTATGTCACCCCCTGTTAATATCAGTCAGGCCTTATTTAGTGGCTGATGGGTGTGAGAATTAAAATTAATATACAATAACCCAAGTATTATATTTATTAGATTTATAAAAATAAAAACTAGAGTTAAAAGGGAGCTAACTATCTCAAGCGTTGGTCTCCATAAGGAAGAGAGAGAGAAGAGCCACAGAGAATTATAAACAATAACATAACAGTGCAAACGTGAGGACCCAGAGAAAGGGATACTGGAAGATGAAAAAGAATTCTGGGGAACGTAGTCCCTGGGGTTCAAGATTTTCCAACTATATATGGGCTAAAGATTTTTACTTCCTCATGATTTGGCAAGAGGCTTTCCTAGACTCATGCCCTAAATGGAATGAGGAAAGGAGAAAACCATGATGAGTTTGACAACAAATGCATATTTTCCATGGAGGCCTTTGGAGAACTATTTGGAGTCAGAAGACCTGATTTTGGTACAGGCAAGTCATTTAACTGAACTTCAATTTCCTCATCTTTTACAGATGGAGAGAGCTTGTATTACCTACCTCACAAGGTTGTTATATGGAACAGATGAGATCATGTTTGTAAAATGCTTCCCCCAAAGTGCTATAGAAAAATGTGTTGTTATTGCCAGTATTATAATGATATAATTATGTCAGAGCTGTCAGGGACCTTAAAGAACATCTAGTCCAAATGTGGCATTTTTAAGGAAACTGAGCTCCAAGAGGAGCTTTAATGATTAAACTGCCTTGTCTAGTGAACTTTTATAAACTGATAATGAAGGAAATGAGCAGAACCAGGAGAATAATTGATATAATAACAACACTATAAAAGCAAACTTTGAAAGCCAAACGAACTCAGTGACCATTTATGATTACAGAAAACTGCTGATGAAACATGCAGTCTTTGCAAACAGGTATTAGAGTTAGGAGGTAGAATGAGACACACACCCAGGCACATGCACACGTGTGTGTGCGTTTGTGTAGCAACAATAGTAGTAACAATAATTTTAATCAGATCTAACACGACATTCCTATAAGGTAGGTTGCTGTTAGCTCCTAGTTTCCTGAAGAGACAAAGAGAAAGCTTATGCATTACTTGCAATAGCAAAGCAGACTGGCAGAGAGCTGGGATTAGAATTAATAGCCACTCAAATTTCAGTCCACTAGAATCTCCCAAAAGATAAAACTAGGAACAATGAGTGAAAGTTATATGAAACCGATTTCTACTTGGTATAAGGAAAATCTTGCTAACTTTTAGAGCTTTCTAAAAGTAGAATGTGCTGCCTCAGAAGGGAGTGAGTTCCTTTCCACTGAAGGTCTTCAATAAGCCGTCAGTTTGACAGAAGATTCCTATACAGGCAAAGAACTTGGGGTGGCTATGGATGTGTCACTGATGGACCCTTCCATCTCTGAGATTCTGTGCATTATGCCAGCTATGAGAAATATTCTTGTAATTCTTTTTTTTTTTAACTGAGTACGATTTTCATCCTCATCTCCTCTTCCGCATTTTGCAACCCATCCAAAATAGCATTCTCTTTGGCTGTCCATCTCAAAACTCTCTGCTTTCCTAGTGCCTCTCTCCTATGCTTGGAATGTACTTCTTGCTCACCTCTAACTTAGGGAATCCCTCTCTTTTTTTAACGTGTAGCTCAGGAATCATCTTTTGCATGAAGAATTCCTTGATCCCTTCAACTACAAATGTCCCCCAATAGCCTTGTATTTAATTACTTTGTATACATGCATATATTAACTTCATATTTATGCTTTATATATGCATATATATGTTTTGGCCATTTGAATATAAACTCATTGCAAGTAGAAATTATTTTATTCTTTGTGCTTATATACTTAGCAAACTGCCTGGCACATAGTAGGCACTTAATAAATAATTAATTGATACATGGAGTATATAGTACCAGATCCCTGCCATCTTCTTGGTTGACTATTAAATTTATATTTTCACCTGGACTAAGCATTAGGGACTTGACTTGGTTCCTAACTGTATCAACTTCCCCTAATACAGAGACATTAAACTATTTACACATGATACTCATGACATTACCCCACTCAAATGAACTCCTTTCCCCCTCATCAGACCTAGTCTTTCCTCTTCTGTTAGTGTGGATTCAAAACCTCTAAAAATGCTCCCGAGAAAAACCACAGCTCACTCTCCTAACTGATACTCCTTAGGAGCTAAATATATTTATATCTTCCTCCCTCCCTCCCTCCCTCCCTCCCTCCCTCCCTCCCTCCCTCCCTCCCTTCCTTCCTTCCTTCCTTCCTTCCTTCCTTCCTTCCTTCCTTCCTTCCTTCCTTCCTTCCTTCCTTCCTTCCTTCCTTCCTTCCTTCCTTCCTTCCTTCCTTCCTTCGTCTCTCCCTCCCTCCCTCTCTCCATTTCTCTCCCTCCCTCCCTTCCTCCCTCATTCACTCTCCCTCCCTCCTTTTCTCCTTCCTTCTTTCCTTTCTTCCTTCTGTTAAGGGTAAATTTTAGGGTTGAGACTGAATATATTTTTAGTTGGTCACCAGGGATTTGAATTCTAAATTCCAATGAAATACTCAAGTCAGAATGGAATTTTATGGTGGTTTATTTACAATAGAAGAAAGAAATTAAGAATGAGGGAGAGAGAAGGAAAAGGGAAGAAGATCTGTTCTGGCCTGGTCTGAGCCAGGGGGAGTTCAGAGGCCTCAGCCAAGGGGCCTTCCCAGAGGCTGTTGCCTCCAGAAAAGAGCCAAGGAAAGGAGAGTCAGCCTTATCACTCACCACGTGGTCATCTAAGGAAAGCAGTCTGAGATCTGAGGCTCAAGCTCCTTCAAATCAACTTCCACTGCCAAGGTCCCTCTCACAGGAAGTGACACAAAATATAAAGGCAGTTCTTTGCATCACTTCCTGTGTCTCACATGTACCAATGGTGGCTTAAACTTGACTTTGGACAGCCCAGGTCAGTCAGTTGTTTCTGATTTGTTACTTGCTAGCACATGCAGGTCATAGACCTTCCTCCCCCACACTTAATCCTTAAGTGGGGGTGTATACATTCCTATTTGCTAAAATACTAAAGACTAAGCAGGGTGGAGTAAATCTAAAATTCACAATCCCCCCTGATAATTATTGGGAGACTAGTTTTCCCAATTGATCACTTAACATAATCATCTTGTACCTCTAAATCTTCTAACTACAGGTGCATACAAAATTTTACTTTCTAAGAGGAAACTACACTAGTTAGAGATAAGAGGGCAATAAGAGATAAAGCAAAACCAATGTTTTGCCCTTCCTTCCTTCCCTCCCTCACTCTTCCTTCCTCCCTCCCTCCCTCCCTCCCTCCCTCCCTCCCTCCCTTCCTCTCTCTCTCTCTCTCTCTCTCTCTCTCTCTCTCTCTCTCTCTCTCTTTCTCTTTCTTTCTTTCTTTCTTTCTTTCTTTCTTTCTTTCTTTCTTTCTTTCTTTCTTTCTTTCTTTCTTTCTTTCTTTCTTTCTTTCTTTCTTTCTTTCTTTCTTTCTTTCTTTCTTTCTTTCTTTCTTTCTTTCTTTCTTTCTTTCTTTCTTTCTTTCTTTCTTTCTTTCTTTCTTTCTTTCTTTCTTTCTTTCTTTCTTTCTTTCTTTCTTTCTTTCTTTCTTTCCATATTCAACTCTTCATGACCTCTGAGAGAATGAAGTGAGAGCTCCAGGACTGAGGGTAGCCATCTTGCTCTCTGAGCCTGAGAGAAACAGAGACAACAGACTTCTGCTTTTACTAACCTTTTTGAGTGGTCAAACCCTCATCTTTCACCTCATTTGGCATTTTCTTGACAAAGATACTGGAGTGATCTGGACTTTCTTTCTCTAGTTCATTTTACATATAAGGAAACTGAGGCAAGCAAGGTTAAGTGACTTGCCCAGAGTTACACCGCTAGTAAATATTTGAGGTCACCTTTGAATTCTCATGATTCCTGACTCCAAGGCTTGCATTTTATCCACTGTCCCACTTAGCTGCCCCCAGATATAGATATAGATGGAGATATAGAAAATGTTTGGCATTTATGCATTTTTCCATTATTTTTCATCTGCTTTTATATTTATACGTTTTGTCATCATAATTCTTCTACTTAAAAAAGTATTTGTGCTTGGATAGTGATTCACCTTCTATCAACCCAAATTTCCACCTCTATAAAATACAGGTTTTACTAGATGATCTCTAAGAGGTCAACCTACACTAGATCCTATATTCCCTAGATTAAAAATACTTTGTGAGCAGGACTATATCTCATTTGTCCATTCTATTCCTCCTCTCTCCCTACTTTTTGTGCACAGAATCTACTACATTATTATTGCTGGTCACACAGTAGGCACTCAATAATATTTGTCATTTGGCAGAATGACTGCTCAGACCAGGCTAGCCATCAGTACACCTGGATATTTCCATGGTTGTGTTCTATTGAGGAGTGGGAAGGCTTTACTGGGAAAGGTCTGTAGTATTAATGTCTTCCACATGCTCTCTTCTTGCCTTCTGGAGTCTTCTTTCTGCCCCCCACTTTTTCTTAGCTTCCCTTCTCATCTTCTTCCTCCTCAGTACAAAAAGTCATCATGAAACTTTATGTGGCCATCTATATTCAGCTGTGGAATTGAAGAAAAATAAATCCATTAGTCTGATGAAATTCTCAGGAGCTGCTCAGCTTGAGAAGTAGCAGAGATGAGAAGGGAGCAGAGAAATCTTACAATTCTTGGGGGTGGGAACAGATTTGTTGGCTTCTGATCCATGCATGTGTGTACCTATCTGTGGATCCTGATCTTGGCATGATGACCTGTTGTAAGTCACACCACATTCCCCTCCTGCACCCATATACATTATCCCTGGCTTATCCTATGGAGAACTCTTGGACACTAGTGTGCCATCTTTGTGTTCCCTGAGCGGTTTCCCTTTTTATCAGTGATTTGGTTAAAAGACTTAAAAATAAAGCCTTTTCCTTCCTTTGGAGAGAACATATCCAATTTATATAAAATGCCACAGAGCCAGATTTGTCCTTTATCTACTTAAACAGCCCCAGTGGCCTCCTTCTTTCTCTCCACTCTCCCCTCACCCTCATATCCTGACCATCCTAACCAGTAGGTTCCTTTCCTTTCCAGGATAATAATTCCAATCTCTTGCGAGTCAATTTCCTCAAATCACTAGTCATGGTTGGTATCACATGTATTTTGGATGGACTCTTTAAAAGTGAATCTTAAGAAGGAAGGCCAAATTCTCCTGTCTACCCTTTCCCTCTTGGATCTTCAATTACCTCCTCTACTTCCATTCCCTGATATTGCTCATGGTTTTCCTTCTTACTACAATTCCCTTCCTACCCCAAATAATTATTGTTGATATTCTTTGTATAATGGTTTTAAATGTATAAAATCAAATACATAGGATTACAAAGGAAGCCAATTATGTTGAAAGACAATTACCTAACATTTTAACAAAAAATTCATAGATTCTAAATTAGGACTGTTATTCTTGGCACATAGTAAATGCTATATAAATGTTAGCTTTTATTATAATTATTCTGATTTGGGTTATTAGTAGTAGTCGTATCTTAGGTGGCTTCCCAATCTCTAGTTCCTTATGGTTCTAGTCATTCCTAGATACAACTCCAAAAGAGTGTTTCTTAGAAATCATTTTCACTTCTCCCTTCTCTGTTCATGAACCTATGGTAGATTACTCTTGCTTAAGTGGTCCAATCTAAATTCTTTGGTGTTCCATTCCAGGTCTTCTACCAACTAGACATCCCACCACATCTTTTCAACTTGAATTCTATTACTCCCAACAAGTATTTATTTAGTAAGAACAATATCTATGCTCTTTCTTCCCCCAAATCTTACTTTTATTTGTCTTCATTTGCTCATGCTATCCTCCCTGCCTTGAATGTTCTCCTATCTTTTCTCCCTCAATCCTGTTACTTCCATTAAGATGAAGCTCAAAACTCACTTCATTATTTTCTGTCTCATATTTTTTCTTAAACATTTACCTTCCACTTTAGAATCAATACTGTGTATTGGTTCCAAGGTAGAAGAGCGAAAAGGTCTAGGCAATGGGGGTTATGTGATTTGCCCAGAATCACACAGCCAAGAAGTGTCTAAGACCAGATTTGAACCCAGGACTTCCCAACTCTGGGTCTGGCTCTTAATCTACTGATCTACCCAGATGCCCCTTCCCATTCCCTTATTTTGTATTTCTTCAGTCTTTATGATTGTTTGGACTAATTACATGATTATAATAATACTGACATATTTAGTTAGCACTTTAAGGTTCATAGAACCTTTGTCTCACAAAGGTCCTGTGCAGTAGGGAATAAGAATATTATTACCCCAATTTTCAGATGAAGGAACTGAGGCTAAATAACTTGCCAAAAGTGAAAAAAGTATATAAGGACTGGAACCTAGGACTCCTAATTCCAGCTTCAGTGCTTTTCCGACCATACGATAATGTCTTTTGTCTGGTCTTGATTGTATTGTAAACTCACTGGATGTGGTGCCTGTGCCTTTTGTATTTCTCTCCATCTCTTCTGTTACTCCCTAGAGTGATGCTAGGCACATAAGAGATATTTAATAGATAGTAATTAGAAGAATGAATGTGAAACAATGTTCTGGGTAGCATTTCCCCATGGAGAGAAGGAAGGAGTGGGGCAAGAATCATTGGACTATAAAGTTCACATCTATCCATTTAAACCTTACAACTTTTGGTGAGTCTAGACTTAGCCTGGGATGTTTGTTTTTTTTTGAGTTCTGGTCTATAGGTCAGTGGGCAGTTAGGGGGGCACAGTAGATAGAGTCCTGGGCTTGGAGTCAGGAAGAGTTGAGTTCAAATCCAGTCTCAGACAGTAGCTATGTGACCCTGTGCAAATCACTTAATCCCATTTGCCTCAGTTTTCTCATCTCTAAAATGAACTGGAGAAAGAAATGGAAAATGACTCCAGTATCTTTGCCAATAAAACTTCAAGTTAAGTCACAAAGAGTCAGACACAAGAGAACAACTGAAGGACATTAGTGAAATACCAGGATTTAGCCAAGTTTTAATCCTAGTGAGAGCATGAGAATTGAGGAGGGATAAAAGGGAGTAGAAGAATGGAGAATGAGAGGAAACCCTTCCATAAAGACTGGTAAATATCTGTTGGGCAGACCCATAGGAAAAGCAGGAATTTTTTTCCTTGCAGCAGGAAGAGCCTGAAGACATATTAATTATCCTCTCATTTGTATTAAGGCTTAGAGGAGGTTATTTTCTTTCTTTTGATCTCATTTTGAAATCAGCAAAAAACTAATGCTACCATTTGCCTGCATGGCGCCTCTTCCTTTCTCTTCCCCTGTCTCCTCCTCTTTTTTTTTTCTTTTCTCCTGGACAATTAGCAAAGTGTTTGGTCTTTGGTTTGGATGAATAATTAATATGGGGGCTTTGTGAATGATTCATGTGCCACATGCCAGGGCAACAGGATGTGTGTGTGTATATGTGACAGCATCACCTCCTAAGAAAGGTTTGTGACATCTCACTGATTCAGGAGTGGGTGGGTGTGGGAGAAGACTCAAATAAAGGTTAGTATTCCCTTACTCTGGAGAGAGGAGGCTTTGCTTTTTTTTTATATTCCCATCAAGGATCTCTGGTGTCAAAGATCAGTTTGGTAAGAGGAAGCCTACTAAATAAACTGGGTGGGCACTTGTTTCTGTTGCTTTGGTGAGGTTAACTGTCCTTGTCTCCCAGCAGGAATGTCTCAGCCAATTCACCAAGGTAGGTGTATATCTGAGTGTTAAAGACCCCACAGGAGAGAAGCTTCCCCTTTCCTTTCTGCTTCTTTCCAGTGTATGTTACTTCGTAGTGAGAAAGTGTGGTAAAACAGAGCACCTGATTAAGAGTCAGGAAGAACCAAGTTTGAATCCTGCCACAAATGCCCAACTAACTATATAAGCCATATAGCCCTTCTCAGCCTCAGTTTCTCTATCTGTTAAAATGAAGATAATAAAAACATATTTCTAAGGGTTGTTATAAGAATCAATTGAGAAAACATACTTAAAGCCCTTTGTAAACTTTAGTGTACTTTAGATAGATGCTTGGATATTTCTTCTTCCTCTTCTTTTTCCTCCTTTTCTTCCTCCAACTTCACTTCCTTCTGCTTATTCTCTCCCTCCTATTTTTATTTCTTTTGCTGCTCCTTTTCTACATGAAGATAGGGTCTATATCTTCCACTCTTGCTATGTCTTGAAAATCTTGTGTCTTGTAGACAACCAGCAAATATTTGTCAATGAAACCAACAAACGAATGAATGAATATCATCAGAAATCAAAAGTTCAATAGTCAAGCAATGTAGTCTGGCTTCCTGGTACAGTCATTTTGGGGGCAACCATTATCTGGAATTATGTAGGTAAAAAGGATACAAATGTTGTTGGTTCTGTTTTTCAACTGTTTTGGAAGAATCTTCTAGAGGTAATATGTCTAGAACTCTTCAGTGTCAATTAACCTGACTTTGCCTGATAGATTATTATAACATAGTTACAGGATGATAGATATAAAAATCTTCAAATACCAAAGGTTGCCCTTATATATCTGAGTTTGTTGGTGGATTGATTTGTCAATGTCAATCTTTAATGAAAGATGACTTCCAAGAGTTGTCCATCCTCTCTCTTCCTCTATAATCATAGCACAGGAAGATAGCTGAGTGAGGATTAAGGGATCAAGAGATTATAATCTTCTGGGTGCTTGGATATCTGTTTCACTGTATTGACTTACACAGTCTTGATAAAGAAGTGGAAAGTCAAGAAATATTACAAAGAACTGGTAAGACCATCAAAGAGGAGATGGTGGCCATGAGTTTGTTTTGTGCTCCACTAAAGGGTTTACCCCTTAGGGTTTAGTCTTTGCTCAGTCTGAAGCAGAGGTTAACTTAATGATAATATACATGATCATCATATTAATAATAATAATAGCCAACATTTATAAAGTATGTCAAGGTTTCTGAAGTGCTTCACAATATTATTTCATTTACTCCTCAAAAGAACCCTGTGAGGTAAGTGCTATAATTACCCTTGTTTTGAACATAAACAGGTTGAGATTGAGAAGAGGTTAAATAATTTTCTCAGAGCAACATTGGCAGGAAAATGTCCCAAACAGCATTTGAACTCATCTCCCTGTCTCTAAGTCTAGAGCTCAAGCCACTTTGCTGTATAGCTATATATATATATATATATATATATATATATATATATATTATATATATATATATATAGCTATATAGCTATAGAAGAATATACTATGTGAAAGAGCAATCAGAGATGCTATGGGAGAGATCACTTCTGTCTATGGAAATCAGAGCAGGATCTGTGAAAGAGATGGCAGTTTGGCCTTTGATAGGGGTAGAAAAGAGCTAGGCAGAAATGGAGGGAAGGAAGAAGAAAGAATAGAGGATATTCCAGGTGGGGAACAATGTAAACCAAGTGAGAGAGGCAGGACAGAATGAGGCATATTTAAGAAACAGTAAGAAGTTTGTTGGCTAGAATGTAGGGTTACATGAAAGGGAATCATTGGAGATAAAGCCATAAAGGTGTATTGGAACAAAGACAAACATATATGAGGGCCTAGAATGCCAGGCAATGCTTATTTTGTAGATAACAGAAGCATAGAATTTAGAGTTAGAAGACTCTGGAAAAATAATTTAGTATATTCTCTTTATCTTACAGATGGAGGAATGGGAATGCAGACAAGTAAAGAGGATTTGTTCACAGTCACACAGGCAGTATGGTGCTGTGGACATTTATCCTTGAAGTCAGGAAGACCCTGGAGTCAAGCCTGGACTCTAGTGTATACTGGTTGGGCGACAGTGGCCAAGTCATTTAATCTCTCAATTTTCTTGCAATTCTTTAAGACTAGAAATTGCACAGAAGGTGTAGCCTGCACTGTAGAACTCCTCACATTGGAATTTCCTATACTAATCCTATCCCTAACCTGTGCTGGTGGTAGTAGTCAGGATTTGAACCTAGATCTCTTGACTCCGAATTGAGTTCTTTTCCTACCAAATTGCTGCCTAATAGGCAAGCACTAAAGCTTTTTTGGACAGGAGGGATTATGATTTGAGCTGTATTTTACACAGAGGAGTCTTGCATGGATAGGATAGAATGAAGGGGGTTAAATGGGAGACAGAATACTAGTTAGAAACCTACTTTAATGGTCTAAGTGAGAGGTAATGAGTCTCTGAACTAGGACTAATAGGCTAATAGCAAGTCGAAACGGAAAGAGACAGAATGGAGAGAGATCTCAGAAGCAGAAAGCAGAGAAGGTAACAGCTGCTTGTATATAAGGCATGAGAGACAGGGAGGAAATAGAAATGATGCTTAGATTTCAAGCCTGGGTGACAGGGGAAGATGGTAGAACCAACTGACTAAAATAAGGACGTCAGGAAGATGTAAAATGGTGTGGGGGATCAGATGATCAGTCCAGTTTGCAGGCAAGATGGAAAGCTATGATCTGTATTTTGTGAATTTAAAAATGGTTGAATGACTGAACCCAAACAATAGTGTTTAATACATAGATCTATATCAGTTTTGAAGGAGCTCTCTAATGGAACATCTTAGGACTTGCCCATTGTCTGGTGTTATTCAAGCTTTTTAAAATCAGTGATGTGGATGAATGTTTAGATGTCATGCTTTTTAAATATGAGAATGATTCAAAGCTATTTGAGAGAGGGATAGCAAACATAGATCTTAGAATTGACATAGAATTTTTTTAAAAAAATGACAGGTTAAAATAAAAGATAAAAATCTAATAGATGAAAATATATAAGAAGAATAAAGCTTACTTTAGCTCTAGAATTCACAAATTGGAAGCACTTTCCACCCCTGTGACCTTTTCCTCTAATTGGGTGGCTGACCCCAAGACCTCCTTAAGGAAGATAAGCAGATCATCCTAGTCTCATTCTTCTCCAGTCTCCACTACAGATTTTTCTTACCATGTCTCTGTCCTGGGTAACTTTGTTTCCCCCTACTCCTTCAGCTTCCTTTATGTGTTATCTTCCCTGATTAGAGCATAAGTTCCTTGAAGGGGCTGTCTTTCTTTCGACATGTACTTTTAAATCCCAGCACTTAAGCACAATGTCTGGCACATAATAAGCAATTACTAAATACTCATAGACTACTGACTGTTTATCCTAAGAATAACTGTTTGTGTTGTATTTAGGTTAAATATCAACTCTGTAAATATAAGATGGTATGGCAAGGCAACAATTTTATGGAAAAGATCTAGGAGTTCCAATGGACTACAAAAGGAACATGAGTCAACAAAGTCACACAGAAGCCAAAAAAAAAAAAAAAAGCCAATGTGATCTTTGGCTGTCACATGATTTCCAGATGGAAGATGATGGTCTCACTATACTTTGTCTTAGTTATACATATTTTGAGAATATTTTCAATTCTGGGAACTACATTTTTAGGGAGGGCATTGAATGATGGAGAAGGTGACCAAGATGGGGAAAGAACTGTTGACTATGCAAGTCAATTCAGTTTGATAAATGCCTAACATGGGCTAAGCATTGAGGTAGACACTGGGAATACAAAGAAAAATAAAACAATTCTTTCCCTCAACAAGTCTAGATTCTACTGCGGTGGGGTGGGGTGGGGTGGGGTGGGGAACTAATATATTGATAACCAAATATATATATATATAAAAGTAGAGAGCTGATTAAGGAAAGGGGATGGATTCAGTGAAATCCCCTCATAGAAGGCAGCATTTGAACTGGGCATTGAAGGAGACTAGGCAAGAGAAGAAAATAAAAGTAACCAAAAGAAGAGATAGAATATGGTACGTGCAAGGTATGTTTGTTTGTCTGCAATGTTGAGTTAATGAGAAAAAGTCATGTGTTATCAGGTTGGAAAGTGGGTTTGAGCCAGAAGACCATGCCATTCTAGGACTGATCATAGAAAGAGAGAATGTTTAGATTTGGGAAGAGAAGATGTAGGAGTGACATGAGACCTGCCTTCAAGTATTTCAATAGCTGTAGAATGAGAATTAAGCCTCTTTTTTATTTTTGGCCCCAGAGAATAAGAGCAATGGATGGACATTGCCGAAAGGCAGATTTAGTCTCAAAGTAAGGTCCCACACTACTTCACTCCATTCCATTTCACTCCTTCTCTTCCTCCCTCCCTCAAAGGAGGAGGAAGATTTAGATCAGCAGATAAGTCTTATCTAAACTTTACATGTCTCACAAGAGCAGCAGGTTCTTCATAGTCATCTATTAAATATTTGTATGGAATTGAATTTAATAGAGGAAGAGAACATTCTGGGAAAGCAGATAAATTGTTTAAGAATGTTCTCAAAACCAAAGTAAAGACATGCCACATTAATTCAGCCTCATTTCAATGGGAGAAAGGTTAGGATTCCAAGTATTCTTTCAGTATTAGTCCCAATTCTATCAATAATTATATCTATGAGATTTTTGGTGTAAGAGTTAATCCCAAGTGCCCTATAATGTCTGATTCCCCATAAAGCTGTTCTTTGGTTGAATAAAAATTTCATGAACTAACCAATATGTTTTCCTCTTAGTTAATAGAAACTCTGCCACAGAGAATGAGGTCATGAGTGCTCTATGGGAAAGCATTGTATTACTGATGAATTGCAACTCTTGATAAAATCTTCTTTCCTTTTCCCCAGAGTAGAAAGTCTATCCTATGCCCCAGTCCTCTTGTAAAAGGAATTTTTTTGTCCAATGAGGTAGAAACATTTGACCTAGTGTATTAATTTGATATAGTATAGTAGTCTAGGAATGGGGACAACCTAGGTTTTCTAGTCTAGGCTTCCTAGTCACATCACTGGGGAGAAATGTTCTGTGAGAAAATAGATAGAATGTTAGACTTGAAATTAGGGAGGCTTTGGTTCAATTTATTCCTCTGTCAGATAAGAGCATGAAATCATTTAATATCTCTATGCCTCAGTATCCTTTCCCATCAGAGAGAGCTGTGATTACTTTAGTACCTATCTTACAGGGTGGTTGTGAGACTCAAGTAATTTAAAATTCTATACAAAATCAATCATATTGATTTTACATTAAATTGAATACATGTATTTATTGATTACCTACCAGGTACATGGTATTTTTGTCAGGTCCTAGGGATATAATGGGATATAATCTAATTTGGAGAATGTGATATATGTGTATAAACTTATACATATATACAAATAAATGGACTGTGCTAAGGACCAGGTTAGTGGTAGAAGCAGTAGGCACTTCCAGAGTTTAGATGAATGAAAGATCCCTGGAAGCAAGGATGGAAAATGAAAATTCTGGTTAATTCTTTCAATGATAATGCCTATAGTTCCCCCAATATTTCCTGTACCTTATGTGGACTCTGTATAGCAAATTTATGGGAGGACATCAATAAGATTCACATAGGAATAGCCATGGATGAATTGTGATCCATATCACTGGAGAAGGGAAAACATCCAAATGGATGAGATCTTAGATCTATTTGAGTATAAATGATTTGGTCTTTTTTGTTTGTTTAATTGACTTGATTTTAAAATTTTAATTTCTATTCTGAACATAAACACCAGTGAACATTTCAAGCTGAAAATCAAAGAAAAAAACTGTATGAAAATATAACCTATTAGGCACAGCTTATTATTTTAGGTATATATTACATTTAACAGATTAGTATTCATTCTTCCCTTTTTATTTGTGGTCCTTTCTGAGCTCCCCTCTGCTCTTTTCTATTCATTTAAGAATGTTTTATTGTCCTTTTTCTCCCTGCCTCTCTCTTCTTCTCTTTCTTCCTCTCTTTCTTTCTTTCTTCCTCTCTTTCTTTCTTTCTTCCTCTTTCTCTCTTTCTCTCTTTCTTTCTTTCTTCTTTCTCTCTCCCTCTCTCCCTCTTTCTTTCTTTCTTTCTTTCTTTCTTTCTTTCTTTCTTTCTTTCTTTCTTTCTTTCTTTCTTTCTTTCTTTCTTTCTTTCTTTCTTTCTTTCTTTCTTTCTTTCTTTCTTTCTTTCTTTCTTTCTTTCTTTCTTCTTTCTCTCTCTCTCTTTCTCTCTTTCTCCCTCCCCCCTCCCTCTTTCTCTCTTTCTCTCTTTCTCTCTCTCTCTCTCTCTCTCTCTCTCTCTCTCTCTCTCTTTCTTTCTTTCTTTCTTTTTTCTTTCTCTCTCTTCTCTCTCTCTCTCTTTCTCTCTCTCTCTTTCTCCCTCCCCCTTTCTCCCTCCCCCTCTTTCTTTCTCCCTCCCCCTCTTTCTTTCTTTCTTTCTTTCTTTCTTTCTTTCTTTCTTTCTTTCTTTCTTTCTTTCTTTCTTTCTTTCTTTCTTTCTTTCTTTCTTTCTTTCTTTCTTTCTTTCTTTCTTTCTTTCTTTCTTTCTTTCTTTCTTTCTTTCTTTCTTTCTTCTTTCTTTCTTCCATGTACCAACTTTCCCCCTCATAACAAATATCTATCTATCTATCTATCTATCTATCTATCTATCTATCTATCTATCTACCTATCTACCTATCTATGGCCAGGTCCAGATCCTTGGGAATCAATAAATCCCATGAAGTAGAAGTATATATTTGAATATACACATTTATTTATATATTATTATATACAATTAAATATATCATATATGCATATATTATACATTTATTTACATATGTTATTTATATAAAATATGGTAGCAGATTCTTTCAAATTAGAGGAATTCCCAATTCACACTTATTAGGACTTAGCTGTAGTCAAGCAAAACAAATTAACATACTGATCATGTCTGAAAATATGTCTCATTCTATTTCTCATTACTCTCTCTCTCTCTTTCTTTCTCTCTCTCTCTCTCTCTCTCTCTCTCTCTCTCTCTCTCTCTCTCTCTCTCTTTGTTCTCACTGTTTGTCTCTGACTCTGCCTTTCTTTCTCAGGCTTCTATGTTAAATGAAAAAAACCTTGGTGTTCCCCTCCATATCTGAAAGCAATATTATGTCTGTTCAATTAACTTTGTAAAGTTTTATATGTATTTTATTGGGGAGGGTATGTCAGAAAATGTCTCCCTATATGTAACTGTCATGAGATTTCAAAACTATAATGAATTTGGGAATTTCTTTTACCAATGAAGACTGTCATCATCTCTGAAATTAGTCTTAGAGAGTTCCTGAAACAATGAGGTGTTAACATAAAACATGTGTGTGTGTGTGTGTGTGTGTGTGTGTGTGTGAGTGAACTTGAACACAGAGCTTCCTGACTAAGGTCAGTTTTCTATTATTCGATGTTATTCTTCATGAACTTTTTAGGTAACTGAGTTGCCTGTCCTCTTTCAAAAAGAACTAAAAGGGTCAAAACACTTTATTAAGTAAGAAGCTTCTGCATGTCTACACCAGTTTGGACAAATTTCCAGGAAAGAGAAGTATGACCAGGAAAGAGAAGTACAGATACATCTAGACCATAGTTTCTTTTTTGGATCAGTGACCAAAAAGGAAATAGAGGAATGGTTATGGTTTCCAGTTTAGTTGTAGCAAAGCAGCTGAAATAATAGACAAAAGTAATTTGTGCTTATCCTCCAAATTAGACAAGAACAACCTATTTTGAAGAAGTGCTAATTAGCTAATGAAAAGCCCCAGTCCATGTCCCAAAGTGGCAATGCCTAGCAGAAAGCAGCACAAAAAAGCGAAAATACCACCAGGGATATTGTGAGATATTTGACTCTTTGAGGCTGTTCTCTGTAAGTTGTACATCTTTGAATGAACGTTAGGAAGCATGTTTAGACAGTATAATAGAGAGATACAGTTATATGAACTTAAAAGCTCCCATTAAAATGTAGCTTGCTTAATTCTTTTGAATAAACTGCTTTGAAGGATATCAAGGATTCACATTTCTTAAAAACTAGTTATGAAATGCTAGTAAGAAGCTTGAGTTGGTAAAGAAAATACTGGCATAGCTTTTAAATGTCTCCCTCAAGATGTATCTAGATTCCAAGTCATGTAGATGCTACCATTGATAGAGATCCATTGCTGCTGTTAACAAAACTGGGGACCTAAAAGACAACAGTTATCTCCTAATTATGTGTACTGTAAATTTGCTTTATAATCCATAAAGATTATAAAGAGATATATTATATTTGGTAACAGAGGTCCTTAAATGGGCTCAGAAACTACAGTCAGGAAAATGAATCTGGAAAATTGAAAATAGTTTTCAAAAGAAAACTAATTCCAATTTTTTCTCAACCTTTGAAAAATTATAAGAAACATATGGTTCAGAGGTTCCTTTTGGAACAATACCAATTTTGCCTAATTTTGCTATATAGTAATAACTGATTGCTAACGTTTATATAGTGATTTAAGTTTGCAAAGTACTCTATATATTATTTCAGTTGAATACCTGAATAGGGAATAGACTTATAACAATGGTTGAAATTCTTAAATTAAGAAAAAAAATTGAAGGAGTATTGTGAGGATACTCCACTCTTTCACAAAGAAAGAAGTCAGGTTCATTTGACTAATCATAAGATAGAAGCAGAAAAAAAGTTCTGGAAACATACCTATAGAGATTTGCAGATGGATTTGGGGGAAAAAAGCAGAAACTGATCTCAAGAATACAAAAATGGAGGCTAAGATGTCTTTGGTAAATTCGAAGCCTTGATACAGAGAATATTGGCACTGATTTGAAGAAGATAGAAAAGTAACATTTGGAGAAATAGATCCAAGATGGTAAGCACAAAAGAAGGCAATAACAATATTGGCTATAAAAAAGGTTATCTAAAGGGATTTCGTATGTTTTCATGAAGAAAAGACTAGACCTTCCTCACTATCCTTTGAGTAAATGCTGTCTCATCTTCTCAAAAGCTGCTTGATGCTCTTTGATCCAGAACGTTTTAGAAGATTGACCTTTGTGAGTTAAATCATACCA
Organism: Monodelphis domestica; assembly: GCF_027887165.1. Classification (NCBI taxonomy): domain Eukaryota; kingdom Metazoa; phylum Chordata; class Mammalia; order Didelphimorphia; family Didelphidae; genus Monodelphis; species Monodelphis domestica. Next base: position 78,559,470 of record NC_077228.1, read on the forward strand.
GCTTCAGGACAAAAGTGAAGAATGAATCTTCTGCAGTAATTTAGCAGTCTCTGCTTTATTGAACTCCTTTATTTATTAAGTAGTTTCCTTGTCTTTAGTAGTTTTTATATTGTACTACACAAGAGGGCAATTGTCTCATCTTGTGCCCGAGCTATCTGACCACTAAAATCTATGACAATTCCTTTTTAATAGACTGTATTATTTCTATCCCAGAGTCCTGGGTTAGAGAAGCTCCAAACAGTCTGATGACTTATACATTTCCTTTGTTCTTAGGAGCTCCAAGGAATGTTTCCCCCATAAAATCTGATTAATAAATGATATTCTTTTGGCTAGTTAGGTGACTACTCACCATTTGCTTTGGGGATAGAGAAGAGTTGGGAGTCTTATTAGATCACTGCTTCATTAATTATTTGCCAATTATAGATGTCTTGGGATGTCCTATGGAAGGACTGAATAATGAACTCCCAAATTGTATTTACAGACTTGTGTGAAGGAATTTCCATGTTTTTAATGATCAAGAAGATCACTAACCTATTTAAATGCTAGATCAATCAGTAAGTTTCTATTTTTACCCCCAAACCAGTCTTTTAGATATTTTATATTATAGCAAGTCAAAATTGGCACTTGCTAAGCTTCATCATTAAGTCCCACTTGAGAGGTTTCAACTGTCAATAACTTGAGATGTGTCAATTTCCCTTCCCCCATGACCAAATATCACAGCATTATGTAAACTAGTGAAAATGGTCATACTTAAATTAATCCCTATTGACCAATATTTGGGTATCTTTTAGATGCTCCACTAGAAAGGCATTAAGAAGAAAAGCCATGCTGGTTTCCTAGTACATCTTGTTTCAAATAGCTCCATAAATGAGCAATGTTGTGGTTGGGGGAATTAGGTATGTCTCTGCATCATTAACTAGAAGAGGACACAGTATTACAGGCTAAGTTTATATCCCTCTACTGTCAGTTCTGAGAGTTGTTCACTGTTTGGTTGGCAGTCTGTCTCCACTGAAAGTTACCTGGGGATCCTAGGACTTCATTGCAAACTTTGAACTATCAGCAGGATGCAAAGATCTTGCGCATCCAGAGTTGGCCATACATAGCACCTTGATATTTAGTCAGAGTGGGGAGGGAAATCTGAAACATCCCAAGTTATTGTTATTTGAAATCTCTCCAGTTGGTCTTATGGTGAAGCCTAACAAATGCCAGTGTGGACTTCAGTGGTCAGATAGTTTGGCATGAAGTGGGACAATTATTCTCTTGTTTGGGACAATAAACTTAAAGACAGGAAAACCACCACCTCGATAAACAAGCTGGTTCATTCTAGTAGGGACTGATAGATTACTGCAGATTTTTGTTCTTCCCTTTTTCACTGAAACTGGCCTAACAACTCACAAGGGCCAACCTTCCAAAGCTTTCTAAATCCTCGTTGGCCCTAGATCAAGCATTAAAATGCCCTTTTACACTATAGAGTCTCACCAGCTCATGCAATCATGTCCAACCTTTCTCTTTCCTCTTATACTTTTAGGTCTGTAAATGATGGGGTTCGACTTAGCTTCTGATCCTTTTCAGGTCTAGATCTACCATTCTTCTGTCATCCTTTCATCAACTGCTTTGAGAGTTTTCTTGTATACCTAGAAATCAACTAGAATAGAGGCTTAACCTTTCCAGAGATATTTGCATTTTAACAGGGTTAAATATTTAACCCCCAAAGGATAAAAATCTTTAGAAAGTCACAGCTTCTTTGGCCAGAGGTAATTATGGGTATGGGGGTGTGATGGCTCTTTCCAAGGATCAAGATCATATCTCTAGTGTTATGTTGGGTCCCCAGACTCAGCCTCATGAAAGTGTTGTAAAACCTAGCCAAGAGAACAGAACAAAACAGAAGAGTAGAATTGTTGAGACCTTTCTTAGAAGGCTATGTTCCTGTCTGAGGAGAATTCTATGGTCCTTGCTTTTGGTTCTAGCCTCAGCTAGATGTGTATACACACATCCTGACACATACATATCCCTTCTCTATTGCAATTTTCAGCATCACAGTTTTGATATGTTGCAGGCTGGCATAAGAAATTAAATGAGAATTTGGGGGGAGTTTTGTAGAAGCTGCAGATGACTCACGAAGGCCAGTAGAAGGCACAGAAAAAAGTTTAGAAACTCAAAAATGTACAGATTATATGTATAGTTTTGTGTAATACCAACATATTTTATCCTTTAATATCACAAATATGCACAACTTTTTTTAAGTTAAAATAAATAAAGAGTTACAGTTTGTGAAAAAAACACAAAAGCCAACAGACAATGCACAAAAGTTAGCAATGTAGAGATGTCTTTAAAAGTTTAGTAGCTCATTAATGCACATAAGGTACCATCAACACCTCATAAAAGAGAAAGAAAAAACTCAGACCTTCTCCGGTATGAAGGGACGACCAACAAATTTTAGGCAGATTTTTCAGTTCCCAGGAGCGCTGGATCTCCTAACCTCCATGATATGGAAGGGATATCTGTATGCACATATATGTGTGTATCATGTATATATGTATAGAGACAGAGATAGAGGCAGGGAGACAGAGACACCAATAAAGAATGGCAGAGAAAGGCAGAAAGAGACAGGGAGATGGGCACGAAGGTAAAACCCCAACTGTAATTTATGTACTTATTCCTTTTATTGAGTATTTCCCCTTTGCAGTTCTCTAGGCATGCATTCTCTTTTCAAATGTCCATATCCTATGATATACTGTTGTTATTAATGAGTGTCTATAGTGACAAAGCACCTCTCTGGGATAACTTCATGGCATAGAACCAAGAGGAGGAAAGAAAAGAATCTTCAGGACCACACAGTCCTGTTTCCACACCCATGGCACATATCTTTCCCTGTTATTTTACAGATAAAGAAATTAAGAGTTAAAAAAGTAAAATGATTTCCTCAAGACCATATAGGTAGAAAACCACAGCTGGGATTTGAAAACAGACCTTTGGTCTCAAAATTCAGTATTCTTGCTGACACACTGGGATGCTTTAGGCAGAGATGAGTGAAGCAATGGCAGTCTGAGCTTTGGATGAATGGCTATCTTTGGGAAAGGAGGAGTTGATGTGAAAGGTTCAAAATGTAAAATGCTTCTCCTGGAATCTATGCTGAGAAAGAAGCCTTTGCTTCTTGTAAAGGGTGGAAGTATGGGATCCAGAGCGTTGGCTCCAGACTGTTCGGCAAGGCTCTTCTCAGACTTGGGTTTAGATGAGCACTGATGTCAAATAGGCAGGTTATAGGATAGTGGCAAACCTGGTAGCAAGCTCATTAACTTGTTATATCCCTGAGGGGGGGAAAAACATTTAGTAGTATAACAGGATTGGGAGTCAGGACACTTATCAGACACTTGACTTCCTTAGTCCTCACCGACAGGGGCTGCTGAGTGTGGGTAATGCCCTGTGTCCACCATTTGCTTCACAGGGATAATGTGAGAATAGATGAGGGAATCCATAAAGGAAACCAGGAGTCACTAAGGCAACAGTAGCAGTCCAGTCCAGCCCATGGCTTTGTCACTCCCTCACATTTATTAGAGGGGTCACCTGATTATTTCCCAGTTACCCTAGCTTCATACTTTTCTGTCTATTTTTCCCATCATCCCTTTGTTGTGTTTCAGGCTTCTCCCTCCCTCCCTTCCTTCCTTCCTCCCTCCCTCCCTTCCTTCCTTCCTCCCTCCCTCCCTTCCTTCCTTCCTCCCTCCCTCCCTTCCTTCCTTCCTCCCTCCCTCCCTCCCTTCCTTCCTTCCTTTAATTTACATTAAAAAAAGATTTGAAGGTGAGGAAGGGACATGGGTTGTGAGCTATTGAAGGGTTATGCTCAAAAAGATGTTTCACTTGTGTGATGAGTGCCTCCATCAAAGTCTGCACATAAATATGGAATAAAGCTTTAAAGGCTTCAGGCTGCTCTAGTTATCTTCAAGATGGTGTAAGGTGATGACATCAGGGATACTCTAGGCAGGATTGTCTCCTTTACTATTTGAGTCTCCTCTTTCACTCACTTTCTACTGTTCCAACACAGTGCTCATTCCTGTTTACAAATATTTGCTTAAATGTTATCCCTAGACTGGAATATCCTCTCTTGTCCCTTGCAATTCTTTTCATCCTACATATTGGTGACTCTGGCATCCTTGCTGTTCCTTATACAAGACACTTCATTTCTAGATTCTGTGCCATTTCAGTGACTGTCCTCCCTGCCTGAAATACTCTCCTTTATGTTAATTTTTTTTTTTGTGGTTGAGTCTGAAATATATTATTAGGTAGTCACCAGGGATTCAATTTCTAAATCCCAAAATGAATTACTAAAATAAATGAAATTTATGGTAGTTTATTTACAATATTTACAATAGAAGGGAGATATTAAGGAGAGAGAGAGAGAGAGAGAGAGAGAGAGAGAGAGAGAGAGAGAGAGAGAGAGAGAGAGAGAGAGAGAGAGAGAGAGAGAGAGAGAGAGAGAGAGAGAGAGAGAGAGAGAGAGAGAGAGAGCCAGAGAGCGCGGAAGGAACGAGAACTCTGGCTTCTGATATCAGTTAGAATTTCTAAGCCCCAGCCCAGGGGAAGAGAAAAGCAGGGTCACTAAGTCAGCCTTTCACTCACCAACGGTGACAGTCTAAATGGAAAGAAGTCTGCGTGTCTGTCTTCCAGTCTCTCCTCCGAGTCCAACTCTGAGTCAGAGATCCTTCTCCAACTGGAAACTCAAATCGAACATCTTCTTCTGGCCTTTTGTCTTCTTTTTAAAGAATCTTTTTTCTCTTGAGTCACCTCCCCTAAATTTCATGTCTATCAGTCACTGATATGCTTTTCTCCAGGTCTGCCCACTCTTTAGTTTACACCTTCCTTGGTTTGGTTACTTATATAGTTACTTAACACCTTTTTGTGGTTACAATGGGTAGATGTACTTCAAATCCTGAGTTATCACCTTTTGTGGATTAAAATCTAAAAATAGATTGTAGATTACAATTCTAGCTTCACTATAAAGGAAGAGTTAAGTACCTTCATTGTTACAATCAGGAGATTACAATTTTATCTTCACAACAAAGGCAGAGCTAAGTATCTTCATTGTTATAATCAGGGGATAGCTAAACCCGGTCTTCACGCCTTCCTTGCCCAACTCCTGACATCCCTGGATTCCTTTCCCAACCTTCCTTAATACAGAATCCTCCAACATCTTCCTTCTGTTAATTATCTCTAATTTATTTTGTAAATCTCTTGTGTGTACAGAGTTGTTTGCATCTTGTCTCCAGAACTCCATAAGAGCCTCTGGAGGTCAGTATTCTTTCACCTTTCTCTGTATTTCCAGGGTTTAGCACAATTTGTGGCACATAGAAAATATCAATAAATATTTGTTTATTTGATATGAGGAAAAGTAAGGTCTCACCAGAATCCATCTCCAAACATTCTCTAACAAAAAGAGCTATATATTTATGTTGATTCTTTTTGCACTTAACACATCTTGTCCCATTCTCCAATTGTTAGAATTGCACAATTTGATGCCTCATCAATCAGTCAATGAGAAAACATTTATTAAGCCCCTACTTATGTGCCAGACATTGTGTAAGTCCTGAGGATGTGAAAAATGGCAAGGGCAGTCCCTGCTCTCAAGGAGCTTACAATCTAACAGGGGTGCCAACATGGAAATCAACTTTGTCCAAATAAGATTTATGTGGGATAAATGGAAGATAGTCATCAGAACATTCAAAATAAACTTCCTGTAGAAGGCAGGATTTTAGCTGAAACTTGTCTGAAGAATTATGTTCCTCATACCAATGCTGCCTTCTTAGCTAACTCAGGAACTCAGTTCCTCAATAGGAAATTTAGTTTTCCTGTGGGCAAACTTAGAATTTAAATTTAGAATTACCCAATTCAAATTTAGAATTTAATTTTAGAATTTAAACTATATCAGGGTTTCTTAACCTTGTTTGTGTTATGAAATCTAGCAGCAGTCTGGTGAAGTCTATGGATCCCTTCTCAGAAAGATGTTTTAAATAATTGAAGGAAATAGTAGTCAGTGAAAATGAAGATCTATTTTTTTGCTCACAAAAGTTCACTGAATCTTTAAAATCTATAAAATGATCCTTTAAGGGTTCATAGACCCTTGGTTAAGAAGATCTAGACCAGATGAAATCTAAGATTTCTGCAGCTCCAAATCTTATGATGCTATAATAGCTTAGTATATATCTTTGTTCTAGGTTTATCATCATTACAGGCTGTGAAGAATCCCATATTTTGGATCCTATAATTCTTAGCAAGATCTCAGGAATTTAGTAAGCCTAAAACAATATTGCTTATTGGTTGGCTAGTTCTTGGGTTCCTGCCTTTGAAATTCAGACATGCTCAAGTCCTGAGTTCTGCAACTCTGCCCGTTTTCCCAATGGTTTTTTCTTCCTCTATTTTTAGATATGAATATTAGTATCAAAGATATTATTGCTAATAATACTATTGTCAGCTGTCAATTATTCACAAATAGCTAATTACAAGAAATAGCCACTGAGCCACTTGAGGCCAAGAAGTTCAGGAGGGAAAATAAAGCAAGCTCAGTTATATGATTTAAGTGTGTCCCACTGGGAGGCTATCCAATGGCTTTTTTTAATGGTAGTGATGATATCACAGAAAACCTCTCTACTACCAAGAGAGCCAAGGGAAAGAACCATTCCAGGCAATAAGCATTGCACCATTGGTAAAGAGCACTCTGAGCCCTAGTCTTCAGTCCATTGCTTCAGCTCCAACTCAGATGACAGGAAACCTCATCATCTCTCCAGACGGACTTTGAACCCAAAATAATTTGTCCTTTGCATTCCTCCCCCAAATATTCTGAAAGTTCCTCAAGTTATATAATCCAATTGTGATTGTTCACAAGTAACTTTGAGCTGACAACAATATTGTCAGTATTGTTGAGTGGTTTCAGTCATGCACATGACTCTTCCTGACCCTCTGAAGTTTTCTTAGAAAAGATACTGAAGTAGTTTGGCATTCTCTTTTCCAGCTCATATTTCAGATAAGGAAACTGAGGCAAGCAGGGTTAAATAACTTACCCAGAGTCACATATCTAGTCAGTGTCTGAGGCCATATTTGAACTTGGAAAGCTGAATCTCCCTGACTCCAGGTCAAGCACTCCATCCACTGAAGTGCCAAGCTGCCCTGTTGCTTGAGACACAATATTGGTTAGAGTATATTGAGCCTCTGGCCTTTACCATCAGTTTTTTAAAGGGAAAAAAGTATTTAAGTAGTATGTAGCTATTGGAATGGCTAATATATCTATATATCATATGTATATGTTTTCTATAAATATTATCTATGTAAAGACATGTACATATAAATATATATCCATGTCTATCTATCTAAACATCTATCCATCCATCCATCCATCCATCTAAACATCTATCCATCCATCCATCCATCCATCCATCCATCCATGTCAAGAGGTGGTGCAATAAAGTACTAGGTCTCGAGTCAGAAAGACTCAAGTTCAAAGCCAGTCTCAGATATTTATTAGCTCAGTGACCCTGGACAAGTCACTTAACCTTGCTTGTTTTGATTTGCTTATCAGTAAAATGAGATGGAAAAGAAAATGGTAAACCACTCCAGTAACTCTGCTTAGAAGGCCCCAAATGGGGTCATAAAGAGTCAGATATATGAATTAACAATATATCCAAAAGAGCTTTCATATAATTTTCATTCACACTTGCTTATGTTTTCATTTAAAAATAATATATATACATAAAAGTTCATACAATACAGTAGAAAAATTAATAATAATAGCCAATATCATTTCTATAGCAATTTAACTTTTGTCTCCTAAAATATTATTTAATACTCACAATTTACCTTGAGGTAAACATAATTATTATCTGCATTTCAGGGAATGAGGAAAACAAGTCAGAGAGACAACATGTCTTGTCTTGAATTGCACAATTAATAGGCATTTTCACCAACCCCTTTTAATTTTAGGGCCTTTTCTGTTAATTATTTCTTTTTGTCCTATATATTGCTTACTTTGTACATATTTGTCTGTATATTGTCTCCCCATTAGACTGTAAGATCCTTGAGGGCAGGTACTGTTCTTTGTTTCTTTTTGTATCTCCACCACTTAGTATAGTTCCTGGAACATAGTAGGCACTAAATAAATGCTTATTGCTTTATTGATTATCTGAGGCAAGATTTGAACTCAAGTCTTCCTCACTCCAAGTTTAGCACTCTACTCACTGTGATTGATATCTAGCTGCTTCTATGATTGATTATTGATCACTTCCGTTGGTTTCTTATAAAAGACCCTTATGTTTCATGTGTAACCTGCACATTGAATGGACAGTTCCTATAGCCTTACCCATAAGTTCTTTAGTACAGTGATTTTTATCACTTTAGATAACTGTCACCTTAAAGGGCAGATAGCCTGGTCTTGGCAAGTTCGGAAAGAGCCAAGTAGCCTGGCAGCAATGAAGGAGAGGCTGCCTACAAATGAAGCCATTGCAGAAAGATAACAGAGACTGAGCAGGGGCAGAAATGGAGACAAAGAAGCGTGATGACTCAGAGATAAAGTGGTCTTCCCTTCTAGGGCTGACTGTCTGTGCTCAGAGTACCTGAGGGTTTTGCATGGCTAGAGATCAATCAGCAGATGGGCATGGCTTCATTTGTTTATTTTGGCTAAAGGAGCTCCAGGTATGGGCATAAAAAATTGTAATTGCAATTTTTTATGCCCATACCTGGTTGCAGTTTCTAGGTCTCATCTGGGAGGCTGGAAGGGAGAGGGCCAAAATGAGAGAGTTCTGGTACTGGTCCCAGACTAGTAGGGAGTCTCTGAAGGTCTGAATGTTTGTCTCTGATACACTCAGAAGTCAAATATGTCCTTGAATGCTCTCAATTTTATCTGTGATTTTCCCTTATAGAGAGGATCTTCTTCCTTTTAGAGATGACATTTCACAATTTGCTTTGCTTTCCTGGTAAAAAGGTGAAAAAACAGGTTCAAAATTCATAATTAAATTTTGTCAGCCTGGCTTAGTTGATAGAATTCTTGATTTGAAGTATATGTTTCTCTCTCTCTCTCTCTCTCTCTCTCTCTCTCTCTCTCTCTCTCTCTCTCTCTCTCTCTCTCTCTCTCCCCCTCTCTCTCTCTCCCTCTCCCTCTCTCTCTCTCCCTCTCTCTCTCCCTCTCCCTCTCCCTCTCTCTCTCTCTCCCTCTCTTTCTTCCCCCCCTCTGTCTCTATTTCTCTTTCTGTCCATCTATCCATCTATTTTTCCATCTTTCTTTATATGTATCAATTCGACCTACCTATATAATTATACAGAGGTAAAGAGATTGGAGAGATAGATGCTCATTTGAACCTGGGTACAAATTTTGTCTCAGATATCTGTTAGGTATATAACTTTGGAAACGTCTCATAATCTCAGTTTTCCCATCTGTAAAACTGGGATGATAATAATAGAACCTGCCTGTTTCTCAGGGTTGTTTTGAGGAGCAAATGATATTGCATATGTAGAGCACTTTGCACATCTGAAAATTCTGAGTGTGTGTGTAGCACACGTTACCGTTAATTCACCAAGTGTTAGTTTAGCTAAAATAGAGTCTCTGTGCTCATGAGGGATTACAAGTTTCATAAAAGAATGAGGCAGAAATACTTAACTAGACTACACAATAATACATGAGGAGTGCAAATGAGGGAAAAGGATGGAGACTTATTTATAGGTGATGTCAAGAGTGGCTTCATAGAAGATATAATTGAATTTGAGAAAAGAAAAATGAATATTGATTAAGTGCCTACTATGTGCTGGACATTGTGCTAAGTGTTTTACTGATATCATCTCATTTGATCCTCACAAAACCCCTAGAAGGAAGGTAGCGTCTATTATTATCCCCACTTTACAATTGAGAAAACTGAGGTAAAGAGAGATTAAGTGTCTTGTCTGTGGGCTCAAGCTAGTAATGTTTCAGGCCATATTTGAAATTTCTGGACACCAGGCTCAGTGATCTATGTAACGTGCCACCTAACTTCCTGCTATAGTAAATTATGTGGCATAGCAGTAGGTTGAATAGTAGGAAGACGTGTTCAAATTCTGCCTCCAATGTACAAATCACCTAACCTCTCTAAGGATCAGTTTCCTCATCTGTAAAATGATGGGACTGCACTCTTTGGACTCTAAAGTCCTATGACTTGGGCTTTAGCAGAAAGGTGGGAATGCAAAAGTTTTAGCACCTGTGTGATCAGGCTAATAATAGCACCTACCTCATAGGCTTTTTGTAAGGACAAATGACATAAAATATATAAAGCTCTTTGCAAACCTTAAAGTGGCATATAGATATTAGCAATTATTATTAGCTATTTTTAGTCTAAGTGGAAGGAAGGATTTTCTAAGCCTAGTTCTGAGCAAAGGCATAGGGTTGGAAAAGTATGGAGTGTGGTGACACGCAGGGGCTTTAATTATTTCAGGGGAGTAGGATGAGAAAAGGTGACAGACAGCATTATGGAGGGAATTGAATTCCAGGCAAATAAGTTTGCATGTTACTTAGCAAGCAGTGAAGATTCACGAGACAGCCAGTCAATATTCTTTAGCAAAAACAAACTGATTTATGCATCTGGGAGCTTATTCTGACATCTCAATAAAGGATGGTTCATGGTGGGGAGAAACTGGAATATTATTAGTGTCCCAAGTTGGTCATAAGGAGGACCCATTCAAGAATGGAAGTTTTGGTAGGAAAAGTTGTTCATATATGTATATGTACATACACACATATGTGCTGATCTTTGACCAACTATTCCCTTCTCTTTTCCCCTCCCCACTAAAGCCCAGAATGTAATCACAAGGTGTTAATTAGGCATTAAACTAACTGTAAAGATGCCTAGCCCTACCCTCTTTAGGATGTGTGAAAATCTTTTTCTGATGGAATTAAAGAAAGCAAAATTACTGGAAGAGAAAAATTTAGACCCTTTTTTGACAGAACTTTAAATAACTAAAACCCTAGGGACTGTAGTTTGCAGAGATTGACAGGCAGGAGCCATCTGTAGAACATTTCTCTGGGGGTCAAGAAGGGAAAGAATTTCTCTTTTTTTCCCCTTTCTACTATCTATGTAATTTTGGAAGGGAACTACTAAATGGGTTGGAGAGAGTAGGGAGCAGAGACATACTCCTGGAAGGCAGATATAAAAAAGGCAAGAAGCAGGTTCAAGGGTCAGGACTCTTGGTAGAAGAGAAAAGAGTCAATGATGAAGAGGAGCAGACCCTGGGAACCTAGCTGAACACCTTGCATATAAGGAGGATTACAAGACCCTATGGTACCAGGAGTTGTGAGTTCCTTTTTGCCATACATTTATCCTGTATGAATTTCTCACAACTCTATGGTTGTGTCCACTCTTTCCATGGATTCTATGAGTATTTGTGGGAAAGTATGACCCAAATTTAATGGGAAAATGTTTGGTAATTACTAATTTACATTTCAGTAAAAGTCTTTGCTAAGAGATAATTGCACCTATTTGCCCCATTGCAGCATCTATGTGGTCAATCAATTATGGTAGTAGGAGTAACCACTAGACAGGGTTAACCTTTAGAAACCTATTGTAGCAACCAACTCCTTGGTCCCCAACCCTCCAGTATAAGGGAAAATTTAGGGTTAGCCCAAAGGACTACATAAAGAGATATCTATCTATCTATCTAAAAGAACTACATAAGGAGATATCTATCTGTCTACACATCCATTCATCCATCCACTCAACTACCCATCTATCGATCTATCCATCCATCCTTCTATCTATCCATCCATCCTTCTATCTATCCATCCATCCTTCTATCTATCTATCTATCTATCTATCTATCTATCTATCTATCTATCTATCTATCCAACCATCCATCCATCCATCCATCTATCTATCTACCCATCCGTCCATCCATCTACTCAACTACCCATCTTTTGATTTATCTATCTATCTATCTATCTATCTATCTATCTATCTATCTATCTATCTATCTATCCATCCATCTATCTATCTAATCTATCTATCTAGTGAGAAATCCATCCCAGATATGTTCTAGAGGAGGTCAAAGATAGGTTTCTGTATCTCAGTTGAAAAGTTACGGATGGGAGTCTTGTAGGAACATAAAAACTATAATCAAAATGCACCCTAGAGGTCCCCTACACCAATCCTCTTCATTTTATAGACATAGAAGCTGAGATACAAAGAATTTAAATGACTTCACCAAATTGACATAGGTAACCACTAGCAGAGGTGGGAATGGAATGCAGCAGGTCTAGTTTCATCTACAAACATATTATAACTCCTCAGTATAAGATAAAGACATTTTCATTTTTATCTTTGGGTTCTCATCGTCAAGCACTTTGTCTTGCACATAGAAGGCACTAAATAAATATTGAGTTGACTGAAATTAGGTGGTACCCCTGTAGGTGCTGAGCCTAATGCAGAAAAGTCTGATTGAAGAGTGGATAATTGGCTAAGGGTGCTTTTTAAGCTTTGCCCAATATTGCGATTTGTAAACTAGCCCCCTCTTCCTTCCCTTAGAGTTAGATTTATAGACACAGGGAAAGTATAGCTTGTGTCTTTAAGACTAAGGTATTGACACAGCAGACCTAGCATTGAAAAGTTGACCCCAAGTCAATCTTTTTTTTAACTCATCTTTTATCTTGGAATTAATATTGATTCTAAGGCAGAAGAGTGGTAAAGGCTAGGCAATGGGGTTAAGTGACTTTTCCAGGGTCACAGAAGTAGGAAATATCTAAAGTCAAATTTTAACCTAAGACCCCTCATCTCCAGTCCTGGTTCTCAATCCACTGAGCCATCTGAGCCATCTAGTTGCCCCTACTCCAAGCATATCTTGATAGACAACTCAACTCTTATCTTTGGTCGACTCTGGCAGGATCAGCTTTTATGTGAGGTTATTTTTCTATGGTAGGAGTATTTTGTCAACATCACTGGTTTAATATGTAATGGCAGCCTCTAGAAATCCCATGTCTGTCTGTTCAAGAGCTACATTATATCCAGAAACCTAGTTCTTTTTAAACAACTCAATAAGACAAAAAAAGTACATATGGTCCAATCATTGAAAGAAAGGTTAAATAAATTCTAGTTTGAGGAGATTTTTGTTCATTCTTTTCATCAGAAATGTTTTTCTAGAAGAGCAAGGTATGATGGAAATTGGGAGGCTGTTTAATTGAGGTGGTGCAGTGGATAAAGTGCTAAATCTGAAGTTAGAAAGACATCTTACTGAGTTCATATTTGATCTCAGACACTTATTAGCTGACCCTGGGTAAGTCACCTAATCTCATTTTCTTCAGTTTCCTAAACTGTAAAATAAACTAGAGGAGGAAATGTCAAGTTATTCCCGTATCTTTGCCAAGAAAAGTCTAAATGAAGAGTCAGACATGACTGAAAAATAACTCAACTACAAAAGACTAAGGTGTAGGGAAGAAATAACGAGAGGTTTTTGCATAGGAAACATTATAATTTAAATGGATTTATTAGTCAAAGAAAACAAAGAGGGAAGAAGAAAAATCTTTCAGGGAAAAAATAAAAACTTTAAGGGTTAGAAAGAGGATGAAGAGACAGCAAATAAAATAGAGGATGAATGGGTAAAGAGAAAGAAGAATCAGGAGACTGTGGGATCTCTGATGCAGAAGTAGTATAGATTATCCAAAAGGGACTAGTCAACAGTGCCAAATACAGCAGAGAAGTAAAAAAAGGAAAGGAGTTTTTAAAAAGGCCATGGGATTAGATGATTATAAAGATATTGGTCAAGCCAGAGATAGCAGTTTCAAGACAGACAGAGCCCATCCTGATTGAGGAGAGAACCAGTTGTAAATATGTAAAAAAAAACAGCAGGTAGAGAAAACGTTATTTTTTTTTAAAACCACTTAAAAAACTGGAGATTATCTCATGCAATCCACTCATTTTACCAAGGATGAAACTGAGGCTCAGTGATTTGCCACATACTAGTGGTAGAGTCAGGAAGTAAACCCAGAGTCTTCCAGCTCCAAATTCAATGCCCTTTCATCCATACCAGCCAAAGCTTAACAATGAAAATACATAAAGAGGTAACATTTGTAAAGAGTTTGAAAAATTTCAAATATGTTTGTGGACATAGGGATGCAGCTTGTGGAGAAGGAGAAATTGTAGATGTATGTGAAAAAATATGGTGGCTAGGTGTCACAGTGGATAGAGCTCTGGGTATGGAGTCAGGAAGACTTGGAGTTCAAATCTGGCCTCAGATGCTTACTAGCTGTGTGACCCTGGGCAAGTCATTTAACACTGTTTGCCTTAGTTTCCTCATTTGTAAAATGAGTGTGTGAGATTTAAAATGGTTGAGGTCTTAAACTGTAGTGATTAAAATAGTGGAAAAGATAAATTGTGATAGATATGAGAGGGTGAGGAAATTTGACCACAGAAATATGTTTCACTACAGTGTCTTGGGTTTTAAAATCAAATATAAGGTGGTCACCAGGGAAATATTCCCAATTATTCAAATACCCAAGTCAATTGGGTTTTATAGAGATTTTAATTAACAATACAATGAGTAATCCAAGAAAGAGAGAGTAAGAAAGGAATAAGTATGAAGGGCCTCAAGCCAATATGGCCTAGACCTGAGTCTTAAAAGAGAAATCAGTCAGTTTTTTAACACTCACCACAAGGTCTGACTAAACAAGGATACTAGTGACACCAGGCCAGCTTCCTTCCTCAAAGAGTCTTCCAGCCAGAGATTGTTTCAAAGGGCCTCTCTCAAGAGCCTCCAGAGCTCCTACCCCAGAGGGACAGAGCCCCTCAGAGGAGCTCCTCAAGGAGCTCTCCTTCAGAATGAGAGTCAGAAATCTAGAACCCTGAATGAGATCCAAGTTCTTATTTTTAAGGGCAAAATTTCCTCTGTCACCTCCCCTAAGTCCTTACATCTACCAATCACTGTAAATGTTTCTAAAGGACCGCCCATTTTGAATTCACAGCTGAGTTTTAATCTCTTTAGTAAGTCAGAAAAAAATGCTGCTGTGTCAACAAATTTCATTAAGAAAAAACCTCTGAATAAGTTATCACCCTTTTAGGTTTAAGTAGTTTACAAGTTGCCCCACCTTTATAGGTACTTAGTATCCCATTGTATCAATTATAAAACAGTCATGACTCAAAGAACTTCCTGTCCCTTCCATAAGCATGGATCAAAGTAATTTCATTGTTTATTTAGCAAGCTGTTTTCTGTCCTAAAGCAGTCTTAAGTAGGGTGGAGCAGGGACACTCCCATAGTTAGGAGCCCCCACACTCAAGTAGAGTTCTTACATCTGCTAGGGAATTTTTTTAAGTAGAAGATTCCCCAATGGGGGAAACCCCTAATATTCATAAGTCTGAGAAATTTTAAGGTTTACAAGTGAGAGAAGGGAAAGGCAAGTCACTTTTCCTAGGAGAGGAAAGTATGGTGGTAATTAAAAAGATGTTTAATTGGATGGTAAGGACTAGTGGGCTGGTGAAGAAATATGGAGAAGCCAACTACCTTTGCCAAGAAAATCCCAAATGGGGTCATGAAGAATTGGATATGACTAAAACAAAAGTTAGGGCTCAGAGGAGTCAAAAGAGAATCAGATTAAGGGTACATGTAGAGGGACAGGCGTTAGCATGGAATAAGGGAGTAAGGACAACTTGCCATTTCTTCTGTGATCAGAGGAAAGGAGAAGAGAGAATAAGCAACAATGCTGGGTAATTTCAGTGAATAGAGAAAAGTTCACAGAGGCCATGTCTCTGCAGTCATCTAAAATTGGCATTTGGGGTAGTGCTGGATCTGGAGCCTGGAAAACAAATCTGTCTTCAAGTCCTGCCTCAGATATCTAGTAGCTGGATGTTATCTGACAAGCATTTAACTTCTCTGGGTCTCATATACCTCATCAGTAAAATGAGAGGGTTGGGTTAGATGGCCACTAAGGCTCTTTGAGCTCTAATTCTATGAGTTATCTGTAATTGAGAACTTGATGAGACAGGAGGAAAATGTTATGCGTTATAGCATAGAAGGAATATTGAGGGCTGAAGGAGAAAGAAAGAAAGAAAGACAGACTGCAGAGCAAAGGGACAGTGGCAAGTGATTTTGTCTCAATGAAGTCAGGCAGGCAAGAGCCACCTCTGGGGAAAGCTGAAGGAACAAATAGATAGGAGAAGATTTAAGTCATGTCTTCAGAAATGAATAGGTGAATGGCCCCAGGAGGGTAGCTCTCTTCAATGAGGTGCAGATTTCAGACTCGTTTAGCCCCTTGACCTCACAATTGGATTTCACTGTTTGTGGGTCTGTCAGGAAATGGGGCTTTGGGGCTAGGGACAGAAGAATTAAGAGAGAATCTGCTCATAGTCAGAACTGGTGCTGGAGAAACATAGCAAACTGAAGAGGAGAGATTCAGCACATTTTGTGCTAGTGGTGGCTGGCTAGTTCCTTTTCTTATCCCTTTTTGTTTTTCAGTCATTTCATTTGTATTTAACTCTTCATGACTTCATTTGGAATTTTCTTGGTAAAGATACTGGAGTGGTTTGCCATTTCCTTCTCCAACTTATTTTACAGATGAGGAAACTGAGGCAAACTGGTTTAAGGGTTTTGTCCAAGGTCACCCAACTTAGTAAGTAACTGAGGTCAGATCTGAACTCAGGGATGATTTAGCCTCATGTCTTTCTAAGCCTAGGCCACTTAACTGACCATAGTGGGGAAAAGGCTAAACTCAAAAAAGACCTATGTTCAAGTCTTACCTTCTTCTTGACTTCAGACCCATCAATCCATCCACTGAGCCATCTAGTTGACTCTTTGCCCTTCACATAGATTTTCTAGAATATGATTGCTTTCACTGATTAATACATCACTTTACCTCTCAGGAGGCCACACTTAAATTGACAAACTGTTTTGCTTCATCTCAGCTCCCAATTACTCTAGCCAATACTCACAGGTTTTTTTAATAGCTGCTATTGCCTGATCTCTACCTCTTATCAGAGTGAGGGTTTGTAAGTTGGAAGAGTTGAACCAGAAGAGCAAAGAAAAAAGAAAAAAAATATTCCTTTCCCATGTCCTTTAATACCAACTAATTGATTAATCAACCAATCAAACATTTGTTGAGAACCTAATATGTGTCAAGTACTGTGCTAGGGGCTACAGTTACAAACATAAAAATGAAAGTTTCCTCTAGGGGTTTACAATCTACTGGAGGAAATAGCTTATACCTGTAAAAATGTATATAGAGTAAGGACTAGACCAATGATTTCTTTAATAAAGGGAACTTCCAGGAGAGGAGACTTCTACAAATGAAAATCAACAATGTTGAGTCTTAGAATTGTCTAAGTCCTGAGAAGTTAAATGATTTGCCTTGAGAAAAGCATCAGTCAGAGGCAGGACTTGAACACAGGTCTTCTTTGAGTGCAACTTTCCCCCCACTATTGTAAGTTAAGTGATGAGTGGATTAGGTGCCTGGACTAGGGGTAGGAAGACATGTGGTCAAAGACTTGCCTCAGTTCCCTCATCTGTAAAATGAGCTTGAAAATAGCAAACCACTCCAGTATTTTTGCCAAGAAAACCCCAAATGGTGTCATGAAGAATGGAACATAACTGAAAAAAGACTGAAGAACTACTTTTCTACGCTACACTCAATTTCCTCAGCAGGCTCAGAGTTTGGAGATCCACTGGCTAGGCTCAGTTTATATGTTCATTCACAATAAATGTTAGGGGATTTGGAAGGCACTAAAAGCTGAGAGCATCAGGAAGGATGTGAAGTGAATGAATTTTTTTTAAACCCATACCATCTGTCTTAAAATCAATACTGTGTATTATTGGCTCCAAGGCAGAAGAGCGGTAAGGGCTAGACAATGGGGATTAAGTGACTTGCTCAGGGTCACACAGCTAGGAAGTGTCTGGGGCTGAATTTGAACCATGGACCTCCTGTCTCTGGGCCTGGCTCTCCATCCACTGAGCCACCCAGTTGCACCCAAGGTGAATGAACTTTGAAGGAAGTTAGGGCTGCTCAGAAGTGAAGGTATGGAAGGAGGCATCCCAGGTATGAAGAAAGACACAAACACAAGAAATTGATTGTCATGTATGAGAAACACGGATTTTTTCTTCATAAAGGAAAACAAACCTTCCTTGCTTTAAAGGCATCAATGCTCAAAGGACATTGGATCCTATGTGCTTTCCCAAACTGACAACCTAGTTTTACAGAATCAGATTATCCAGATTATCCAGAATATAATTAGTGAAAGACTCATAGATGTATTTTCTTTTAAAAGGGTTTAAAGTTGGAACAAAATCTTAGAGACCATTTTACTCCCTTATCCTATAGATGAACTACAGGGGAGATAAAGTGAAGCCCAGGTTCACAGAATAAGTTAGTAGCAAAACCAAATCAGGTTGTGTGCATGAGATGTTCCTGAAAATTCCAAAATTCAAGTTTTAGTAAACTAAAGAACATTTTAATATAAATATTGCTTCAGTTTCCCCCCTATCTAACTCCTTACCCTTTCCTCGAGAGCCAAACCTTTTAAGAAGAATCTTTTTAAAATAAGAAAAAGAGAAAAAATCAGTAAAACGAATCAGGGCATGCCCTCCCAAGTAACAATATATATGCCAGTACTGTTAAACACCAAAGATATAAATTGGGGGGGGCAGTCTTCCCTCAGGGGGCTTATAATCTAAAAAGGGAAGAGAAGACCCAAAAGAAAACTGAAAGTAAGAGATGAGGCAAGATGTAGTCAGAAGAAGCCACCAGGGCTTAGAATGTTCTATGTAATAGAAATCGAGCATAGATACTGAACATGGAGAGTTGCCTGAAAAGTTCTGAGTCCTATAAAAGGGAGAGCTTTAGGTAGAGTTTATTGTTCCACCCTCCAGTTCCCCAGTTAGTGGGGAGAGACAATAAATTGAGTTGACAAGGTGCTGAGTGTCAAAAACTATGAGTTTGGTGATGAGATTTCAAGTGATCGTCTTATCCTGAGTGAGGCATGATTTTTCTGTGGAGTAAAAACCAAGCAGAGCTGCTGATAGGAAAATTTATATAAATCCTTTATGTCAAATGAAAATAATAAGTATATCATGACATGATTTCTGGACTTGGAATCAGAAGACCTGGATTCAAACTCTATCTATGCCCCTTTCTACCTGTGTAGACCTTGTCTTTGTACTTTCTCTCTGTTCTTTGGCTTTCCCTTCTAAGGTTGGATTTAACTCTAGACTTTTAGACCTTTCATCTATTACATAATGGGCAATGCTCACTCCTAGCTGGCTTTCGGAGGGGGACAGAAGGATCGAAGTGAGAATTTAGTGTCTTAATATTGGTTAGGACTCTCTGGAAGGCCAGCTTTACATAAATAGAAAACATTATTATGGCATGCACATGTTGTATTAGAGCCAAACACTGGAGTTCTTAATACTGTGCCTGTTTTCTGGATCCTTGGAGGGGTGAGACATTAGGTTGCTAAGCAATAGCACATCCCAAAACAATGAAATCCTCCCAACGATGAGAGGCTGTCAAGGTCAAGCCATGGATGATGGACTGTGGTCCATGTCAGCCTGTAGGGCTTCTGGTTGCTGAAGTCTAAGATAAGCTCCTGCTTTTATCTTCTCCCTCCCCCAGGATCCACTTCCAGCAGAAGTGTGGGGGAAACCCAGTCTACCCCTCTCTTGGGCTGACTCTATCTTCCCTTACCAAAGAGAGTCAGCCCTGGTGGTTGCTATGGCAATTAGGGTGAGGGGGTGGGGGATAGTGTAGTGTTTGGCTGGGTGTGTGGTTATGAGGATTCCCTGGTGCGAGGATCCCTAGTTCTTTATCCTCTCCATCAATTGCATTTAGCATTTTGGAGGGTCTTCTGCTTCAAAGGTGTTTGCAGGAAGGCAGGATCAGTAGCCCAGATCCTTTGTCATTAAGCATGCATCAAAAAGACACTAAGCTTTTGCAATCAGCCTTCTGAGGATTACCCAGCTTCCCAATGCTCTAGTCAAGGAAAAGAGTGAGAGGGAATGAGGGAATGAATGCAGAGAAGCTATTGTCAAAGGGAAAGGGAAAGCTTAGAATGAGGTGGCACAGCAGATAGAATGCCTGCACTGGAGTCCGGGGGTGGTGATTGCTTCATGTCTGACTCTTTGTGACCCCACTTGGGGTTTTCTTGGCAAAGGTACTGGAGTGGTTTGCCATCTCCTTCTCCAGCTCATTTGACAGATGAAGAATCGAGGCAAGCAGAGTTAAGTGACTTGCCAAGGGTTCCATAGCCCGTAAGTATTTGAGGTCAGATTTGAACTCATGAAGATAGATGAGTCTTCTCTGATTCCAAGACTAGTGCTCTGTCCACTGTGCCACTTGGCTACAGTTCAAATGCCACTGAATGCAGTTTAAGATTGAATTACTTGTTTTAGGCAACTATATAAGATTATTGTTGGCTAATAAGGAATTCAAAGTAACCTAAACTTTGCCTGTATTTCTCACATGGACTTCTTTTAAAGTAGGACACCCTCATTCTACAACTAGATAATTTATTTTTAAAAATGTGAATGAAGAACTATAAAAAATTTCATTTTATTGGTTTTGTCCTATCTGATTCCTAAATCTATAATTTAGTAAACTAGCTGACCCACCTAGCTTCATGTTCTATTTAAATATAGAAAAGATGTATTTTCTTCCAAATCATCAATAAAAAAAAATTGAATTATGATAGGACTCAAGGTAGAGGCTTTTTGAAGTATGCCATTGGAGAGCACCTTCCAGGCTGACATTAATTTATTAATCAACATCCTTTAGGTTTGGGAGTTTAACCAGCTAATAGTGCAGTGGATTCAGTTTCAGAAAAGTCTGAGTACAATACAGTTTCAAGACACTTCGTAGGTAACCCTAGGCAAGTCACTCACCTACTTATCTGCTTCAGGTTTCTCAATTATAAAGTGAGGATAATACTATCATGTATCTTGTAGGGTTAATGGTGAGAACCAAATGAAAAATATATGTAAAAAGCTTAGCACAGTGCCTGATATATATCAGGTATTATATAAATGCTTATTCCTCTCTTTCCCATAGAAATATAAGACCCTGCCTAAGGCAACAGCAGAGCACCCCCATCTCTACTCCCAGCCCCACCCCTTGAAGTTCTGAGCCCTTGTGCAGACTCCTAATATACCTGGCTGGTGCTAGCCTAAGGTGGGGCTCTGAGCCCTGATAGTGGACCTGCCTATGCAAATAAACAGTAGGGACCATGGAAGATTGAATCAGCAGTGGGAGGTGGCTTCTAGAGACAGGCCAGGATATCATACTACCTTGGAAGAATTGAAACTTTCAGTTAGGGGGTAGGTAGATGGCTCAGTGGATTGAAATCCAAACCCAGAGACAGGAGGTCCTGGGTTTTGATATTGTTTCAGACACTTCCTAGCTGTGTAAGCTTGGGCAAATCACTTAAGCCCTATTGCCTACCTCTTACACTCTTCAGCTTTGGAACCAGTATACAGAATTTATTCTAAAATGGAAGTCAATGCATTACTGATAGAGTTGTGAATTGATCCAACCATTCTAAAAGTGCTAAAAAGACTGCCTGCCCTTTGATCCAGCCATATCACTGCTGGGTTTATACCCCAAAGACATCATAAGGAAAAAAACTTGTACAAAAACAGTTCTAGCTTCTCTCTTTGTGGTGGCAAAAAAAAAATGGAAAATGAGGGGATGCCCTTCAATTGGGGAATGGCTGAACTAATTGTAGTATCTGTTGGTGATGAAATACTATTGTGCTAAAAGGAATAATGAACTGGAAGAATTCCATGTGAACTGGAATGACCTTTAGGAACTGATACAGAGTGAAAGGAGCAGAACCAGGAGAACATTATACACAGAGACTGATACATTGTGGTACAATCAAATGTAATAGACTTCTCTACTAGCAACAATGCAATGAGCCTGGACAATTCTGAGGTACTTATGAGAAAGAACATTATACACATTCAGAGGAAGAACTGTGGGAGTAGAAACAGAAGAAAAACAACTGCTTGATCACATGGGTCAATGGGGATATAATTGAGGATATAGACTCTAAACAATCACCCTAGTACAAATATAAATAATATGGAAATAGGTCTTGATCAATGACATATGTAAAACTCAGTGGAATTTATTGTTGACTATGGGAGGGGGGTAGAGGAGGGGAGGGAAAGAACATGAATCTTGAAACCATGGAAAATATTCTAAGTTAATTAATTAAATAAAATTTTTCAAATTAAAAATTAAATGGAAGTCAAAGTATTTTTTAAAGAAACTTAAAGACACCCAGAACCAGAGTTGAAGGTAGCAGCAAGAAAATATTGAAATTCAAGACAGTATCTCTCTCTACCCTGGGAATAAATATTTTAAAGATGAAAATAAAAGCCAAGAAAATGGCTAGGAAAATGAGCAAACATGAAAAAAGAAAACCTAACCATAGAAAGTTATTTTGGTGACAAGGAAGAACAAAGCACAAGCAGAAGGGAACAATGAGATCAAAGCATCAACACACAAAACTTCAAATAAAAATGAGATTTGGTCTCAGATTCTGGAATAGCTCAAAAAAGGGATTTCAAAAATCAAATAGAGAGGCAAAGAAAAATAGGGAAAAGGAATGAAAGAAGAAAATAACTTAAATGCAGTATTGACCAAATAGCAAAAAAAAAAAGTACAAAGATCCAATGAAAAGAATTATTTAAAAAGCAGAACTGGTCAAATGGAAAAAGAGGTGCAGAAATAAAAAATAAATAAATCAACCTTTTAAAAAGTAGAATTTCTCAAATGGAAAAGGAAATTCAGAAGCTCACTTAAGAAAATAATTCCTTAAAAATTAGAATTAGACAAGTGGAACCTAATGGCTTTATGAAACATCAAGAAACAATAAAATCAATCCAAAAGAACGACAAAATAAAATATGAATTATCTCATTGGGAAAAATGGATATGGAAAATAGATCTAGAAAAGAGAATTTAAAAATTATTGAACTACCTGAAAGTCATGATAAAGAAAAAAGGTTAGACATCATATTACAAGAAATTATCAAAGAAAACTACCCCAATCTTCTTGAAAAGAGGATAAAATAAAAATTGAAAGAATTCACCAATCATCTCCTGAAAGAAATCCCCGATGAATATTATAGCCAGGTTCCAGAGCTCCCAGACCAAGCAGAAGATATTGCAATCCAGAAAGAAACAATTAAAACATCATGGAACCATATTCAGTATTACACAGGATTATAGCAGTTTCTACATTAAAGGATTGGAGGGCTTGGAATGTATTATTCCAGAAGGCAAAGGAACTAGGTTTACAACCAAGAATCACCTACTAAATAAAACTGAATATATTCTAGAGGGAAGGGGTGGAGGATGGTTATTTAATGAAAGAGAGGATTTCTAAGCTCTGATGAAAAGGTCAGACCTTAAAGAAAATTTGTGATTCAAATATAGTACTGAAGAAAAGTACAAAAAGGTTAACAGAAAAGAGAAAACTTAAAAAATTCAATAAAATCAAAGTTTACATTGCTGTATGGGAAGATGATAGTTGCAACTCTTCAGAATTTTATCATTATTAGTGTGCTTTGGAGTATTCATAGGTAGAGGGTAGAGGAATAAGTTGAATATGATGGCATGATCTCCCCCACAAAAAAATTAAGGGGTGAAAAAGATAATTTTACTAAGAAAAGGGAAGGTAGTGAGGTTGATTAGGGTAAATTATCTTACCCAAAAAGGCTTGAGAAAGTTATTGAAACTGAGGAGAGAATGAAAGTGATGATGGGCAATGCTTAAACCTTACTTTCATCAGAATTAGTTTAGAGAGGGAATAATATCTGTACTTAGATATAGAAATCTATCTTATTTTATATAGAAGGGGAATAAGATGTGGGGAGGCTAATAGGAAGGAGGAGGGTATTTTGGGGGAGGCAGTGGTTAGTAGCAAAATACTTGTGAATACAGAGTGAAAGGAGAGAGAGAAGGAAGAAACAAAAGGCAAAAATAAGATGGAGTAGAATACATACAAATCATGGGTAATGATTCATTTTGATGATGTTAAATTTAAAAAGGTTTTGTACCTTTGTACATTGTACCAAACAAGACCAGTGTAACAAAGATTAAAAGAGAAATGAATTGGGAAAAAATTTTAGAGCATATTTTTTTCTGATAAATGCCTCATTTCTCAAATATATATAAAATGGAGTCAAATTTATAAGAATACAAGACATTCCCCAGTTCAAAAATGGTCAAAAGATATGACTAGGACGTTTTCAGATGAAGAAGTCAAAACTTTCTAGTCGTATAAAAAACATGTTTTAAATCACTATTGATTAGAGGAATGCAAATTATAACAACTCTGAGGTACCACCTCATAACTATTAAATTAGTTAATATAACAGTAAAGGAAAATGCTAAATGTTCAAGGGGATAAGGCAGAAATAGGATGTTAATGCATTGTTAGTGGAGTTGTGAATTGATCCAAACATTCCTGAGGACAATTTGGAACTATGCCCAAAGGGCTATAAAAATGCATGCCCTTTGATTCAGTAATACCACACTACTAAGTCTATACCTCAAGGATATATTTTAAAAAAGGGGGAGGGAATAGCCTATTTGTACAAAAATATTTATAGCAGCTCTCTTTGTGGTGACATAGAATTGATAATTGAGAAGATGCCTTGCATTTGGGAAATGGCTGAACAAATTATGGTATATGATTGTGATGCTCTGTAAAAAAATGAGGAACGGGATGATTTCAGAAAAACCTGAAAAGACCTATATGTACTGATGGATGCAGAGTGGAGAGAGCAGAGCCAGAACATTGTGAAAGGCTTTGCTATTCAGTACTATACAGTGATTTAAGTTAAGTCTGAAGAATTTATAACAAAGAATGCTATTCAACTCCAGTAAAAAAACAACAACAACAAACTGATGATGTCTTAATACGCATTGAATCATACTATTTTTCACTTTATTTGTGTTTCTTTCTGGAATTTTATTCTATTTTCTCACGATATGACCAATATGGAAATATGTTTTACAAGATCATACATGTATAATCCAGACTAAATTACTTACCATTGTGGGGAGGGAAAGTGAGACACCTTTGATATTATAATGTATGTAAAATATTATTACATATAATTGGGAAAATATTAAATTAAAGAAGAAATCAATACAACATATCTAAAGCATTCTTGTGAAACCTACTAGTTTAGTAACTACTGGAGTAGGAAAGTAATTTAGCCTAAATTACTCAATGTGAAACCATTTTAATTCCTAGTGATCACCTCTTTTTTCTCCTCTAAATATACACAAATCTTCTGTTCAATGATATCCTATAGAATTTTCTGGGTGTAAATATTATAGTTATTGGAAATATTTTGGAACAATTCTCTCTGTACTTTTTAAAATGGGGGATACTTAACTATTTCTACTCTTCTAGGAAATTTTCTGTTCCTTGTGATTTCTCATATATTAGCAGCAAAGCTTTTAAAGCCTTGACTTGCCATTTTTCTAGATTTGGATTTTTTAATCTTATTTAAAGTGGCTAGATGTTCTCTTGGGTAATTAGGTGGTATAGAGGGTAGAGTAGCAGACCCAGAGTCAGGAAATCCTAAGTTCAAATTTGGCTTCAGACACTTACTAGCTGTGTGAATTTGGGTAAGTCACTTAATTCTATTTGCATCAGTTTTCTCATCTGTAAAAAGAGTCAGAGAAAGAAACGTTAAGCCACTTTAGTATCTTTGCTAAGAAAAATCCCTCAAAAAGGGTCATGAAGAGTTGGACATTACTTCAAATGACTAAATAACAGATGCTCTTTTAAAATGTTCTCTTCTATCTCTTGCCTCAGTGATTTTTTAATGATATTTGTTCTATCCTTTCTAGTCTACTTCAAAACAGTAATATCCCCACAGGCATAACTAAGCTGTGGCCACTAGTAGCAGAATGGAATGATTTGGTTGGCTCCCCAGCTTGGCTTTGAACAGAGTTAAAAAAAAAATAGGGTAATAATATCAAAGACCATTAAGTGTCCCATTCCCTGTCCTACCCTTTGGTTCCAGACATGCCAAATGAAGCCTTTTCTTTTCTTTTTTAATTTTTATTTAGAATATTTTCAATGGTTACATGATTCATAACCCTCCCCATGCTCTCCTCCCTCCCAAAGCTAACAAGCAGTTCCACTGGGTTATACACGTATCATTGTTCAAAACCTATTTCTATGTTATTCATTTTTATAGTAGAACGATACTCTAATATCAAAACCCTAATCACATCCCTATCACCCTATGTCATCGAGTATATATTTTTCTAATGCGTTTCTGGTTCCACAGTTCTTTCTCTGGATGTGGATAGTGTTCTTTCTCACAAGTACCTCTGGATTTTTCTGGTTCATTGCATTGCTGCTGGTAGAAAAGTAGATTACATTCAGTTGTACCATAATGTGTCCAGCTCTGTGTATGTTTTCCTGGTTCTACTCCTCTCACTCTGCATCAATTCCTGGAGGTTGTTCCAGTTCACATGGAATTCCTCCAGTTCATTATTCCTTTCAGCACAATAGTATTCCATCACCAACAGATACCACCATTTGTTCAGTCATCCCCCCAATTGAAGGGCATCTCCTCATTTTCCAATTTTTTGTCACATGCCCTCCAGCATTTATCATTTTCCTTTGCTACCATATTGTCCAGTCTGCTAGGTATGAGGTGGTACCTCAGTGGAAAACTCATTCTTAAATAAAAACAGACAAATAAAAAATAAGCCTCTACCAATGCTAATTGGCAACTCTTTTTCAATTTGCAATCAGAGATTTTGAGGGTACTGAAACTTGCTCATGGTAACAGAGCCAATATGTGTCTAAGGAAGGATTTGAACCAACTCTTCCTTATTCCAATGCATGTTTAATTCACCATACTACCCTTGCTCTTCTCACTAAATTATTCCTATTAATAATCAACCAACCAAGTCAACCCACGTTTTCCTCACTATGTCACATACTCTTTCAGAATCACAGAAGTCCAGGCTCTTTTCCACATCATAGTGTACTTTAAAGCATAGTGGTAGAGAAAGAAAGGGAGAAAGCATGGAGAGAGGGGGCGGGGGAAAGAGATGAAAATTGGTTAACCCTCTTCACTTAATCAGCAGTTCACCACTACCATTACTCTGTTTAGAGCTTTGTAGATGTATTTGTCCAGACCACTTCCTGCGATCTAGACCTCCATTTTGAGAAATACTTGTTGATGAATGTCTGTTCTCTCATTGTAGTCCCTTTATCAGTAAAAGAAATGATGAGAATTATAGTTTTTAATTTGCTGAAATGAAGGACTGAAGGATCATAGGAGAGAAGCCTGGGAATTTGGGAGCCTTGGGGCAGTCCAGTAGAGATTTTAAGGCAAGGGTACTATGACCCAAGACTAAATATTATCAAGGACAGTTGGAGCCTTGCTTGGCTTACTTATCCACTAAAGGAATGGCATGCCTAAACAGAATTTGCTGCCTCATTGGAATGAATTAGTTTGTCTTCTCTGTTTCCATCTCTGTTATCACTCTGAGAGCTTGTTTATTGGTTGTCTTTCATTTTGTGATGAGTTTTTGTCTCCAGATGAAAATCAGCTTATTTTCATTGTACTCTGAGCAAGTATTTACTGTAAACTAATGGACCATACTATGGGGGAAGAACAAAGAAGGTCTTTGGATAAATACCCATAAGCTAAACAGGAACTTAGAATGAAACTTTCCATATCTGGAGACAGAAAGGAACTTTATCATCAAACCAACCTAGTTCTTCTACTGAGTGGGTGACAAATACATGGAGGAAGATTAGTTATATACTCAGTGCCACAGGACCAGACTGATCTTGCTGATGGACAGTTATGGGGTGAGGCACAGTTAGGGAGACCTAACTTACTATAAAACCTTCCATCTTCCAGCTACTTGTACATATAATTACCAGTGTAAAGGACAAGATGTTTACAGTGTACATTCCTTTAGCTGAGAGGTGTAAAATGAATTTGGAAGGAGAATGAAGAGATAATTTGCTAGTTCACAGTCCTTCTCACAATTCACACAGAATTTTTAGTACTCTTTCCCCCTTCCTTGCTTTAATCTGTCAGAGAAGGTGAGATCAGCTGGCATGGAACCATCATCACATGTTGTGAGAACAGAGGACTACATCATACCTCTCAGAAACAGGAGGGACAATGTCCTTGCTCAAATAAGAGAAATTGAGTGAAACTTTCTCATTTCCTTCTCTCACCTCTCTAAAAGATTTCAGACCAGTGCCAGCACTGTCTTGTCCTCAAGGCTCAAGATTATTGTCTTCCACAATGCCCAATCCTTCTCTGTCTCCAATAGGGCTTCTTCTGACAACAGTGGACGTGGCATAGGAGAGTCCTTCCTTCCTTCCTTCCTTCCTTCCTTCCTTCCTTCCTTCCTTCCTTCCTTCCTTCCTTCCTTCCTTCCTTCCTTCCTTCCTTCCTTCCTTCCTTCCTTCCTTCCTTCCTTCCTTCCTTCCTTCCTTCCTTCCTTCCTTCCTTCCTTCCTTCCTTCCTTCCTTCCTTCTTTCTCTCTCTCCATATATATGTATATATATATACATATATTATATATATATATATAATAAGACAGTCCTTTAAATACTTGAAGATTTATCAGGTTTCCCCTTTAGTCTCCTCTTACACAAACTAAATAAGCTTAGGTTCTTCAACTAATCAAATGAGATGATATAGGTAAAGGATTTTGCATAAGAGAAAAAAGAACTTTATAAACAAGGCACTATATTAATATTAGCCAGTACTATTTTTGCTATTATTTTATATTCATATTTAACAAACTGTATTGAATATATTCTATGTGCCTGGACACTGAAGATGCAGAAAAGAAAGCAACACTACCTTTAAGTAACTAACATTCTACTGGGGATAAAATGAATTCACAGATAAATAAATGCAAAGTATTAAAGAAAAATTTCAAGAATATGGTTTGTGGAGGGGAAAAATCTCAAAAGACCTCATTTAAGAGGTTGTGCCTGATTTTTATGTAGTGCAGTGAAAAGAATAAGATATATCATTTCTAGACTCTGTTTCCTTATCTGTTAAATGGAGATAATAATGCTTCTATTATCTACTTTACAGAATTGTCACAAGGCAAATGCTTTATAAACTCTCAAGTACCACATAAATGTGAATTATTGTTTTGATTTTGTGTCTTCCCTTCTTAACTAGAATAGGATCATCTTGGAGGAGGTGATACTGCCTTACACATCTTTGCATATCTTGTAGCAATTAGTTCAGAGAAGCCTTCTGGTATTGTTTTTGTGCCCCCAAAGGTTCCAGTCTCATCTATAGTAGTCCCTCAAATTGTTAATTTTTGTTGTTCATTCATTTCAGTCACATTTAACTCTTCATGATCCTATTTGGGATTATCTTGGCCTAGATACTAGAGCAACTTACCATTTCCGCCTCTAGTTAATTTTACAGATGAGGAAACTATAGCAAATAGGATTAAATTACTTTCCCGGGGTCACACAACTAATAACTATATAAGACTGGAGTTGAATTCATGAAGATGAATTCTCTTGACTCTAAGTCTGGTGTTCTATCCACTATACCACCTAGCCCCGCATTACTTAATTGCTTATTAATTACTTTGTCCTACAAGTTATAGAATATCTTGGAAGAATAAGTGAACTTCTCCCCCAAAAGGGAGTGGTTTGCTACCTTTCTACTAGATGAACCAAATTTGGTGTACTTAAATCACTTACACATTTAATGTAAATTGTTTCAAAATAGCTCCTTATAAGGGCTTTAAGAGGAAAGTGGGAGTGTGCTTATTTCAGAAGGAAAAATTTCAAGCAGTAATTTAGTGGGTAGATGTTATAAGGAGGTAGATTTCACCTAAACATGTGGACAAGCTCTCAAATGATTAGGCATGTCCCCAAATGGATTGGTTGGATTTATGAAGGAATGATGTTTCTGTCACTGGAAGTGTTTATACGAAAGAGTAATAACAATATGCCAAAGATATTGTAGAGAGGATTCCTGCAAAGGTTGGGAAATTAAACTAGGTGAACTCTAAACATCTTAGGGTTTTTCCTCTTAAAGAGTAGTAAGTGTGCATCCTTATTAGAAGGAATTTTTTATATGAATACATCAAAAATCTGATTGAAAATTGCCTCCCCTGGGATAGATCAAAATTCATCTATAACTTAATACATAAGCCTTCAGCAGGTTGCCTGAAGCTCACAGAAGTTTAATTATAATCTAGGTCTCCATGATTCCAAGTTCTATACTCTATCCACATTGTCACATTGTTTTATACCTAGGTCTTATGAAGGTCAGATGAAGTGTATTATGGTCAATGGATTTGAGATTCAATTGGGCAACAAAACTAAGAATTGCCACACTGTTCTGTTGTATTTAGTTCACTGTTCTTTCCCTGCCCATGATGCCCAAAAGACATTTTTTTTTGTGGAAGAATATGCCAACTGCTTCTGGGAAGTTGACTTCAGAAGGTAACATGTCTCCCAAGCAACCCTAACTTTCTTGCTCCAGGATGACTCTTAAAAATGTGACTGGATGCTTAATGGCCTTGCATCTCATCCAGCCCCCTACCCCATGACCCTGGCAACTTTTGTGGCAAAGGTACTTGTAGTTGCCATCAGCCACCAACTATCTGCTACCTACTGAGTAAGCAGATTCAACCTCAAGAGAGAGACATGTGGCAGATTATGCCAAGTGGGTCAAACCCTTAGAAAAGAAAGCTCTCATCAACAAAGTCCTTGGAATTGTCAATTGGTTCAACATTAAAAACAAGTATGTATACTGTGGAAATGATATTAAAGGAGAAACATTACCAGTTGCTTTGCCATTACACCTTAAGGACTTTTCATCTAACTTGCACCTGAGACACCTCCTATGTCGCTGCCTCATTAGAACAGGAGCTCCTTGATCAAGGTGCTGTTTCTATTTTTCTGCTCAATGCTTTCTGTCTGGTAAACAATAAATGCTTTTTCAGTCATTCCTTAGAATCAGCCAACCTTTTTAAAAAATTTTGCTCCTTTATTATACCAAGTCTTCTTTCTTTGATGTTAGAGAAAGCAAACAGTTACATGTAGAATTCTCCAAAAATAATTTTAAAGAAAACAAACAAAAGAACAAAAGCTTAACTCTTTTTTTTGTGGTCTCTGATATAAAGTAGACTGGGCATTTTCAGGTACATTTTTCAAGTTTTAGAAATAGCAACTGTTTTTTTTTTAAACAATCTAAATGTTCTAATTCTATTTACTGTTTTTTTAAAAGTAAATCTAAATGTTCTAATTTTATTTTTCTATTAACTATTGTATTTGAACCCAGACAGGTAAGTTTTAAACTTAAGGCAATTTGGAATCTGAAGAAATTTAATAAGGACATTCCCTTCATTTGCAAGGGCAATATAAAGAGTAATTTCACACACTTAAGTTCTCATTGTCAAAATGAACAACAAACCTATAATTTTCTATATTGAATTCCAAAGTGAATACAGCCATTTTAGCATATGTAAATTAAGATTTTCTTTTAAAGTAGTATCAACACAATAAAGTACATTTTCCCCATAAAATATAATATAAACAATAAGTTACTTGCTTATTCTGATGTAGAACCCACAATTTTTGGACATAAAAACTGTAAACTTTTGATTATGTTCAAAATTCAACCTTTTTAAAGATTTAAGTTATTTGAGATTTTGGCATTTGGAGCGGTTAACAAAAGATTTCTATTATTGCAAAATATTTTACTTAACATTACTAATTAAAGGCAAGAGAGTTTAGTGTTCTTCATCTTATATCAACTACCAGGAAGAAAAGAAAGGCTTCCTGAAATGGACAGTCTGTGTGAATGAATTGTTCAGACGGAGAAACCGGCTTTGATTTCCAGACTTCCTTTTTTCTACAACCATACACAGCATTTGTACTAGCTGAAGAGGACTCTTTCCATCTTTTAATGCTTGAGTAAGGTTTAAAATTTGGCCTCTCATTACAGACATCTGCTTTTCAAAAATGGTCTTGTCAAATCTTTTATCAATCTTAAAAAGTTCATAAAGATCTTCACATAAATCTTGGACGAAATTCATATCAGAGACACGTGGGAGAATTAATGATTTAGTTTCTTCAGAAAAAGGAACTTTTGCTTGAGGGAGCCAGGCCCAATGAAAAGGATATGCTCTCCATTCATCAGGATGTTTAAAAGGAAATGCTAGACCATTATCAATTGCAGCAATTTTAATAAGAGGTTCTTGACTAGAAACTGACTCTGTTTCCTGAAAGGAAATTTTACTCTCAGAACTCTGGTCTGCGTAGCAGACTAACCAATTATCATTTCCCCTATCAGTATTTCTAATGATGTAATCCAAGGCAACTAATCTCTCAAACTGTGACTGAAGCTGTTTTCTAATATTCTCAGGTAAAGGATCAGCTTCAAATTTCCTGAGCCAATAATCAGCTTGCTTATAACCTTCAACAAACATCTGAAAGGAGCCCACCTTGGGAGGCAGTTTGATTCGATGGAATTTTTTGCCCACTCTTGGGATTTTTTCTAGAGCATATTTTTTGCCTCTGAATTTTGCACGGTCTATTGTACTGTAGTTAAATGTTGCACTCACCAGGTAGACCACCTTTGTTTTAGGTACAATTCCCAGACGGAGTTTTTTATCTACAAGATAGGCACCAGCTTCAGAGAGGTATCCCTGATTAGGAACAAGGCAACCTCTGCCAAAACAGCAAGGGCAGCAGAGCTTTTGAAACTGTTTGGGCCATTTGGGATTTAGATGACTATAAGGCTCTTCAGATTTTGGCTTAAAGACACCAATAATTTTCCCTTCGAGACTCTTGACAAAATAACTTCCACTTGAACCCTGAGGGATTCTTTCTGGGAGAACGCCACCGTCGATTGCTCGTAGAGCTCTCTGTATTAGATGAGAAAATTCGGAATCCTCGGTGCTTGAGCTCCACTCTGTGCTACCTCCGCTTAAAGAAGAGAGGTAGCGCTGGCTGATGCTGGAATCTTCTTCCCTGACCACTGGCTGGAGCCTGACCAACTCTTCCGGCTTGACCGTGTCAGACACTGGCTCTTCGTCCCCTGGAGGTTCTCCACCTCCGCTGTTGTCTTCTCCCTCCGGTCCCTGGAAGACCCTCACGGCACTGCCCTGGGAGACCCAGCAGGCTTTCGGCAACAGCGATTCCTGTTCCTTGTCCAATCTCCCGGTGGCTCCCTCCGGCCCCAACTCCTCAGCCTCCTCCATGGCCGCCTCCTCCATGGCCACCTCTTCCGTGAGCCTCAGGGCCAAGCAGTTTACGGCACTCACTAGAGGGAACTGCTCCGATCTGAGCAGAACGACGCGCTGTGGAGTGGACTCCCTCTCTTTGTGTCCTCATAAAGTCAGTGGGACCTGCGCTCTTGAACCTTGTTTGCTGTGTTAGCAAAGCCATTTTTATTTTTCTTCAAGATTATTCAAGAGCAGGGGATGGACAATAAATAACTCAAGCAGAGCAAATCTATCTTCTGTTTGGTTGGTCAGAAGAAACGCTCTTACAACTATGCCTTCTCCCACTTAGTTCGGTGGGAGCCTTTGCACAATGGCCATACTGTGAATTCTTACATAAGACTATGAGCATAGTTCTGTACATCATGCCCTTTTAGGCAACGAGGGCCCTGTTATCATGCCCCAGGAAGGCCAAGGAGAATCCTTGTGTCTTGCCCTCTTACATCCCAAAAGGAGTAGTTTCATTGGCCATTTGGCTGCTTCCTTCTCCATATTCCAAGGTTCTTCAGACAGGCACTATCTTAGAAGCTGTTAAACTGACAGCTATAAACAATAGGAAGCCATCTTAAAATTTTCTGCTCTTTTATAAACTGAAGAACTACATGCTCTTATATAATCTAAATTTGGAAGGTTGGGTGTGACTGCCCAGTTACCAGAAGGCAGGACTGGAACATTCATTCTACTACAGCAAGACCTACATCATTCACAAAGTTATCTTTCTTCAAATTAAGAGGGAAACTTTTTTTCATTGGTATCTTTGACCTGAAGAATGACAGTATTTCAGAAGAGTCCATGTAGAGCAGCATCTTAGTCTTTGAAACTCCTTGTGACCAAAATATCCTCCATCTTGGATCCTCTCCAAACATCATCTGACTATGAGCCCAGTGGTTTAGTGGATTTGTGTGGCCCTTGGGCTACTGATCAAAGTCTACTGGATACACATAAGACCTAGGGAAACATAGACTACAAATTGATTTTGTCAGACTTTTCTTTGGTTTCCAGCCATTCTCATGCTACTCTACCTAATGAAGAGAGTGATTCTGTCTTCCTTCTTTGTTTGACCTTTATTATGCTCCGCAAACCAGAGAGGGGATTCTGTTGGCTTGTCTCACTTGGCTGACACTTTCTTCAGCAAGATCTTAGCCCTTCTTGATTTTTAAATTTCTGATATTATTTCTGCACATCCAAAGGTAGCCTTGTGCTAGCTTCTTTCTCTGCCCCAAACCTATCACTGGTTTCTTGGCAGATTTCTTTGTTAATGCCCTGGTCTCCAAACCTAAATCTACAACCTCTGAATGAGTTGGAGTGTGGGAGACTGGAAGGGCAAGACATGGAAGGTAAGGAAGTGGTCTTAGGAAGGGTGCAGACATATTGACCTATTATTGAAGGTAACCAAAGCAACTTATTATGCAGCCAGCTTGGAGCAATTTTCAGAACTTCTCAATCTGAGGTTGGCATGTAGATGACCCATAAGCAAAAACTTAGGGTCTTAAGTTTTTTGCTAACACTTCTAGAAAAGACACACAAGGACCTGGGGATGGGGGGTGTAATGCTATTTCTGACCTGAATCAGTCACCAAATCATCAGTTATGCCAGCTCTCTAGTTTTTCCAGTTCAGATGGTGATCATCATGTTTGCCTTACTCCCCCAAAACTTCATGTCTTTAGATGCAAGTAGTACTTTGTGGACCTTCTTGGCATCTTTATCCCACTTGCTTTCAGGACCTGCACTGATTTTGCCCTTTGCAAGCAGAAACATGTGCCAAGGTTTGTCTCAACAAACTGGAGACCTAAGAATGTCTCTCCCCAAGCAACCCTTTGAAAGATGATTTATGCTGATTCTAAAAAGTCTTTGCCCACCATAGAAGCTCTTTCTGTAGCTGACCATCTTCTCAACTTTGTAGCATTGTAGTATTCTATTTATGAAAGAATTCAGAGGATTCATGAGACGCCTTTCACCATGCACTTTTTCTCTGGGTCAGCACTGTTGGCAAGCCAGAGTGCCTGGCAAATTCCCCCATATGCTGCTGTGTCACAAGAACTAGAGAATCCCTTTGGTGTGACCCATGTGAATACTTTGAAAGAATACCCAACCCAGGAGAGAGCTCTATAGATTGCACTAGAGGTGCTTCTGCTCCTCTGGCTGCATGGACACCCCAAGTCACCTCTTGCTTCTCCCTTTCTTTCCTGTGTTATCTGCATAAGGGGACTGTGGCCATAGGCCATGGCCTTGTCTCCTACCTTTGAAAGCCATCAGCTTCTCTCTTGTGCCAGAGTCACCACTTTGTCCTTACCTACCAATGCTCCTCCTGTTATAGGGGTATTTGGGAGATGGGATTAGATGGAATTAACTGAATTACATCAAGCTGTCAGTAAGCATATGTCTGAGTCTATCTGGACTTGGGAATTTTTTCACTAGATCCTTGCTTGATTTGTTATAGACCAATATCTCTAATAACATCCCCCAAGGCTTTTCCACTGATGGAACCCACAATCTGGCCCTAGGCCTGGAGTAGGTGCAGGAAGGAGAGACAGGCACATAGAGATAGGTGGATGGACCACGTGCCACACCTTTGGCTGATGTTTTCCTTAGAACCCCCTCCTCTTCCTGGGATTGGTGGGGATTACTACAGTGAGTATATTTGCATTCCAGAAAAATCATGGACTCTCTGAGGCAGGCCAGTCATTCAGGCAGGATCCTCTAGAAGCAGAAAGTGGTGTATGTTTTCAGCCCAGACCTTTCATACTGATCTAGCTTCTTCTGTGTCTTAGCTTTGTGTACTCAAAATCCCACAGGGACATTATTGGATCCTATTTTGAGTCTAAACCTGAAGCTTTTGCTCCAGACTTGGTTCATCAATATCTGCCATTCCCATCTCTAACCAAGTCAAGAGGTAGAGAACCAACAGAAAGAGGCCATTCACCCAAGATGATCAAATGAGGAGTCTCTGACTGGTCAGACTCTGACCCTTTAGCAATGGACAAAGAGCTTCCCTCTACTCCCCATCCCATCGCAAAGGTAGCTTCTGGTGGCTTAGGATAGATATCTGGGGGGCCCTAAACCTTTCTTCCTGCCAAGCAGGGCCAACAGTCCACACTATACCTAGAGTCTACAAAACCTCTCTCTGAACAATGTCAGGGTAGAAGTGGATCATTATTTTGAGGGTCAAGGAAGACATACCTGCACATCTGGGAGCTTCTGCCTCACAACTGTCCATGTCAGATCTCAGCTGTTATAACCTTTTCCCTATCAAAAGAAGAATCACAGACTCTGAGACCAGTTTTGACCAAGGAACTGTGGCTGGAGTTTGTTGTTATTAGATGCTTATTTATCCCCATCTAAGGTATCTTCCTACTACAGATCACTAGGGAAGATAAGAGTGAAAGAAACACATTGTGTCCCAGGCAGGTTCCTTACCTTCCATCCAGAAAGCAGCCCTGACTTACCAGCTCAGGAACATGAGCTGATTTTCCCTTTTTATAATATTGTTTATTTTTCTCTATGACTTTTCAACAAATCTGGTTTATCTCATCTCTCCACACATCCACAAATCCCAAATGTTCTTAAAGGCCCTTTGGTATTTATAAGCTACAGCTGGGTAATTCTAAGCTGGACACAAGGCAAGACAGACCTTGTGTATAGACTTAAATTATATATATATATATATATATATATATATACACACATTGATTTGAAGAGAAAAAATATATTTCTTTAGGTTTCAACACTGTGTAGCATATAATACAAAAATAAAGACCTGGTGAAAAGTTTAAAAAGAGAGACTCTGGTTTGTAATTTTTTTTTTTCACACAGTATTTACTTGCTCATCGTCTGGTTTCCATTATGTTGTATGACCTCGTAAAAATGTGTTTGGTTGGCATAGTTTGATGTCAATGGCAATTGGTTGTGATATCTGTCACCCAACCCCTCCAGTCAACTGACAGTGGATAGAGAGAGGATCCTGGAGTCAGGAAGACTTGAGTTCAAATTCAATCTTAGTCATTTATTTGCCATATATTCCTGGGCAAGTCACTTAGCCCTTGTCAGCCTTAGAATTCTCATCTATAAAACAGAAATAGCATGGACCTGCAAGGGTTATTGTGAAGGAAAACAAGGATTTTTGTAAATCTTAAAGTACTTTATAAATGTTCTCATCATTATCATCATCATTGTTGAACTGGTTGATCCAAAATGGTTTCCCTTTTCACTCTCATCTGATGTCTGTGTGTGCCCCTCTCAAAGCTGTGTTCTCACTTGAAAGGTACAACTCTACCTGATAGGAAAATATCAAGATTATACAAGCAGTTGTATTCCTGTGTTGGAAGGTAGTTGAGCACAGAATTGAAAATACATGTAGAGGCTGAAGGGAAAGCACACTGTAACAGAAGGAAAGCCAGAACCTGGATGTTCTCATTTTCTAAAGATGTTAACGACCCCTCATCCTTGGATTCCATTTAAAGACACAAACTCTCCATTGTTCCTTAGGAACAGAAAAGTGTTCTTTTCAATTCCATTCTCAGCATAACCTAAAATATTTTAGTTATACTGTTGTGATGACAATCTTTTTTCCTCCAACAACTCAACATTTTATTTATTCCCAATGAAAATATACTTAAATCCAAGGGCTTTGTTTGTGCTTGAGTATCTCTATCAACTAGATTTGGATAACAATTAAGCTGTTCCTGCAGAGAGGCTCTAATTCTTTTTAATTATTAAAATTACTTGCACTTCATTGTGCCCCAAATAGGTGGCATGGGGTGAGATATGACTCAGAAGTATTAGACGGGATTTTGGTTTAATGACTCCCAAAGGTGAAAAGCATTCTGTTTTCTCTAACGAATAGCTCCAATTCATCATGGAACTATTCAGACTTTCAATGTTTGATAACAATTTATTGTTGCTACTTAATCGAACAGCATAATTGCAGGTTGGCCTTATGTGTGTACATAGGAGATTATCCATTCAGTACTTTTAAAAAATATTCTTTCCATCATAGATGATAGACAATATACCTGGCATTTTAAACTCACCTTTATAGCTTTGGAATCAGAACTAGGAAGGACTGGCTAATATTTGTTATTTATGTGTATATGACTGGTTAAATGGATGAACGAATGAAATGGCATGAATTAATCATTTGTATGAAAGAGTTCATTCTTGGTTTTTCTACCTTCTCCATATCTATGACCAAACATCTTTCCTTGTGTCTAGAAAAATTCCCTTGTGGCAGTTAAATGGCATAATAGATGGAAGGAATGCTAGGTCTGGAATCAGAAAGACTAAGTTCAGATCCAGTGATGCTGGGCAGGTCACTTTAGCTCT
Organism: Monodelphis domestica; assembly: GCF_027887165.1. Classification (NCBI taxonomy): domain Eukaryota; kingdom Metazoa; phylum Chordata; class Mammalia; order Didelphimorphia; family Didelphidae; genus Monodelphis; species Monodelphis domestica. Next base: position 78,598,041 of record NC_077228.1, read on the forward strand.
GTCTGTCTCAGATTCCTCCACTGTAAAATGGGAATAGTAATCACCCTTACCTCCAAGGGTTGTGGTGAGGATCAAATTAGATAATATTCAGTCAGTTGCCATACTTGCTAATATTCAATGTCTCGGAGGCTCTGCCACCTTCTAGTTGTATGATTGTGAACATTTCTTAATTTCTCTGGGCTTCAACTGGACTAGATGTCTTCCAAGTCCCTTCAGCCTCTGATACTTAAATGAATCTGTGATTAGATTTATCTGGAATAGCAGATAAATTTGATCAAGCTTTTTGGGAATTGAAACAACCAGGCCCTCTTTCAGCACGTTGGGGATTAAGCAAATTCACCAAGAGGTCTCTAGTTGATGTATTACTTCATGACAATGTTACAGTCATGACCCTGACAATGAAAGGAATGGATTCCCTCAGGAGATAGTGGGGTTCTCCTTCCCTAGAAGTCTTTAAGTGAAGATTGGATAACCAGTTCATCAGGGGTGTTGTAGAAGGAATTGCTGAGCAGGTACCAAATTACTCCTGATTTCTCTTCCAATTTCAAGGTTCTGGGATTCTGGGATAATGTGGCTATCTTTGATGTCTGTCATTGGGATATTGCCATGTCAAGACGTTGCCACATCAATTATGTCAACCGACTTTGCTTTACTTTCTGGTCCATAGCACTTAGAGAGTTAAAGTGAGTGATATGAACATTGATTATGGATATTTTTTAATATATGATTTACCTGGTGCCTTTGGTTACTTGCTTAGTTAATGATCCTAATGATGCTACTAGCATTATGAACTTGGGTTCCATATGGGCCAATTAGCTTTGCTCTGTTCTACAGCCATAAATTGTTTCTATCCTTGGATAGCATTCTCATAAGCACATATCTTGGTCAGGAGAGGGACCAACTGAGAGAATATGTGGGTGTATGAATGCAAATCCCTCACCACTACTAGAAAAAAACAACTTAAAGCTCATGTATTTGTGTTAGCTGGTTCTTATAATGTGGGATTTCCCCCTTGAGCAATTCTCACTCCTTGCCAGCTCTCAGAAGCATAGTTTGGGTAAGATTCTTATAATGTTGCAATCACAGGGCACCATTAAGCCACATACTAGAACATTTTGATGTTTGTCCTGCCAAGCACTTATCAAATATCTTCCTAATGTGTTTCTATCTTTTGACCATATTTTTATAGCTACTGATCATTTTTACTCAATCTTGAGGGTGAGAATACTGTCCCTTCTCTTCATCTGCTATGATTGGATTGTAGAAGTAGTTATAATTTAGAGCTATACTCAGATGGGAACTTACTTGTCTTAGTCTAAGGTTAGTTCTTATGGGTGAAAGCAAATCCTATTCATCAAACTAACTCAGGCAACTTCTTTAACTCTTTACTGCTACATAGACATAGAATGAATGAATGAATGAATGAATGAATGAATGAATGAATGATAACATACTGATTAAGTGCTTTTGATGTGGTAGACATTGTGCTTCGTACTGGAAATACAAGTATAACTCGTAAATCAGAAGTAAAAAAGGGGTTATTGAATGATGCATAAATTGGCATGTTTTGGAAATAGCCATGGTAGGGATGACGAGACATACTTCTGGATGAGATAAGTCAAAAGAGCACAAGATTGTCCCAGGGACAAAGCACAAAATTCTGGGGGTTAGATGATGAAGAGAGGGAGGATAATAGCTAGAGTCCAGGCAGCATGTGTAAGAAACAGCTGGGATAAAGGATCAATAGAGATCCATTCTCTCCCAGGAATACATTATTAAGACACCACTACTCAGACCAGAGATGGTGGCTTCAGAGAAATGCAAACTCACCATATTAGACACTAGGAACTGGGATCTCTAAGAAGTGTGTTGGTTTTTCCCTGGGTTGCATTATCTTGTGAACAAAACTCAATAGAATTTTATATGATGATAACCAGCTTCCCTTAACCAGAAGCAAGTTGCCAGAATTTAATCACTAGCTCACTGTTGAGTATTATAGGAGGCTCCTGAAGTCTAATTTCCTAATGGGATAGGTTGAAGAGAGGAAAAGAATGATCAGCTTATGAGACCCTATCTCAACTGAGGAGCTACAGATGTTTTTTTGTTCTTTATCTGCCTTTGCTCCTTCACATTTTCTTTGATTGAGACAATTTGACAGCTGCATACACTGAGCATCCTTGAATCCTTGGGTGGTGGCCTTAGATTTTGTTGAGTGCATGTGACTTTTTAACCACCTGTCAAACATCTGTCTTCTATGTCAGCCCTTCATAGCTGTCAAAGAGTGAACATGACACAGTTTTCAATCATGGGGAACATAATTCTCTTTTCCAGCTGAGCCTTTGAAGCTTGAATGTCAGAATTTACATTAATAATGGGGGCACCACAGATGGTGATGCTGATTGTTCCGTTTTCATCCTTTTATCATCCTCAGTCCTTTGATTTATGTCTCTGTTACAGAGTTCATTGCTAAAGGTGATGGAGAATCCCTGGACAAAGCATACAATGTACTTACAGAGTGATATTGGGAGAAATTCTAATTCACAAAGGGATCAGAGATCTTGTTCTCACAAGTGCCTTTCTAGTTAAATAAACCTTGTTTTCCTAGCTTTCTTGGTACCAAGAGTCTGGTCAGAAATGAAATATGGCAAATGTAACTGACAATTGTTTTTTGGTTCTTCTGATTTTTGTTTTTGTTCAGAAAACTGTGATCAATTGAAATACCATTATTATTACAAAATTATTCTTTGTTCTAGTGACATGACATTGATTTTTTTTAAAACCCAGTTTACTTGGAGCTCAAATGCATCTGCCCTAAATTCTATAATACACAAATACTTTGGAAGTGTGATGGGAAGAATAATATTTTCATCTGAGCAAGTGAAGACACTGAAATTTGAAGAAGACCAATGATTTGACCAGTGGTCACATTATGAATGCCAAATGATGGTGGGATAGAACTGAGTCAGTCTCCTCATTTATAGTCCAGTACTAGCTCTCTTAAACTTGAGTGTGTTTACTACTAACTCTTCTGGGAGAAAGAAATGGAAGAAAAACATGAAGTGAGAGAAGAAGGAAAGGAAGGAGACAAGTGGGTCATTGATAGGATTTGGGGATTTATTCCCATTGTAAAATGGTTTTAAAAAGCCAAAAGCCCACTTTATGTGCTGGCATATTTGTCCTCATTCAGTTCTAGAGAAATTTCTTTTTGGGTTAATACTTTGAAAACAAATTCAGGCACAAGTCTGCCAAAATCTATTGGAGATATTTTGTTTGAAGAAAATGACCATTTTGTTAGACTGACTCAGGTATAGCAATCCTAAAGAATTCCAAATGAGTATGCAACAAAGGATGGAGTACTATTCTAGCTAAAGAGGAGGTGTGTGGGAGGGGGAGGGGGGAGAAGAGGCTGGTAAACGTGTACTAAGATGTTAGACAATGTTCATTGTCAGATTTTCAAGTTCTTTTTAGTGCTTCCTTCAAAATGCAAGAGTAGTAATGGTTTCTTTGCCTTAGAAAAAAAGAGGGCTCAGCAAAGGGCCATAAAACTATGTGTACCCTTTGATTTGGCAATACTGTATGTTTATCCCAAAGAGATAAGAGATAGTGGAAAAGGATCTACTTTTCAAAAAACATTTTTAGCAGCTCTTTTTGTAGTAGCAAAGAATTGAAAACTGATGCAGTGCCTATCGATTGGGGAATGGGTGAAGAACCTGTGATGGATGGTTGTAATGGAACTCTATTGCATCCTAAGAAATGATGAACAGGATGAGTTCAGAATTATCTGGAAATATGCATATGAACTGATACAAAGGGAAATGAGGAGAACCAGGAGAATAGAGTAAACAGTAACAAATATTGTATGGTGATCAGCTGTGAAGGACTAAACTATTATCAGCAGAACAAAGTTCCAAGATAACCTCAAGGGATTTGATATAAAAACACAATCCACAGCCAAAGAAGGAACTGTTGGATTCTGATTGCAGATTAAAGCATGCCATCTTTCCCTTTATTTACTTCATAAGTTTTTTAAACCCTTTAATTTTTAAAATTAGTGCTGTGAATTGGTTCTGAGGCAGAAGAATAATTCTGGCTAAGTAATTGGGGCTAAGTGACTTGCCCGGGGGGGGGGGAGGGGGGGGGGGCCACACAGCTAGAAAGTATCTGAGGACAGATTTGAACCCGGGATCTCTAAGCCTGACTCTCAACCCACTGAGTCACCCAGCTGCCCTCTCCACAAATACTTCATGAACTTTTTTTAATTGTATATGTGATATGTCTTCAGTCATGGTATGGGGAATATCGAAATATATATTTCTTGAAAGCATCGGTATCACCTATATCTGACTATTCACTACCTTGAGGAGTGGGGGAGGGAGTAAAGAGGGAAAGGAGAAAATCTGTATTGTAAAATGTCAGAAAACAATTGTCAATACATTTTTCTATGTGCAATTGAAAAAAATTAAGTTAATTTAAAAAAAAGAAAAAAGAGGGCTCAGAAATGAGCTGTACCAAAAGAACATTATATACGGCAACAGAAGTATTTTTTGAAAAACAACTGTGAATGTCTACCTCCAGAAAAAGAACTGATAAATAAAAAAAACAACATGCACAGCATAATTTTATGTATGTATCAAGGCATGTGTGTGTGTATTTATTTTTGGCCAAATGATGCCTTCTCTAGTGAAGGAAGGGGATTGAGATATTTAATGTAACAAATAAGCAAATAAATTTAGACTAAAAAAAGAAAGGACTCACCCTTCATCATGATAGCTTGTTTCTATCACACCAGAGCTTTTATTTTTTTCCAATGGATTTTTTAAGGCTTTTAATTGTGGGCTGTATGGTATAGTAGAAAGATTAGTGGCTTTACGATCTGAGGACCTGGGTCAAATCTTACTTCTGATAACCCACCTGTGATCTTGGCAAGTCATTTGACCTTTATGGACCTCAGTTTCATCATCTATAAAATGAGATGGTTAGACTAGATGGTCCCTGAGAGTCCTTCCTAGATCTTGACCACTCACATTTATTTGCTTAAACTCCCTGACTTTGTCTTCTCTTAGCAAACTGCCTCATTTAATCCAACTCATATTTTGGCTCCAGTCTCTTCCCTTGAATTTACTTTTTTTCCAGAACTCTTTCTATCTCCTGGGCCTGATGTCTCTTGGCTATGACCCCTCACTTTTTACTGTGCATCTATCTACATTGCCACAAACTATCCCACTTCAGTTTTAGGATCATACAGGTTTAGAGGTAGAAGGAACATTCATGTAGTCCCAACATTGAATTTTACAGAATGGAAGCCAAAGGACGACTGTGACACAGAGAATATATTCCATAGGCAGAAAGCTCCAACGCCATGATTTGAACCCAAATCTGACTCCTCTGACTACAGAGCCAGTGTTGTTGTTGTTGTTGTTGTTTTCCAACTGACTCACTCTGAGTACTTCAGAAATCTCAGAAAACATGTGAGTCCACATTTGCTCCTGTTAGCCAAATCAAAAGCTCATGGAAAGGCAGTCATTATCTAGCTTGGTGCCTATGATGGTCAAAGTAAATCTTGGCTTGGTCCTGGATCACAAGCATTCTATCATGAGTACTCCATTAGTTCAAATCTTTGGGCTCCAAGGAGGTGTTTTGTGAAAGGAAATGGTGGTGAGTCTCTGAATTCTCTTGTGACCACCATACTTAAACTCTCTTTGAAAAAGAAATTGCAGACTGGAATACCTTATAATTTATCCACTTGTTTTATACTAAGCTCTATGCATTCCTTGCTTCTTTGTACTTTTAGCATTTCCATCCTTGCTTCCATCTCACCACCCTACCTTCTCCAGACTTTTTTCTTTTTCCAGTATACCCCTTATCTAACCAACCTGGTATTGTTTCCATTTTTAGGATTTGGTGTTTCTGACTCCTTGGCTTGCTCTCCCACTTACTTTCCACCTTATGTCCAACAGACCATGCAGATTTCAGGAAGAACATCTGTTTAGACCTGGCTACCGCTTGCCATTAGCCCTTTACCTCCTGCTAAGCATCATCAAGGCTTGACACTCAGTCTAGAACTGATGTCTCCAGGGGTCATTGTCTTCCTACTCATCTGTCCTCTTGTCTCTCTGAGATTGTTTGGTCATGGGTCTCCTTGAAAATGGAGAGATGACCTCTCTCCCCTCCATCCCTTTTCTACTACAACTGAGTCCATGGTTGCTATGGGAATTAATGACAGTAACAAGGGCTGTGAGTGCTCTCCAGCAGAAAGGAACTGAAGATGAAGATTGGAACTATACAAGGATGGTCTTTAAAACTCATATGTACTTTAATACATTGGTATTCTCCTTCTCTAGCTTAATACCTTGTTGCTCACCCATTATTAAATGCTTGATTTCTGATCATAGAGAATATTCTCCTTCTCTGTACACATCTCCGTACACATGGTTTTTAAGCATGTAAAGTTAGAGGATCATAGCTCTAGTGCCAAAATGTATGTCAGAAGAAATCCAGTACCCCTACCCATTTCCCAATTTTACAGATGAGGAAACTGAGGCCCAAAAAAGGTTAAGTATCTTGTCTAAAATTACAGATAATCAATTAATTGATAAACATTTCTGAAGCACCTATTGTGTGCCAGGCACTGTGCTAAGAACTGGGGATACAAAGAAGATAAAAGATTATTCTTGTGTTTAAGGTAATAAGTGTTAGAGTCAGGATTTGAAGCCAGGTCCTCTGACTCCAAAACTAATGCTTTTTTTCTTTTGAACCACTGAGCTCATCCAGGTATTCCAGTATAGCACTGTTTTATTTGGAATGTATTTGAACAAAAATGGAAAAAATACAACATAATATCCCAAAACAATATTTTTTTAGCCTACTGATCCATGGCAATGTTGAGGTCTGATTTTTTAACTTATCTCCAAGTCTCCTCACTTGGGGATAGCCAGCCTGGAAGTCAGGAGAAAATGCTGCTATGAGAAAAATATGTCTAAGGTTCCTGGAAAAGCATATCAAAATCTAGCAAAGCAAGCCTGTTTTAGCATTACTAGAAACACCAGGCAGACACAATTAGCTATAAAAAGTAATTCACTTTGGTCCATCATGTCCTCTTGAGAACTGCAGGATCCTTTGAGCTCCTGGGTTGCATTTACTCCATCTCCTCTAGGAGTCTCAAGCCCATTCCCACTCATATCCATCCAAGCAGACATGTCAGATGATGTTGACAGACAAGGGAAGCATCCCACAGTCTCTAGAGCCATATCCATCCACTAGGTTTGTCTTATAGGAAAGAAGCTCACAGAGTTGGAATGACTTGCCTGGGATAACATAAATAATAGGTAAAAGAAGAAATCCAGGGTTCAAACTCAAATTCTTTGAGTCAGAGGAGAGAGCCTCTTCTTCAGCCCTGTCCTTTCTCCAGCCATGTGCTGTGATTGTTGTTAAATACATGAAATAGACCATTAAAACTATAGCTTTCAATGCCTCATAGAATCCAGAAGGGAAGAAACTATGAATATATGAATTAAATCTTCATCTCTCACTTGGTCTGGAACTCAGAGACCTCTGATATATTTTCTGATCTCTTTTTCCCCTTTTCTTCATTTTAAGTCACTGTACCAAGAGATCAGAGTACAAACCCCTCATTTCATAGCTGAAGTAATCAGAGACTAGAGAGGTTAAATAATTTTCCCAGGGGTCAAATGGGTAGTTCAGTGGATTGAGAGCTAGACCTAGAGGCGGGAGGTCCTGGGTAAAAATCTGACCTCAGACACTTCCTAGCTGTGTGACCCTGGGCAAGTCACTTGACCCCCATTGCCTAATCCTTACCACTCTTTTGCCTTGGAGCCAATACACAGTATTGACTCCAAGACGGAAGGTAAGGGTTTTAAAAATAAACAAATAAATTATTTTCCCAAAATAAACATAAATAGTTGGTGTCAAACCTCATGCCAGAAGTCAGGCCTCCTAAGAACTTGGTCAGGTCTTTTGTCAAGAGGGATACTATGGGAAAGGGGCAGGGGCAAGGGCAGGGGACTCTTTCAAAGTCTGAACTATCACATATGAAATACAGGCAACAGAGACAGCAATAGCTTTTGCATTTCATGACTTCTCTGTAAATAATGTATAGCCCAAGTATTATATATAGATATACATTTGCATTCAGCTCTTCCTCTTATGGGGTAGCTTCTGTGATGATGATATTCTTTTCAAATGTCTCCTCTTGTTCTCTTTCCCAATCTCCCCCGCCTTCCCCATAGATATTTTGCTCCCAATTGATTTTTTCTGGTTGTCTCTGTTATTTATGTCTTTATGACTGTAAACAGTTTAATACAAAGGAACATTTAAAAAATGAAACAAAGAGTCTTTCCAAATTGATTTCCAAATCAAATCTCACCCTCAGTAATTTGATTTGAAGGGAATGGAGAGCAAAGCATTCTAACAGGACAGCCTTTTTTGATAGATCATAATTACTCACACGTGTGCCTAACCCACCCTGTTTGGGGCTCCCAATTAGAAACTTAATTGAGTGAACAAGCTGTTGTCATTGTCGACGGATGCCCATGCCCTAGGTCTTTTGATCCCTGCTGCCAACCACCCACCAAGGAAGTGCCCAGAAATCTCTTTGCTCAGCAGTAACAACCAAGGAGTGTTTCTTGACTGCCTCCTTCGGGCAGTTTGCTGTGCTCAGTGCTGTTGGGCATACAAAGATGTGCATGTGCCCTTCCTGGCCTCAAGGAGCATGTAATTCAGAGAAGAAACATTTCTGATGTATATAAAATAATTGGAGAGTAATATTAGCCTGAGCTGTAATTAAATGGTAAATCATGCTTTTTAGGAAAAGCTTGAAGAGAAAGGAGAGTCCAATGTGGACTCAAGAGCTTTGTAGGGTCAATGAGAGTTTAGATGGGTCTTGAAGGCTGGGTAAAATTTGGTGAGGCAAAGAGGAGGATGAGAACAGCATATGCAACCACCTAGTGATAGCAATGTGTTTTCGTGGTGTCATTGAGAATGGAGATTAATCCACTAAGCAAATCAGTCCAGATGTTTTGAAGGAAGAACTTGATAACAAATTGGATACAAGAGATGAAAGAGAGACAGTCTAAATTAATTCAGTGCTAACTAACTACCCATAAAAATGATAATACTTGAAGTGATATACTAATATTAGCTTTTTGGTGGCACTTTAAGATGTGAAAAACACTAAAATATTACTTCATCTTATCCTCACAAAACTCCCAGGAGGTAGGTTCTACTATTCTTGCTGGAGGGAACTGAGGCAGTCCACAATGTAGTGACTCATCCAAGAACACACAGCTGATAAATGGCTGAGATGGGATTTTAACTCGGGTCTTCCTAACTCCATGTCAAGTGATCTGTCTATTGCTATACCTAGTTGTACCTTTCATTCAATGAACAAAGAGATATTATTTCTGGTATGTATATTGTACAGAGCACTGTGCTGGGGAGAAATAAAGTTTAGATAAAATATATGGTTCCTGTCTAAATACCGATAACTTCAGCATGATAGAGTGGAAAGGAAAGTGGGTTTGGTGTCAGAAGACTTGAGTTATTGCACTGCTCTGTGTAACCCTAGGAAAATAATTTTTATTCTCCTATGCCTCAGTTTTCTTGCTGGTAAAATAATGGGACTTAGACTAGATCATCTCTCTTTTTCATCTGAAAATCCTGTGATTTCCTTGTATAAATAGTATTTCATGCAAATGTCAATATGACTCGGGGTCTTGAATTCCCATAAGAATTACAACTTCCACAAAGATGGTGCTAATTCAAGTTTAATTTTGTCCCTCTCTCCTTCCACTCCCTTCCACCCCAATACACAGTCCTTCTCAATAGTCTGGGCTAGTTAAACACCCTAGCACCTTTTTCTTGTGCTAATTAGATTTTTCCAACAAATGCTAATGAGTAGCTCCACATGGCTTTGTAGATGGCAAGGACAAACAAGTAATTTATGGAATCCAGAAACCAATCATTGGCCAATAGCAGAGAAGTTCTCATGGTTTGTTGGGTTTGTTAAATGCCCCTGAAATCTGGTGCTTTGAGAAAATTGGAGGGACTATTGTACCTCCAAAGATTCAGACTGATGGATCAGCTAACTGGGAATTGCTTTCACGTGGACCTGCCCTTTCACTACCTTGGGTCAGTGCTTTAAGTAGCTTTTCACCATAGTATTCAGCAGAGAAAGTGTGGAATAATGACATTTTAACTATGTTAACTTAGAGGGAAGAAACTGACAAGTCTCTATTCACTAACAAAAATCAGGCTGAATTCTCTCAAATTTTAGTATCAAACACAAAAAGAAATGGATCACTAACTCCCAGTCACAAATTGACTTAGAAGACCACATACCAACATTTCCAATGTTTTATTTATTTGTGTTAATTATTTTCCCTATAACATTTTAATCTGCTTCCAGTCTACTGGGGAATGTTTGGGCTACAATGCAGCCTGGGTCTTGTGTTTGATACTTTCAGTCTATATAATGCTTTTTTCAGTACTTCATGGATCAATAATTTCAATTCACCAGCCCCATGGCAAGTCCTTTGTATTTTAGTAGATAGTATGTATGAGTTGGTATGGCAAAAAAAAAAAAAATAATCATTTTGATTAATGTTAGTAATCAACCTAAAGAGCAGCTAAGTGCCACAGAGGATAGAGCCTGGACAAGTCACTTAATCCTGTTTGCCTCAGTTTCCTCATCTGTAAAGTGATCTGGAGAAGGAAATGGCAAACCACTTCAGTATCTCTGCCAAGAAAATCCAAAATGGGGTCATGGAGAGTCTGACATGACTGAAAATGACTAAACAAAAACAATCCATCTAAAATGAATCTTTTATTGTTATTTCTAGTGCTGAATCTTTCTACTCTTAGCTATAGTGAGGAAGCTATATGGAAGCCTCTTAAAAGGTTGAAAGGATGGCAAGAGTGTCCCACTCATCAGGCCACCAACTTGATAGAGACTTTGTGCTGGTTGCAGCTGTTTCTATTGTTAGATTCAGCCAAATGTTGTGGCATAAGTTAGTCTGGTCCTTGGATTATGGACACAATTTATATGTTTGGGACCTCCCTTGCTTCTTCTTTCCTTCCTTCCTTCCCTCCTTCCTTCCCTCCCTCCTTCCCTCCTTCCTTCCCTCCTTCCTTCCTTCCTTCCTTCCTTCCTTCCTTCCTTCCTTCCCTCCCTCCCTCCCTCCCTCCCTCCTTCGTTCCCTCCCTCCCTCCCTCCCTCCCTCCCTCCTTCCTTCCTTCCTTCCTTCCTTCCTTCCTTCCTTCCTTCCTTCCTTCCTTCCTTCCTTCCTTCCTTCCTTCCTTCCTTCCTTCCTTCCTTCCTTCCTTCCTTCCTTCCTTCCTTCCTCTCTCTCCATCTCTCTGTGTGTGTCTCTCTGTCTCTGTCTTTATCTTTCACTTCCTGAAATCTACCTTGGTCAATTTGGAGAGAAATAGGAAATTTTCATTTACAACAACCCATTTTTCCCCTTATGATGTGAAATAGTTTCTCCTGTCTGGGTATCCTAGGAAACAGAACTCTGGTTTCTGAGGGGGGCAGATGTGCACCTACTGTACATATAGGGGCAAGGGAATAAGAGAGAAAAGAAATGTTTCCTAATTGTTCAGCACAAGAGAGGCAGAGCAAAGAGCAATCTCTGGCCTATAACTCTGTAATTAGATGAATTAGTGGAACAATGACCCAATTTTCTTTGGTTTCTGGATTACTCCACCTATCCCTGAGGTCGCTCTCTATTTTCTCTTCTCCCTCTCCTTTCTTTTTTCCTACTACACAGCCTGGTGTTTCATGGCTCACTTCAGCCCCTCTGTCTTCCTCCATCATTTTCTCCACCCCTCCCCCTACCACATTTGTACAAAAAAGAACTTTGTTTGCTCCTTCCCTTTTCCAGCTCTAAATTTATGATGCTATTATTCTTTCTGACTTTGGAAAGTACCATCTATCTAATACCTAGAATTGTGGAATAATCATCACCATTGCTATTATCACTTATATACCTTTGTAATTTATAAAGTGCTTTCTTCACAGTAAGGTGGTGATGCACGTTGCACAAATATTATCCCCATTATATAGATGAAGAAATTGAACCTCAAAGAAGTCATCTGACTTGCCCAAGGTTCTGAAATAGTGTCAGAAAACTTGGCAAGTTACTCCTTTCCAAAAAAGAATATAGGGAACTTGGGGAAAGACCAATTGAGACTGCCCTGGTACATTCCACACGTTAGAAAGATTTTTTCCCCTTGTCTTGTTTTCATCAATTAAATTAAAGGGAAAGATTATTTATATCTATTATGTATAAAATCCTGGAATTAAAACAATTCCGACTTACACTGAGCTTGTATTCTTCTGGGGCAAAGATTTTTAATATTAACACCTATGGGTCCAGCAAATGGTCAAATTAGCCCCATGACCCCCCAAAAGATTAAAATCTCCTGTACTGGGGAGATGTAATATGGATGCAGATAAGTAAATAGTGGATAATTGTTGAAAAAGAGAGGATTAACACCTATGGAAGACAAGGAAGGTTTTTTGGTGGAAAGGTATCTGAGCTGATCCTTGAAGTAAGACAAGAAGTAGAAGAGTAGGAACACAGAATAGGGGGAAAGATAGTTTACTTTCAGGTGGGGAGAATATAGGATCATCATGAAAGCTTCATAAGTGGAGTATTTAAGAAAGTCTACAGCTGGCTGATAAAAGGATAACCCAAATGAGAAATTGAGAGAAGAGTTTTGATCAGAAGTAAGAAATATCTAAATCAGCAAGAAAGTAGAGGTGGGATAGTGGTGGAATGGGGAAACTTTAAAAATAGTTGAGCAGCACTGAAAGATTATTAGGGAAAATCAATATCACAAGAAAATAGTGACCCTGATTCCCAGAATTAAGGAGGGATATGGGATATAAACTAACTCTTTTAGGAATCTCACCAACCTTGGCCCTAATTTAACATTTCCATTTTAACTTTATTTCACATTTCTTCCATTTATTCATTCTGTCTTTCAACCAAACTGGATTAGTTGCCATTCCTTAATGTTTCCTGCAGCATCTGCTCTTTTATGCTGGGCAATTCCTCATGCCTTCTTCACTGCAGCCATTTGAAGGACTTCTGTTCATTCAACAGCCCATTTAGGTGCCATTTTCTCCATGAAGCTTTCCTTAGGATCCTACAATTTCCCCAGCTGAAAGTGAACTTTCTTTGGACTCTCCTAAGACTTTTCTTGGATCTCTCCTTTGCCTTTATCGCATTCTAATTTTTATCATAGTTTAGTACATATTGTTTTCCCACTAGCAGACTATAAACTCTTTGAGGATGTAGAATAAAGTTTAAAACTTTTTTTGGTTTGTTCATTATTAGCACAGTGAATTGTATATGCTACATGCTCATTAAACGTTTGTTAAGTATTGAGTGGTGAAATAATTAGCATTAAGTTTGAGAATGGTGTTTGCCATGCAGATTAGCATCATCAGCTAGCTACTTCAGGTGGTCAGAACATAGGATTAATGAGGTCAAAGTCCCAGGTTCAACCTCCCTTCACTTCCCATGTGGGTCAATTAACTTGGCTCCATTCTGTGTCCATGGACTGATATTCTAACCTTGGTGAGCCATCTTGCTGACATGGATTCATGTTCAAATGGGATACTGGATAAGGAGAGCATCTGCATGGTTCAGACAACACCATGTAGTGGAAACAATTTTAGTTTGAGGATCAGGAAAACTGGGTTTTAGCTTTATCTCTTCTGATTACATAGTGATTTGCTCCAGATGCTCCCCCTCCAACACCCACCTCATACTCTGTGGCTCTGAAATGATCTGCTTCTAATTAAGCTGAGAGAAGTAATCCTAATGTAATCTATCAAAGCCTGAGAGAGGCTGGAACTGAACTGATAAGCTTATTCAGGACTGACCTAAAGCAAAATTGTGAAATAGGCTATGCTTATTGCTAGTGGCCATTCATTCCCCTCCAGTTTCCATTTCATGCCCTTCCAATTTCATTCATTTACTCAACATTTATGATGTACCCCATCTAGGAAAAGCACTCTTCTAGGTATTGAGAAAACAAAGAAGAAGACCCTGAATCTGCTCTCATCCAGATTATTCTCTTATGGGGGAGAGAAGATGAACAGTCAAATCACTGTGATCAAAGATGGGATGTAATCATGGGATAGGAAAAGTAAAAAAAGGCTAAAATATTCACAAGCAGAGTGATCATTTCTGTTGTAGGGAAGGGGGAATCTCTGGAAAGCTTTCAAAAGAGTGAAATCCTTCTGAGCTCATGAAGGGTGGGTAGGATTGGAGGAGTCAAGATGAGATAAAGATAGAGGGAATAAATAGCTTACTCAGTCTCAAAGGCAAGAAAGATGAATGTATTTGAAGGATGGAGAGAGTAGTGTGGTTTGGCTAGAATCTTTCCTCTTTTGGTGTGTTCCACCAAACTTCAACTTTCTGAGACTTCCCTTCCCCCCACCATCACACAATAACACTCATTAAAGCCAGTACATATCCTATAATTTGACATTTTCATCTCCTTTTTTTTAAATCCTAACCTTCCATTTTAGAATTGATACTGTGCATTAGTTCCAAGGCAGAAGACTGGTAAGGGTTAGGCAATGGGGCTTAAGTGACTTGCCCAGCATCATACAGCTAGGAATGATCTGAAGACAGATTTGAAGCCAGGATACCCCATCTTTTGAGTTACTGTAATCCCCCCCCCCACCATCTCCTGTTTAAATCAAAACTTATTTTTCTTTTTTGTGGTTTCATTGCTCAACTAACATTTATGCTGTTAATGGATGATAATGGGTTAATTTATTACACTTCTTAGATAATGCATTCATTTTAACAGGAGCCTTCAGTATCTTAAACCAAAGGAGTAAATTATGTGTATATTTCCAGTAGGAGATGGAGGAAGAAGCCTTTCTTGGCATCTCTTAAGTCAAATCACATAATTCATCTGACTACATATAAGATCAATCCTAAACTTCTTTATAAGATTGGGCTGACCCAAAATAGAGTGGAAAAAATGGTTCAATTACCTTCATTATTGGCTCAGGGGGTCCTTAGTCTGGGGATCAAACCTTATGGTCTAGGGCTAGAAAAGTTAAGAAATGGGTAAGAGGTAAAAGAAAGTAGAAAGAGTATGAAGGAAGAAGAGAGGGTTTTCATGGAAATCAGTATGGAAGAAAAGCAACAAAAATAAAGACCAAGTAAAACAACTCTTTATCAATGAGGAATTGGGCTAAAGAAAAACACAAATGGAAAATGTTGGGCCACATAGCAATAATAAAACCATATGCAAAAGTTCTTTATCAATTCAAAAATCAGTTATTAAGCAAGCACACGTATTCAGAGTGTGACTGTAAAATAGAAAGGATATAGACAAGACCTTTGAGTATTAAAATCGGTGACATACAGTTCACAGCTTAAGCCTACATACTTTATTCCTAAATGGACCCAGCAGGTCCATATTCAGATTCCATACCCTTTTGCTTTACCAATGGTTCTAACAAGTAATGCTATTTCATGTCCAAGGCCAAAGAAATCACAAGGGTAAAATTAGGAGAGAGAAGACGTATTATACAAGAAGGCACATTTTATACTAAAAGCACTTTGAAATAACATTCAACCACCTGAAACTATGTGAAGAGAAAAAAATTACAAAGAAAACAGACATCAGAAATCAAAAGTCATAGTAGTTTGGGGCTGTTTCATTTTGAAGCTCCCCTCTCCCTATACATTTTACTAATCCCTGAGGACACCACTAAAAATAGTATGATAGTTTGTGGTTATAAATATGACTCTGTTATCAGGAAAAGGATAAATCATATTGATTTTATGTTGCTTAATAAGGCAGGGAAATATGTAATATCTACTTCAGATAGAGTTTCAGAAAAGTGATTAAACTTTAAAGAATGATGATAGTTGAAGAGGAAAATTTTTAATTAACTGAGAAATTCATCTATCCAGGAGACCCATTCCCAAGAATTCTGGATACTTGAAGCTTTCTTGTATTCTTAGAGAATTAGATGAAATTGGGAGAAGGAAAATAAGACCAAGAGAATGGATTAAAAAAATTTGGCTGGAAAAATACTATAACATTGGCATATTTGTCAACATGTATTAATCATATCTGACATTTATAGAGCATTTTATAGTTTATAAATTTTCTTCAGATATAGTACTCTGTGTAGGAAGTAGTGGGATAACTTTGTAAGAGTCAGTAAACCTAGGTTCTGTTTTCTTTTGGTCATTCTTCAACTGTTTAACCCCAACCACATCACTGGTCCTCTCTGATTTTTGTTGTTCAGTCAATTCAGTCATGTCCAACTTTTTTGATTTCATGACACCATTTGGAGTTTTCCTGGCAAAGATACTGAAGTGGTTTGCCATGGTTTTTTTTTTTCCAGCTCATTTTACAGATAAGGAAACTGAGGCAAACAGGGTTAAGTGACTTGCCTAGGATCATGTAGCTAGTAAATGTCTGAAGTGAGATTTGAACTCACAAAGGCAAATGTTCCCAACTCCAGGTCCAGCACTCTATCCAATGCACTACCAAGTTGCCTCTGTCCTCTCTGATACCCAATCATAAAAAAAAAGGATTAAAGAAAATGATATCTGAGCATCCTCCTAGTTTTCACATTCTGATTCTCTGATATTTACCAAAGCTCTGTGAGCTATGAAGGGAAGGTATCTCCATTTCTGGATAAAAGGAGTTAAATAATTTCCCGTAGGTCATAGCTAATAAGTATGCAAGCTAACACTGAAATCTGCCTTCTAATTCTTAGACCAATTCTCTGGATATCATGATTATATACACCTCTTTGCTGTTCCAAATGTCTTACATACTTATGTGATTCTGGAAAATAAAAGGTGAATTTTGTTGACTTCCAAATAAAATTAACTACAATATTTGAACATTCCACCAAGTAAAATTGTTAATAGTTTGTATGTTGTTGGGTGGAGATATCATTGCAAGTGATAAATGGGAAGAAATGTTGTTAAAGATGGGAAAATGAAAGCAGAAGCAGATGGTGTGATATTGTCAAATTTGTACATTGACTTTATAAAATGATTTAAAAACCCAGACATACAAGCAGGACTTTAACAAATGGTGTAAACATCAGGGCAAGGATTTTGTGTAATGAAAATTTTAAGTCCAAAGGCATTGTATCACTCTTGTGGTTATCCCAGAAAGCTCAGAAAAGCTTCCTGAAGGAGATGGGAGCCTTAGGAGTACTTTGAATGATTGATGTGGGAATCTTTCCATTTCAGGTGATAAGGAATATTCCATGCAAATAATTTGGTATGAGAGAAAGACATGGAGGCTGGACCAGGATGAATGACAGAGTGGGAAGTCTGATCAAGTATACCAGATGGCCAGTCTTGTTCATGCCTGGGAATTATAATCCTGTGGTTTCAATGTAATCCCAATAACCTTGCTTTCTTTCCCTTCTCTGCAAATTGAAACACAGCTGGCTAATTTTAGATCCACATAGAATTGTTGGTGATTCACTAAAGCTTAGGTGCAACCACTTACAGCTGGTATGAGGGTGGAATACTTTTAGACTGGTCTAATCTCAGGCTGGCTTCCCCCATTCATAATGCAAAGAGATAATGACCTGACTGATAACGGTTTTTTTTTTTTCTTTCTTGACTGCAGCATCCTGGCCACAGCTGGTACCCACTTCAATACCCATGTGGACCTGAGAACCCTTCGGGCTGTGCGAGTACTGAGGCCATTGAAACTTGTTTCAGGCATTCCCAGTGAGTGCTTGTCTTTTTTCCCCCCTGACAAATTGGGTGAAGTGGGTTCATGAATTGTATGTCACCCTATTTAGTATAGGATATAGGTCTGAAAGAAATCTGGCTAGTCTTGAATGCAACTGGGCTATAAGTAAGAACAATGATTAATGTAAACAAAAGGTAGGGATTTGAAGTGCTATTATTACATTTTTTATCAGGCTACAGATATTTGAATCCCTCCCTACCCCAAATTACATCTAAAAAGTCTGGTTAAGACCTAAATTGCTCTATGTCACAAGAAGACATATGAAAGGATCATGATTTTTTGTCCTAATGTTAACATCAAAATGATTTCTTAAAACATATTCCTTTTGCAATGCTTTCCAAAGGACCCTGTATATGCAGGGATCTTTCTCTTCAAATACAAAAAATACATATCAGTGTGTCCTCCTAAGAAATAGGAGGACCAATATCTAGGTTCTGGCAAACATTTTCTGTTCTTTTAAAATATATATACATATATATTTTAATCAATATTTTCCATCATCGTAGCACCTATAGTTCACCTTGTACTTCTCTTCCTTACATTTCCCAGAGAGCCATCCCTTTTAACAAAGAATTTTTTAAGACAAAGAAAAGAAAAAGAATCAGCAAACCCATAAGTGTATTAAAAAAAAAACCCTAAACAAACAAACAAACAATCTATTACTATATAGAGTTCCATACTTGTGGAACCTAACCTCTGCAAAGGAAAACTGAGAAGTGTTATCTCATAGCTCTTCTTTGGGACCATGTTTGCTTTCTAGTTTTATAACATTGAATTTTGATATTTGTAGTTCTTTTTATTTAACCTGCTATAGTCCTAATGCATATTATTTTCTTGGCTCTGTTTTACCTCATGTTGCTATCAGTTCATGTAAGTCTTTCTAATATTCTCTGTCTTCATGCTCCTTGTCATTCTCATAGCCCAATAATATTCCATTATATTTATACTATGCAATTTATTTAGCCATGCCCCAATTGATGAATTTCTCCTTTGTTTCCAGTTCCTTGGTACTATAAAAAGAACTAACATAAAAGTTTTTTTTTATTTATCTCCCTGAAATATATACCTAGCAGTAGAATTTCTGGGTCAAAGGGTATGGACATTTTTGTCACTCTTTTGCATAATTGCCTAGCAAATATTTTCATCTCTCTGCAAAATCAGCTGTGCATTCTCCATGACACTGACCAGTACCGCCTACTCTCCTTCTTAGCCACTTTTGCAGCCAGTCACCAGTTTTGTTAGACAAGTCTTCCTGAAATAAATATGACTATAGTTTCTGCAAACCAAACTTTTAAAAGAGCAACATTTATTTAATTTGTCGTTAAGGCTTAATGCTCTATTTTCTTTGTGCTTGGAGTACATTCTAGTGGTTTATCAACAGTAGGAACTCAGGGGCTAGATTGGAAGGATATAAGTACTTAATAATTCTTGTTGAATTCAACTGAATTGCAGCAGGTTTATGTTAACAGGGAATGGTAGTAAAGGGATCAGATTCAGCTTTGGGGTATGGTGAATTGAGTCCCTTTACTTGGAATGTAGCCAAGGTACAAGTGAATAAGTACAAGCATGCCATCTTCTTTCTTCCAGGTTTGCAAATAGTGCTGAAGTCCATCATGAAGGCAATGGTGCCTCTGCTCCAGATTGGCCTTCTTCTGTTCTTTGCCATCCTGATGTTCGCCATCATTGGCCTGGAGTTTTATAGTGGGAAACTACACAGAGCCTGCTTTATGAACAATTCAGGTAGGGTCAAGAGGTGGCGTTTATGGGATTTCCCCATCTGTCTGAGTTCCAGCTACCTGTGGTCTGAGGATGTTCCCCATTCATTCCACTTGTATGCATTCAAATATGGGGAAATGACTAGTCAAAGAGAAATACCATTTGTAAGTAACTAACTGCATTTCCTTGGTTTGGGCTCGAGTTACCTCATCTATTATAGAAAGGTGATGGACTAGATGATTTCAAAGTCCCTTCTAGCTCAAAGAAATTTATGATTCATCCATAAGCGTGGTATCCACCACTTTCATGAACAAAAGGACAAAAGTAACTCACATTTCTCTTATGTTTTAAGGCTTATAAAGAGCTTTTCTCTAAACAACCCTTTGAGGTAAACATTTAAAGCAGTAATATCTACATTTTACAAATGATGAAACCACAGCTCAATGTGGTTAAATGATCTGTTTAAATCTCATGACTAAAAAGATAATAATAGCACTGATACAGCTTGTACTTATGTTGAAAGAGCCTTTCAAATATAATCTCATTTGATCCTCGCAAAAAACCCAAAGAAGGAGGTGCTAGTATTATGCCTGTTTTATAGATGAGGAAACTGAGGCAGGTGGAGGTTAAGCAGGATTCAAACTTGGGTCTTCCTGATTCTAGTCCTAGCACTTTATTCACTATTTCACCTACCTCTCTTGAGCTTTAGTCTCAGAACCTGAAATTAAACCCAGGTCTGTTGATTCCCAGACTAGTCCTTTCTTTCCCCAGCACATCACATTGTCTATAAGGACTACCTAAAAGTCACAAGGAAGATAATTAATCATTCTAAAGCAGTCTTCTTCTGAGGGAAGAAATTCCCACAAAGCTTAGGAGCCAATAATTAGAGATGGCATTTTACAAATAGTTAAAGGAATCTGAGGGAGGGCAGGCTTTCTGGAAAGAAGGTAAATTCCAGGAAGGTATGATCATCTCACTAATGATACAGAGAGATAAGAAAGAAGAAAGGGCTTGCAGTGGGTTAGGGAGGAAAAAAAAAACAAAGAAAGATCGACCTCTTTTTTCACTAGAGACTTTACCGTCACCATTTTTTTCTGGGTTCACTTTTCGGCTTGTGCTAACTTCCCTCTGGTTTCTTCTCTCTCTATGTGTCTGCAGGTGTGCTAGAGGGGTTTGACCCTCCTCATCCATGTGGGGTACAGGGCTGCCCAGAGGGTTATGAGTGCAGAGACTGGATTGGTCCTAATGATGGGATCACTCAGTTTGACAACATTCTCTTTGCTGTGCTGACCGTCTTCCAGTGTATAACCATGGAAGGATGGACCACCGTGCTGTACAATGTAAGTGAATGGCTTTAAATCTGAAGAGGATGGGATAGAGTTGGGAATGAGGCTACTGGAGATAGGTAGGGGCAATATGAAGAAGCATGTATCAATAGAGGCTGAGTAGCTGTCCAAATCCCTCTACCTCTGGTCTGTAGGTGGGTAGGAGCACACTGTTCTTTAATAGCTTACCGGACAAAAGATCTTATATTAAGGAGTAGAATGGAAAAAGCATTTATTAAGTTCTTACTGTATACTGAGCATTGTGTTAAGTCCTGAGACTACAAATATAAAATGCAGATAGTCTCTGTTCTTGGAGTGCTCATATTTTAACCGAGGGAGATAATGCATAGAACAATTTTGCTGCTGGGTACAGGATGAGCCCAAATGGTTATTGGGATTCAATGTCAGGGCAGATGGCAGGTGCTCCTGGTGTTCCTCCATTTTGCTGGAATGATTGTAGTTGGGGACTCCCTGCTCAATGAAAATACTCAGCAGAAAAGCATAAAGAGACAATATGGCATGATTAGAGTTCTAGACTTGGAATCAGGAAGATTTCAGGATAAATTGCCATCTCTGACACTTACCAGATGAGTGACTCAGGGCTATATAACTCTGGTAGTATAATACTGGAGAAAAATTCCCACTGGATTTAGAATATAAGGACCAGAGTTCAAATGCTACCTTTGTCATTGATTACCAGCATATAATATTATTGCCTATATGATAATACATATATAATCCAGATCAAATTGCTTGCCAATTCTGAAAGAGGGGAGGGAAGGGAAGGGAGGGATGGAGACAGTTTGGATCTTATAATTTTAGAAAATGTATATTTAAAATGGTTATTATATGTAATTGGGAAAACAAAAATATCTTTGAATAAAAATATTATTGCAATAACAATAGCAATACTAATTATGATAATTAGCATTTATTTGTACTCCTATATGTCCATTTCCTCAACTATAAAATGAGTGAGTTCAATAGGATGGTTTCTAAAGTCCTTTCAGTTCTAAATCTGCTACCCTGTGATTTTTTTGGTACTGTTTTAGGTTGCAATTTGCTTTTATAGAAGGAATTCTTATACATGGAGTTCTCTATTAAGATTTTAAGTCCTTTGCCTACTCCTTACTGGCAGATGCTCTCAAGCTCTCTTAGTGATAGAAAGGAACCATGAGAGCATCTGCCAGTAAGGAGTTTCCAGTACAATTGGGGAGTTAAGATATCTAAATAAATGGGGCATTAGAGGATGCCTCTAATCTAAGGTCACGTAATGGAAGTTGTAAAAGGGTCCCTGAAGAAGATAGGAGGTTACACTAGATGACTTTTAAAGGTCTCTTTCCATTCAGATTCTATGATTTTAATTGTATCATCAAATGCTAGACTCTTAGGAATAGCCTTGAATGGCTAAAATGGTGCCTGGTCTGATCTATGCACAGCTGGCCTTGGAGTTGGGTTGAATTGACCAGGCTGTTTAGGGATGAGCTCTCTGGGAATCAGGGCAGGAAGTTACCCGAGGGGGGAAATCTCTGGCCTGCTATAGCTAAAAATGACCATAACCCAGTAGCTAGGTAAGGCAAAAGTCCATTTGCATTTATTACATACCTCATTTACACATATGCCTTCGGGCTGCTTGTTGCCCCTTTGGGATTTAATATATAAATTTATAAGAAGGAAAAAGCTCCAGCCTGGTTTTCTGCTCTTAACAGTGTTTTGGAGGCTTTCTGCAGTTGGGGTCAAGGTGGTAGCCTGTGTATACCTGCCTCTCAGGTGAGGCCAGGGGTGTATTAAAAACAGCTTGAACCAGCTCTCAAGAGCTGATTGTTAAATTTTCAGTGCAAAGATTTCCATATTGGAAATAAGCCAACACTTCAAATCAGGGGGTCCAATTTATTGTTTTGTTGATAGTTCAGATTTAATAAAGTGATAGGAAAATGTTATTAATGCGGATTAATCTGAAAGTGTGTCTTCAATGCTTATTTTGAGGGTCAGTTGTTAAACATTTATCAGCACACAACTGGTCCCAACTAAAAAATTTTGAAATGAAACTTCGATTTCATTGGGAACTCAAGGTAAACAAAACTCCCCTCTATCATCTTAGTTAAATATCAGCTCCGCAATTTAAAATCTTAGACAGTTATTATGGTCTTAGAAGTTAATTGACTTATTCAGGATCAAATAGCAAACATGTGCTGGGATGGCACTCTAGCCACTTTCTTCCTATTTCCAAGATGGAGTCTCTCACCACTTTGCCATTACTTATACTCATTAAAGTAATTGGATCATAGATTAAGAGCTGAAAGGGCTTGTAACAATCATTTTAATCCAGCCTCCTCATTTTCCACATAAGGAAAGCCAAGTCCAAAGATGTTAAGCCTAAAGTGGAGACTACTTGAAGGCAGGAACTGGAGACCACTTGAAGGCAGGAACTGTTTTGGCCAAATGTGTATCCCTAATGTCCTATGTGAAATAGCTAATGAATAAATACTGTTGATAATGATACCTGCTTTGTCATTGATGCTTAAGTCTGAACATATTGACCTTCTGGGAGGAGCCACAGATCCCCACAAAAGCAAACATTTTTGAAAGATGGGTAAAGGAATACCAAGTGAATGTCTTCCTTGGTACATCCAAGAAAACTATGCAGACGTATGAGGAGGTTTTGTGAGGAGGGAGGACAGGAAGACAAGGGTGAAGATTTGTATTGTTATAGGTCAGTGATGCTTCAACAAGCCCTATTGACCACATGCTTCTGAGAATTAAAGTACAGGACCTTTGGTGGTTGGTGTGGTTTATCATGCTCTGAGAATAAAGGTCCATCCAAATAATGTGATAAATGTGTTAGATGGTCAGCTTGACAGACAGAAAGTATTACTTTTGGGACGTTAGTAGTATCTTTTGATGCTATAGAGCCTTCAAGATTTATCCCAGGTAGTTCTGGGGATGCTTCTGAGGTATTACCCTTCCTTTTGAGAATCCCCAAGCTCCACTCTCCCTGACTTAACTTCTTCCATTATCTGTCTGTCTATGGATGCCTTCTTACTTCTCTTCAGTGGCAGTGATAGAGTGGGCTGATAGGGAGACAGAAATCTCTGACCCCTTTCACATTCCTGCTCCATCATAGTTGATATCTGGGCTAATGTAAATTTGACCCATATCAAGGCAGATATAGCTTCCAGGAATGAAGAGGTGTTCTGTGTTGCTCAGACTAACTCTCAAATACTGTGTTCAGTTCTAGGTGATACAATTTAGGGCACTGATTAAGACAGGAATATACTGAGGAGTAGAACCAATATGATGAAAGCCCTTGGGTCTATGATGTATGAGGACCAATTGAAGAAACTAAGGATATCTATCTTGGAGAAGAGAAGACTCAGGAGGAATGTGTTAGTTATGTTCAGGTCCTTAAAGGCTCTAATGTAGAAGAAAGATTAGATGTGTTCTATTTGGCTCCAGTAGGCAGAACCAGGAATAGTAGATGGAATTTGCAACATACTTAAGCTTTTTCTAAGAAAACACTTAGCAATTTTTGATGTTCAATTGTGTCTGATTGTCTGTGATATAAAGATTCTAAAGCGGTTTGCTATTTCCTTCTCCAGTCCATTTGACAGATGAAGAAACTGAGATATAATGTTAAGTGACTTAACTGAGCCACACAACTAGTAAATGTCTGAGGCCAGATTTGAACTCATATAGATGAATCTTCCTGATTCCAGACCCAGCAATATGTCCACAGTCACCTAGCTGCCCAATTAGAGCTGTCCAAAAATGAAATAGACTTCCTCAGGAAATAGTAGATTCTATTTCCTGTTCCTCATGGGAGATTTTTAATAATAATAATAGTAAGAATTTATATAGCATCTACTATGTGCTAGACACTGTGCTAAGGACTTTACAAATATTATCATATTTGATTTTCAAGTGGAGGCTATATATTCACTGATGAGGCAATAATTCTTTTATATGAATTGATTTTACTAGATGGTTACCGAAATACTTCTCACTGTTAAAACTCTGTGGTCCTATGATCTGGAACTAGAAGAGACAGCAGGACAAATAAATAGGTATCTCCATATTGCCCCTTCTTACTGGAGCTTTGATGGTAGCAAGCTGGTCCCCACTTTGACTAGAATTAGTGTTCAAGCCTTTGGAACATTATATTCTTCTCTTCTCCCTTTTCTTTTTGGATACCTCAGAGACCTTGGGGAGAGGTTTGAAGCCCTTAGAAGAGAGATGCAGAATTGTTCTTCCCTTTCTCCCTAGATTTCTGTGCTTCTCTTGAAGCTGTCAGTCCTTTCTGGGGTCCTTCTTAATTCTCTCTTAGCTCTTAGACTTTACGAACCAGGTTGGTTCATCCTTGAGGCTTAAATATTAGAGGAGTTGAGGTTTTTTCTTGGAGATATAGGTAAGATGGATGCTAAGATAGACACATTTCAGAGGCTCCTAAGACTGTTACATTCAGTCCTGCCATACCTTTTCCCCAATTAGAAGAGATAAAGAGAAGAGATAGACATAAAAATAAAAAGGACTGTGGAGTCATGATGACAAAGACTTCTTTCTAGAGTTGTGGAAGCTGAGGAAAAAGAGATTAAGTAAATTGTCTAGAGCCACACGTTTAATATTTGAGGTAGCATTTTGAACCATCATCTGACTGATTCTGAATCTTGTTTTAATCTCCTTGGGCTGTATCAGTGTTTTTTTTAGGAAATGAAGGAAGTTGAGGAATGTTGAAGTTAAAACTAGGTGCTCAAGTTCACACAGTCAGTAAGCATGACCGAGTGTAGAGGAATTGAACCCATGTCCTCTTACTCTAGAGCAAGATTGGAGTTTTTGCCATGGATTGTTCTAGCAGTCTGGTCAAAGCCTGTTGATTGATCCTTTAGAATATTTTTAAATACATAAAATAAAGTGCATAGGATTACAAAGGAAACCTACTATGTTGAAATATAGTTATCAAAATATTGTAAAAACAAATTTATTGACCCTATGCTCAGCATCCCAACTCTGGAGTCTGTTTGACTAGATGATCTCTGAGGCTCCTTCCAGCTCTAAATCTTATGATTTAGACCTCTGGGAAATGTGATCTCGTCTATGCAAGCATATATAAATATAGTGAGCAACAAACAATATGATGATGTGAGGTACTTTGTGTCTCATGTATCCCCTAACTCCATGGCTACTCCTCCCCTTTCTCCAGGTACATGATTGACCATTAGTCAAACTATGATTCCATTTAGGATGTTGGACTTAGGAACATTTCAGGATACAAACTCATCCAGGCCACCCACCTTCCTTTGTAGCACTTGTACTCTATAATCTTGTTTTTCTTCCAATGTCTGCCCAACTCTTTTTTTAAACACATTTGCTTTTGGTTTTTACTGCTGCCTTTGGCAGTCGGTTTGCCAAGTTAATTACTTGCCCTCTCTTTAAATAATACCTTCCTTCAGTTCTCTTCCCTGCTGGGTTGGAAACCTTGGCTTGAGTTCTTCATTGAAGGTCTTCCTGATACAACTCTTAGGATAAGGGACTGACAGAAGGACCAATGTTCCTCTCCTCTCCTCCACCCCAACCCTTTCATGTAAGGATCTTTTTCAGGTCTCTCCATAATCTCTCAGAAATGCCAGGTTTGAAAATTAATCCAAGTGAGTTGGGTTCACCTGTTGATCTGGCACCTGAATTGTAATTCAGTCATACTGGACCAGTTTCCAGACCTTTTGTCCACCACTTAGCTCACTTTGGATTTCCTTACCTTTGCTTTGTTTATCTACCCTAATGTTCAATTTCATTTTCTGCCTTTTGCCAAATTCTGCCAGAGGTGCCTTAAGCCATGCTGCCTTAGGCTATGATCTTTCAGGCAAACTGAATGATGCCAACTGAATCACAGACCATGGAACTGAAGGGAAGATGGAGATAGGAGGACTTGGGCTCTAGGCAGGCATGGTGTGCCTTCTCTTGGACTAACCCTGGTTTAGTGTCCTAATGCCACAACTAGGGTTCAGGGAAAGGGTTTTGGAGGAAGTGATGTTTTCAGAATACTTTATAAATTGAGAGGTATTGCCTCTAGTTATTTGGGGAATTTCTCCAGTATGCATTGCAGCATTCTTAGGTATGTGCTTTGGTCTCCATTTTTGTTGTTCCATCATATCAGTTGTATATGACTCTTCATAACCCCATTTGAGTTTTTTTTTGGTTTTTTTTGGCAGAGATACTGGAATGATTTGTCATTTCCTTCTCCAGCTCATTTAACAGATGAGGAAACTAAGGCAAACAGGGTTAAATGGCTTGTGACAATGTGTCTGTGGTAAGATCTGATCTGACACAGGAAGATTGAATCTTCTTGATTCCAGTCTTGTCACTCTACCCATTGTGCCACCTAGCTGCCCCTTGGTATCCATGTCCTAGCCTAAATTTCAGCCAATCACCTTCAGTCACCTTCTTTTTTTACTTTAATAATTAATATTTACTGATATACAATGTAATTATTGCCTCTACAAAGAGATTTTGTACATCAAGAAAGCATTCTGAAGCCTAATATACTAGGTTTTCTAGGAAGAACTTTACTTCTTTTTTACATTATTTGAATTTTTGATAATTATAGGGAAAGGGAATTTAAAATCCATTTTATAAAAAACCTTGAAAAAAACCAGGTTCCTCCACCCTTCCACCTCCAAAAACAAGGCCAAGATGAAGGTTAATGGGGTTCTCTGATAGCCTCTAGAAATTCACCAAAATTCCTGTGCTCTAACCATACCTACAGATGCCAAGAGCCTCTGTTTTTCCTGATGTTCATGATGAACAAGTGTTTGTTAAATTTTTTGTTAAATAATTATTAACCATTAACAACACAACTAACCATAGGAAAAATGAAGACTTGTACTTGATGGCCTCTGGGATCCCTTTTAGCTCTGAATCTAATGATGCCATTGTAGTGGGTTTGGGGAAGAGAAGGAAGAATCCTGATCTTAGACAGAAAACTGACAGAGAAAGCTATTTAACCTATCTACCAAGCTACCTATCGGATTTCTGTTATTGCTGCCCAACCTTAATCCTCTGCCACAGGTAGTCTGGCTTACTCACTGTCCATAGAGTTAAACCCTGCTCATTCTTGCCTCTTTATCTTTGTTTACATCATCCTCCCTCCTTCCCCCTATTCTGTATCCTTTTCTGAGACTGGTCGACCCAACGCCAAGATCAAGCTCTGCTTTGAAACCTTCTCTGCCTGCCCCAAACCATAGGAAACTCTCCTTCCTCTGAATTTATTGCCTTGCTCACTTCTTGGGCACTTACCCTATGTGGCATTAGATGTTTGGCTACAGTTTAGGCCTGTGTCTTCTCTATCCAGGTGGAAAGTAAAGTCTTTCTGGGTAGGGATGGGAGTCTTCTTAAGCTCTATATTGCCAACATCTTCCATGTCCTCTTGCATATAGTTTGTGTTTGTTAAATATTGGTGATTTATTTCATCATGGTTTTCTATTCACCAGCCAGAGGAATCAGATTCCACACCAGCCTGGATTATTAGCACATAAGTTGTTGGAGGCAATGTGATATAATGGGAAAAACACTTGACTTAGATTTTAGGTGAAAAGCGAAGCAGACTAGGGTTTGAACTCTGGGTCCTACATTTATTATTTCTATGACCTTGGATAAATCAATTGGATCTTTAAATTTTATTTTACCTGTAAAGTAAGGATAATAACATTGTTCAGTTTGGGGTTTTCTTGGCAAAGATACTGGTGTGGTTTGGCATTTCCTCCTCTAGCTTATTTTACAGATGAGAAAACTGAGGCAGGGTTAAGTGACTTACCCAGGTTCACAAGTGTCTGAGGCCAGATTTGAACTCAGGAAGATTGAGTCTTCCTGAGTCTAGGACCAGCGCTCTATTCATTGTAACATCTAGCTGCCCCAGGGAAAATACTACTTGTCCTCCTTGGATTTTTAGGCAGGAAGTGTTAATATAAAGCTTGAAACATTTACATAAATGTGAGATGCTGTTGTCATCCTTTCAGAAGAGTAGGCTCTCTGCTAAGGATTAGGACATTGCTAATCACTTGAAAATTGTGTGTCACCACTGTTAATCAGCAGCTGAAGTTTTCTACCCTCTTTCCAACCCAGTGCCCTGGTCTTCCCAGTTTTGACAGACAGAAGGAAAAAATATTGGCTCAACTAATGTTGCTTTGCACTAAGGTCAGGAATGTGTTAGAACCAAAATTCTCCATGATATCCACTGAGCCCTGCTGTAGCACTGTTTTAACCAGTTGCTAGAAAAATAAATCAGATGGTGGGTGGAAGTTCCTAGCACTTGAGTATTCACTCCCCTGTGTGTTAGCATTTGTGTACTTATTGCCCCATTTGTAACATTGTTCCTGTGAAATCACTGCCCCTCATGTTGTTATTTTGCCTAATGCTATATTTTTGGAGGGGGTGGGATGGGATGGAACTAATTAACTGTAAACAATTATAACTCTTTATTTGAAGAACAATATTTTCTTTGAGTGTTTATTGACCATTGGTAGGAGATTAAGGATTTGTCTCTATTTGGTATACTTCCTTAAAGGGATACATACCCTAGGCACATTTGAAAGGTGTCTAGGCTTTTGATGAAGAATGAGGAAGAAAAATAGTATAACCCCTCCTAAGTGAAACTTGATAAGGATAGCCTCAGAATTGAAGGTTCCCCGGTCATTTTCTGTATCTTTGGGTATCTTCATGATGTGATCATCTAAACTGCATCTCTAGAGACTGTGTCCCAGGGATAATGGTTTTTCCCTGTATATTTCTGGCAGTACACTCAGCTCCATGTTGTTCCTTCCCAATCAATCATGTAGAGACCTAAAGAAACCATTGTGTCACATGTGGAAATCTCAGGGCCAAATCTATGAGCAGGTAGATAATTATGAGAGGAAAAAAGAAAGGAATAAGCATTTATTAAGCACCTACTTTGTGCTAGGCACTTTATAGCTATTATCTCCTTTGATCCTCACAATTCCGTGAATTAGGGGCTATTATTAACCTTATTTTACAGTTGGAGAAACCGAGGCAGAAATTTCATGGCTTGTCCAGGTTACAAAGCTAGTGTCTGAGGGTGTATTTAAATTCAGGTTTTCCTAACTTTAGATCCAGTCTCTAGTTGTTTTATCATGATGGGTTTCATACATCCAGTTTTACTTCCTAATTTACCCTTATTTTTACTTCCACATGAAAACTGTGTTTCTCTTTAATTTCTTTCTGGTTCAATCTCAAATCATCTCTTTAAATCTGGGTCAAAATTTTTATTGAGGTGCCAAAATCACCTCTCTAAAGTGTAAGTCTCAACCTGGTTCTCTACTTATTGCTCAAGAATCTTCAGGGCTACCCTTTGCCTCTAGGATAATACACACAATATGTAGCTTTGTATTTTAAGTCCTTCACAAAGTAGCTTTCTCCTGCCTTTCCAGGTTTATCTCACTTACATTTCTATTCATTCATTCTTATTCCTGATAAACTTGTCCTCTTGCCATTCCCTGATTCATGCATTCCATCTCCTGCTATCATGTTATTTTTTCATTCCCCAGTACCTAGAACATAGTTCCTCCTCACCTTTGGCTCTACCTTTTAGAATTCATAGCTTTCTTCAAGGTTCAACTCATGTGCCACCCGTCTATGGGAATCATTCACTTAAGTGCCTACTTGCCTAAATGTTGGGCACTGTTCGAGGTGCTGAAGGTATAAATACCAATGTTAGATAATCCTTATCCTCAAGGAGGGACAGCTAGGTTTGGGATCAGGAAGACTCATCTTCATGAGTTCAAATCCAGTTTCAGACACTTACTAGCTGTGTGACCCTGGCCAAGTTACTTAACCCTGTTTACCTTAGTTCCTCATCTATAAAATGATCTGGAGAAGGAAGTGACAAACCACTTCAGTATCTTTGCCAACAAAAAACCCAAATGGTGTTGCAAAGAGTAGGACATGACTAAAACAACTCAATAACAGCAAAAATCCTTAAAGAGTTTACATTCTACTGGAAGACAGAATGATCCTGAATCTTCCTAATTAGTACTCTCCCTCTCCTCAATCCTAGGGTATATTTCTCCACCCCAGTGGAATATAACTTCCTTTGGGACATTGACCATTTCTTACTTTGTTTTGTTTTGCTATTGCTGGCATGGTGCTTTGCATATAGAGGACACTTAGTATAGGCCTATTGAATAGGTTGATTAAGATATGGCCAACCTTTACTAAGAATAGGTTTTTATGAAACTGACCAGCTTAGAAAGAGCCTTGGGTTCTAGTCCCATATCTGCTAACAACTGACTGTGTAAAGCCCTTCATCTCTCTGGTCTCTTGACTAATCTTTTAAATAAGATTCCTTAGATGGTCTCTTCTAGCCCTGACATTCTGTGCTTCTATATAAATCATTTTAAGTGTAGTTAGTTGTGTGAAAATGGAAATACAACTGTCTGAGAGGTTCTTAAGAGTGCTGGGGAATAAAGCATCAATTAGGGCTTATTTTCTCAGCACTTGTGGTTAAGACCTAACAAACCTTTGCCCTTTCTCAATATCCTCTTTTTCTTCTGTAAAGAAGGATTTGAATAGCAACTCAGTGGTTTGGAAAAAAGAAGGCAAGTTTCTAGGCTGAACAGAATATAAAGTAGATTGGGGAGCTTGAAGCATTCTCTCAAGAGACTCGATCTCATCCTAGAGGAGACTCTCCCTCCCCACCTGCCACTGTATGATTGGGGGATCTGCTAGAGGGGAGTTTCTCCCACTGATAAATACAGTGGCATGTGCTTCTCCTTTATTAATCAATCCAGGTAAGCTACATCAGACTATTTGGAGGGGGCCTAGGAGTTATGGTGGGGAGGGCAGGGAAGTACATGTGAACATGAGTATACAGAGAGAAGCCCAGTCACCCTTTCTTCCAGTCCTTGCTTTCTGTTCCCCAACACAGATTCTTAGTTTCTGGCAGTATCTGTCCACCAAACATAGGCAGAGTTGGTGGTTAGCTAATCAGACCCATAATTTCTGTCATCAGCTTTTCCCTCCCTCCCACTTGTCCTTTCCTTTCCATATTCCCAGGCAGCCCTTCTCCCTCCCTCCCCCTCCCCTAATGACAGGTTCATCTTGGTTGGCTAATTGCATTAGATGGGTATGACACAACCCCTCCGGGAGTGCTGTCACGTGACCTAGATAAAAAGAAACAGTGAGCAAGACACCCACGGGCCAAGGCAGGTTAGCGGGGAGATCGTGCTCTTGGAAGAGGGGGGACCTCGGGGGCTCCAGATCCCCCGGGACTCACTAGAGTCTTCAGTTTCCTCCTTGGGGAACATGCCCTGAACTCCGTTCTCTGGCTGTTTGTTCCCCCAGGAGCCAGCCCCGTTTCGGTCCCGAAACAACCCCCCCCCCCCCGCACTCCCCCACCCTTCCCAATGCTTGCCAGCCTATACTACTGTAAACAGCTGTAAATACGGGCCCTCCCTGCCTGGGAAAGGTTACCGCCGAGAATAATTACCGGTGTTTAGGCTTGGTGTGTGTGCATCTGTGTGGCAGAGCGCGTGCCTTTCTTTTATACCCGAGTTATTTATTGCATTTGTCTTACGACTTCCATTTTGAGCAAAATAAACTGCAAACTAGGTTATTTAAACAGGATTTGGGGTGCCTTTAAGCAGGCTTGGAAGTGGGTGGTGAGGAGGAAGAGCTAACGGGAGATCAGATTAGGAAGATTCAGAGAAGGGACAAAAGAAAACAGAACACTCCTTCTCTCCCTCACCCAGCTTCCATTGTGAAGCATTGGCGGAAGGCTGAGGCTTCTAGGGAATAGTCCAGTCTGCGGAAGAAACCTTCAAGAGACTGGGTGGGATTCTAAGACCTTGTTAGAAATGGGAAAGCTGGTCATGCCCTAGAATAGTAAACTGGTTTAAAGCCCCGGGCAGCTGCCTGGCTCAGTCTGTCAGCCACTCTTGTCCTGTCCACCTCCAGCAATAGAGTTTGGGGGTCCAGGGAGTCATACCCCACTGAAATCCGCCTTCCTTCTTGGGAGTCCCGTGGCCATCACCATTTAGGCACTGTATCCCCAAAGTCGAGGGTGTGTAAGAAGGGCAGAAAAAGGGGCCCGTCAGAGACAGAGAGAGAGGGAGCCAGGAGCAATAGGTCAGTCCCCTCTGCAGACTTGAATAGATTTGGTTGGCGTCATTTTGGTCCAAATGACTCACGAATTCTCTTTAGGTGCAGATTTGATAAAGGGTCTTTCTTGAGTACCAGAAGTACCGTGCATAATTCATAAACTGAAACAAGATGGAACAAATTAAAAAGAGAGAGAAAAGATAATAATGAGGGAATTAAAAGTTTTAAGCTTTAGTATAAGCTGGGAGAATGAGTCAGCAGCCCATATGTCTTGAGGGAGAGCATTCTTCCAAGGCAGGATGGAAGGCAGGGGCTTGGGCAGCTTAAAAAAAAAACAAGGAAGGGATGAGAAGGGAGGTATTTGAGAAGAGTCAGAAATGGGGGTGGGGGACTGCCAGAAGAACCAGGGTAGGAAAGTAGAGGGGAGAGGGTCCCCTGAGAGTGGCTGCTTAGCCTTGCTCTGCTCTGCCCTGCCAAATCTCACCCCTAGCCAAGAGAAAAGGACTTTTTCTGGGGCTTTACTCAGTCTACCCTATCTCTGATTTCTCTCTCAGGATAGACTAGGACTTAGACTTGATATTCATTGATGCAGGGAAGTCCTAGAAGAAACTCCCTTTACCAATAGAGGATATCTATCACCTTCTTTATAACTTAGAGTCTTCCAGAATTGCCTAGAGCTGTTTAATTGACTTGCTTAGGGACACAAAGCCAGTTTGTATTAGTATTTGGACTTGAACCCTTGTCTCCTGAACTCAGAGACCTGCTTTGTATTCAGAACCCCTCACAACTTTTTTTCTTGGCTTAGCTAAATCTCTTTTTCTAATTTGGAAGTATATGAAAAATCCTGGTCTTCTGTGAAAACAAAACCCTTATTACAGGAGGCTCACCCAGCGTTTCAGTGACCTTTGCTTCTGACCACATTGTCTCCTGAGGAATATCCTTGTGCCCTTCTTGTCTTTAGCTTGAGCCTCCACCCCTTTTTCAGTGAAAGTGATCGTTTTTTATCATTTTTTTATCTTACCCTTGAGAAGGTACTTTGACAGCATAAATTGGTTAAATCTCTCTTGTTGATAGATATTGCAGAGTCCCTCTGATCTTAGGCCAGAAAGGACCTTTGTCATTGCCCAGTCCAATGCCCTTATTTTACAGATGAAGAAACTGAGGTCATGTCTTGCCTGAAGCTAACCAGGTAGTAAGTAGTGGAGCCGAGATGTGGACCCAGAACCTCTGACACTCGATGCAGAGCTCTTTTCACTGTGCTACAATGCTTTTCCTTCTCTCTTCACTCTACAATCTCGCCCCCACACTCCCCACCCCTTAGGAGGGAAGCTTCTCCCACTCTTCCTCTGTGAATATCAGAGCTGCCTTTTTCTTTTTCTTTTTGTTTCACCCTCTATTCCCTTGATTCTTTTCCTGGGCAAAAGTAGCTTAGAGAAGAGTAGAGGAAAAGTCCAAAGCTAGCCTCTTAACCCTAATGCCTGACTTCTCCTAGGATAGTTTGTACCCAAAGGCCTGGTTATCCTACTGAAAATTCACCAGCTGATATCTATTTTTCCTATTAAGAAACAAATAAATATGTGGATATATAAATATTATGTATCATATATATAAATATACACATACACATATATGTATATTGTATATATATTACATACAAACACACACACACATATAAAAGTATCATGCAGAGTGACTACATCCTGGAAAAACCATCTCAACCCATGGATCAAAGTAGATTGAGGTTAACTGACAGGCTTCAGATGCACCAGTGAGTTAGATGATGTCTACCCCAAGCATGTGAAGGTTTCCTTCAGGGGAATGGGTGGATGAGAACAATTTGTTCCAATAGTCATGAAGATGGCTGAAGCAAGTGATGTGGAGTACTTAGAGCTTGGTCAGACATCAAAGATGTCAGGGTCATCCATTGCATTCTGGGTCATCATTAATCATCTTGACTTTTGTCTTGCCACCAGACTTTGATGACTCTGGAAGAAAGAATGAGGCTGATGATATTGTGCAACTCTGCCTCACTTAAATCCCAATCATAGACAAAGTCAGAACATTCCCTGTGATTTTGTTGGCATTCAAAAAGATGAAGGATGAATAACTACATATATATATGTATATATATATAAATAACATGCTTAAAATGTATACACATATAAATGCCCCTCAAGAAATTTGCTCTGCAATTTTCTTTCATATACATATACATATGTAAAATACATATTTCATATAACAATATGTATATATTATTATTATTCACTAGAAGATGCTTCTCTAGTCAAGCAAAGAATAGTACCTGCTTGTTTCTTGAATATGTGAAAAACTTCAAACATGTTCTGGTTTGGAGAGTCAGCTGTTGAAAGCAGAAATGTCTTCTGAGTCACTGTCAAATTTCCCTTGCCCTTACTCTCCCATGATCCCTTCTACACATGGATGCATTGGTAAATATTTCACCACTGGTTTTCCAGGAAAAAAAATTAATAATGTGCCCATAGCACACTTTTAGGTTGAATTTGCATTAGTTACATTTTCTCCATCACTTTATTAAGTTTAGATAAAAAACACAAGCCTTGTTTTGTAGTGTTTGATGATTCCCAAGATATAAATGCTCACACTGAAAATTTAATAATTGACTTTCTCAGACTAGTACAAATTGACTCCAGCATGCCCCCTGCTTCTAGGTCTATTTGCAGGTGCTGGGAATGCACTAACCATTTTTTGTCTATGTCTTCCCACCTCTTCTCTCCACAACCAATTCTAAGTCCCTTAAAACTTGGAATTCACTGTGAGCTTAATCTATAAGAAATCTGAATATGTGCACTCAGAAGTGTATAATGATACTTCTTATTTGCTTGTAAGATCCTCTTAGAAATTCCAACTCATGTTCTTGTTCTAGAATATGGATTGGGTAAGCAAGCCTTAAAAGCCAGAAATGAGAACAGAACAAAGATGATTTACAGAAGGTACAAGTTTATATACTAAAGGGGGTGTTGGAATCTGAATGCTGAGAGATATTTTTATAGAATGCCAGATTTTCTTTTAAAACACTTTCTGTTTTAGAATCAATACTGTTCTTCCAAGGCAGAAGAGCAGTAAGGGCTAGGCAATAAAGGTTAAATGATTTGCCCCAGGTCTCAAAGCTAAGAAGTGTCTGAGGACTTCCCATCTCCAGATTTGGCTTTCAATTCACTGAGCCACCTGGCTGCCCTCTGAATTACAGGATTTTTAAGTTGGAAGGTACTTCAATGTCCATCTACTCCAAACTCTAATAGATTCAACAAGTCATTGCCTACTCTAATCTTTGCTAGAAGACTTACAGTAAGGGGAAACTCACTTGCCAGGGTAATCGTTTCCACTTTTCTAGAGCTCTAATTGGGGGAGTTAGATAGAACAGTGGATAGAGCATTGCGCCTAGAGTTAGGAAGCCTCAGCTTCCTAAATTCAAATCTGGCCTCAGATATTTACTGACTGTGTGCCCCTGGGCAAGTCACTTAAACCTGTTTGCCTCAGTTTCCTTATCTGTAAAATGAATGAGAAGAGAATGGCAAACCACTCCAGTATCTTTGCCAAGATGGAGTCATGAAGAGTTAGACATGACCGAACAATAACCACAACAATTATTGGGAAGATTTCCCCACCTTGGCTTTAAGGCTAAATTTGCTCTTAGACTCATTGAACCTGTTTCTGCCTTCTGAGGTTAAACAGAGCAAGTGTAATCCCTTTTCCATAGGATAGCCCTTTAAAGACTTGAGCACAGAAATCTCCACTGCTGACTCCTAGTCACAAGAGCTTTTCTAGTGATGGCTCGTCAGGGTAATCTAGTAGCACGCAAGTTTGGGTATTCTTAGAGTCCTATTCCCAGGAACATGGTGGCCCTGTGCTCCTTTGTCTACCATGCTTGTAAATAGTCAGGACAGCAACAGACACTCAGGCTAATTTCTTGAGAGTAACAGAAGCTACTAGAGGAAATGAGGTAAGATATGGGCACAAAATGTTTATGAGAATGAAAATCACAAGTTATATCTTTGGAGATAGTTCTTGCTAGATCTGCACAAGTCTTCCCAATTTCCCAATGTCAGTCTTTGCTTGATCTTCTTGCCTATCCCCTTTTCCCCATGAAACTTGCATTTTATTTCAATTTGCCATTTTCTTCCAAGTCCTTTGAACTTGAAGCTCCTTTTTTCCCTCTATAGTTGACCTTATTTTCCTCTGATGCCTGACACCTCTTTGTCCTTTTGTTTTCTGTATTCAGTTATCTATTTTTTTCTGAGAGAAAGAGTCATTCCCTATTTATTATCTGTATGAGTTATCTGCTATGTCATTAGCTTAAGTATTCAGAATCATAGGACCATAGATTTAGAGCTGGAAGGGACTTTAGAGAATATCTACTTCAAACCTCTCATTTTACAGATGAGTAAATTAAAGCCCAGTATTAAGGCAGATAAGTGGTACAGTGGATAGAGTGCCATGTGAGGCATCAGAAAGAATCATTTTTGTGAATTCAAGTCTGGTCATAAATAGTTCCTATTTGTATGACTATGGGCAAGTCACTTAACCTTGTTTGCCTCAGTTTCTTCATTGGTAAAATAACCTGGAATAGGCATGGCAAACCACTCAGTATTTCTGCCAAGCAAATCCCAAATAGGGTCAGGAAAAGTTAAATATGGCTAAAACAGTTGAATAATAAGAAATTTGGTGATTTGCCCAATGTCACATAGGCAGTAGCTAACAGAAGGGGAATAGACTGCTTTGTGATATCATGGGTTTCCCTTCATTAGAGGTCTTCAAACAAAAGCTACTTGGACCACATAGTCACTATTTTGTAGAAGGCATTTATATCCAAGTATGAGTTGGACTAGATGGCCTTTAAGGTCCCTTTCAAACTATAGAGCAACTAATTCTGTGTTATACAATTAATCTAGGTCTCTCTAGCATTATAAGCCAACCAAGCAATCCCAGATTTAGGGTAAGATGAATATATTAAGGGGCCCACTGGGGCCCAGTGAATAAGAATAATAGGCAATTATTAAGTGCCTACAGGATTGATAACACTACATTAAGTTTTTAAATTATTCACAAGGGTGTCTGGCTTGGAGATGAGTAGGCTGAGGTCAGAATTCCAGAGCCATGAGCCTACGGTAATGGTGGATTTGATCCAGGTATGATATAGATATATATGTATATATATATATATACATATATATATAGATGGATAGATAGATATGCAGGAGGTACTAAATAATAGCTAAATAATAAAATGATTTATTTAAATATTTTGCACAACTAAAGTGCTTTATAAATGTACATTCATGATTATAATGATTAACAGGATTATTCTTAATGAATCAGAGTCAGATAATTTTGAAATGAGGAAGGAAAATGTATGAGAACCAAAGCAATGCAAAGTGGTCTTCTTATTGGGTGTAATTCCAAGTTAGATGGGTAAGTTGCAAAAGCTTGACCTTGCAGAGGAAAAGAAAGAAGTCCAGTTAATTATAGGGACAGAGCAGTGAGAGAAAAGCAAATTTGCTCTGTGTTCAACTGTTTTCAGCTTATTTGGTGAATGTCCCTGTGAGAGGTAATGTGTGTGGAAACTGGCATAATTCATTCAAGGTCTACCGTGAGGCATACAGACATAGATGGTAATGAGAGAGGGGAAAAAAGCAGCATTTTGTTTTTTCACTCTACCTGGCTAGCTGTGTTAATCATAACATAATTCTGAAACCTTATAAAGAAAAATTACAAGGAATAATTTTCCTATGAGGCGATTCTGGTTTTGTCCTGCAGCATTTAAAAAAGTGGATGATTCTAAGATTTATGTACTGTTAATCTACAACATGGAAGAAGTCCTGATTATTAAGGGACTAAATCTCTGGTGCATTGATTAACCAGGCAGGCACTTATTTTTTTCCAGTTCTAGCACATGACTGCCTGTCTTTAACAGTAGGCAAGGAAAATAAGAGATAGGGTTCAAGTCAGTCCAATTTGCAGGTGTTTGTTACCAGCTCAGGTAAAACATGTGGGGGTGGATGGAGACTGAAGCAAGAGGTTAAAGTGAGACTTGGTGATTTGTGTTGGTTCTGAATCCTTTCTGTTGCTTTTCCCAGAGCTGGTTAAGAGTTGGATAGTTGATCTTTGTTTCCAATGAATAATGTCTGAAAATGAGCAAATAAAATAATGTTAAAAAAAAAAGATTTGGTAGTTATAGTCAAAGGTGTCTTAATATCTTCAGAATCAAGGAGGTCAGAATCTCACTATACTTTCTGCTAATCAGACCATGGCTATATTACTAAGGTGGTTTTGGCTGCCCCATTTTAGAAAGGATGCTGACAAAGTGGAGAAGATCCTGAGGAAAGAATTCATATGAAAGAGGGATTAGGCTTATTCTTGTTGGTCCCAGAGAGCAAAACCAGGAATAATAGGTCAAAGAGGCAAAAAAGCAAATGTAGGCTTGCTATCAGGAAGAATGTCCGAGTAATCATTGCTATCCAAAAGGAGAATTGACTGATTCAAGAGAAATTATCTTCCCCTTTACTGGTGGTCTTGAAGCAAAATCAGAATGACTACTTGAGATGTTGTCAAGGGAATCCTTGTTCAAGATATGAGTTGGCTTCTGTTTTCCTGTCCAACTCTGAAATACTGTGATGTGGTAAGTAGGTGACAGAAGGAGAGACCATGCCATATGAGGATTGATCGAAGGAATTGGAGATGTTTAGCCTGGAGAAGAAATAACAGAGGAAGGGCATGATAGCTGTCTTCAAGTATTTGAAAGGCTGTCATGTGGGGAAAGGATTATACTTGTTTGCTTGGCCCCAGAGGGCAGAATTAGACACAATGGATGGAAGTTTCAGAGGGAGAATTTGGCTCCAAACAAGGGAAAACTTTCTTAATTTAATTCAATTCGGCACACATTTATCATGGCAGCTTAGAGCAAGGCACTGGGCTAAGTTGAGGACACAAAGATAAAAATGAAATCATTCCTGCTTACAAGAAATATTTTTGTTATTGTGTCTTTTTTGAGTTGTATCTGACTCTTTCTGACCCCACTTGGGGTTTTCTTGGCAAAGATACTGGAGTGGTTTGTCATTTCCTTCTCCACATCATTTTATATATGAGGAAACTGAGGTAGACAGGGCTAAGTGACTTACCCAGGATTACACAAGTAGTAAATGTCTAAGGCTGGATTTGAAATCAAGATGAGTCTTCTGGACTCAGGGTCCAGTGCTCTATCCAGTGAACTACTTAGCTATGTAAGGGGCTTAGAGAAATTCAGAATTGGAACTCCCTGTCCAATAGCTTTAGGTAAAAAACACATGATAAAAGACTCAAGATGTTATAGGAAAGATAGTTACTCAAAAGGAGATTGGAAAGAAAGAGTCCTCAGAACTCGGAGATTCTATTATTCTGTGCATAGAAACACCAGAAATATTATGACTGGTACCATCTATCTAGCTTTGAGAAGAACAGTCTTATTCCCTTCGAAGGAAGCATGGTGTTCAAATGTCCCATTTTCCAATTCTCCTCCCTCCCCAGGATAGAGAATATTTTTCTTCTTGCCCCCAGATACAAATCTTATTTTTTCCATGTGGAATGTGGAGCTGCTGATTTTCACTGAGTGGGCAGACATTCCTACTCTACATGTGAAATTGTTCAGTAGTAGATTGGGTTACCTGCAGAGATAGTAACTCTCTTGTTAAGCTGAGGCTTGGATGACTTCTGGATGCTACAGGAGACATTCCTTTTCAGGCTGGTTGGAACAAGAGCATCTCTGAGGTTATTTCGGAGTCTGTGATGCCATGTCTTCCCTGTTCTGTCCTTCTAACTTCTAATTGTGACTGAGGCTTTCAGAGACTGGTATCCTCCCTTTGAGTGCGTATTGTATAAGTGGTAAAAGAGGAAAAAGCCCACCTTCAACATTAAAGAGCATTTATACTAATGAAGTGCTGGTTAGTTTTGCTGTTTCATTTTTCCTTGTATTTTTCTTCTTTGTTATAAGGGATGTAACCTATCTGGGGAGGGGAGAAGAGTGGAGTAAAAGAGAAAAGAAGACAAAGCAAAGCAAGGCAAGGGAAAGGAAAAGTGAGATATTCAGAAATAAAAGTGAGGTAAAAACAAAGGATATCCTTACAAAATATTTTTAAAGGAACTATCATACCAAAATTTCAAATTCAGCAAACATTTAGTAAAAGTCTGAGAAATTCTGGGCTCCTTCTTAGCAATTTGTATCAACCAACAATTATTCAGCACTTATACTATGCAAAATGCTCATCTGTGTCTTTGTGTATCTATGTATCTGTCTATCTCTGTCTCTCTGTGTCTGTCTATCTATCTAGT
Organism: Monodelphis domestica; assembly: GCF_027887165.1. NCBI lineage: Eukaryota > Metazoa > Chordata > Mammalia > Didelphimorphia > Didelphidae > Monodelphis > Monodelphis domestica. The sequence goes on from NC_077228.1 coordinate 78,639,317, forward strand.
CTGTCTGCCTGCTTGCCTCTCTATCTGTGTATCTATGTGTCTGTCTGCCTGTCTGTCTCTGTTTGTCTGTCTATCTAGTTTGTCTGTCTGTCTCTGTCTGTCTGTCTGTCTATCTATCTATCTATCTATCTATCTATCTATCTGTCTGTCTGTCTGTCTGTATGTCTATCTAAATCTGTCTGTCTGTCTGCCTGCCTGCTTGCCTATCTGTGTATCTGTCTCTGTCTGTCTGTCTATCTATCTATCTATCTATCTATCTGTCTGTCTGTCTGCCTGTCTATCTATCTATCTAAATCTGTCTGTCTGTCTGCCTGCCTGCTTGCCTATCTGTGTATCTGTGTCTGTCTGTCTCTGTCTGTCTATCATCTATCTATATAATACATATCTTATATATCTAATACATATATAAAATGTATCTAATGCATATCTATGTGTATATACACTTATCTATATAACTATATCTATGCACATATAAAGATCTCTGTATATACATATACACATCTATCTATATATACACATTTATCTATGTATATGCCTATATGTATCTGTGTATATGTGTGTATAAACTGACACTATCCCTGATCTCTAGGAGATTATATTCTATTGGGGATCATCTGTTTTTTTTTTTATTTTTTTATCAAATATCTGAGTTTACTACTTTATATATGAATTACATTCTTTCTTCTGGTGGAATCAGAATCATGCTTTCAATGAAAGGGGAAGAGAGGCTAGATCAGAATTTGCTGGGAGCAGAAGGAAAGAAGAAGTTGCAATTGGTGATACTTTGGTTTGGGCGATAAGGATCATGAGGATCACCAACCTGGGACTTTGTTGTGGTAGGATCAGAATCTAAGTAGCTCTCAATAGTGGTCAGAGTTAGGCTTTTCCATTGTAACATGGTCTCATTACAATAATGGTAATTTATAACAAATTGATTGAAGCAAATATTTGTTTATTTCTATGGGAATGAGGTGAGCCCTATGGTCTATATTATATAGATCTATATACCTTGCTGAACTTTAACTTCAGATTGATGCAATCCTATCCAGATGGAGAGGGAAGAGGAGACTGGCTGAATCAGTCTTCTCAGTTTAAGATTGAGGACCAGAGAGGCCCTGGCTCACAGGTAAGTGATGGCCCTTCTATTACTACAAGCCATGATTTTATGAAGGGAGAAAAATGCAGCATTCCATCATTTTCTACATCCAATTAGAACAAGGTGAATACCTGGACCCTAAAATTCTGGCAATGTTGGCAAGATGGAAGAGTCATATTTGTAATTTTGATCAAGGAAGGAGGAATGGATAATTCTTTCTGGACTTTCAGAGTGCCAAGCCATTCTGATATACTATTATCTAGTAATGAAAATGAGGTATTATGTAGAAACAGAGAGAAACTGCAGAAGAAGAGCAAAGAAAAGATGCTAGAAAGGAAACTGTATGTGTGTGTGCTCAGGCAAGCAAATTTAACATTGGTTGGGAAGGAGAATATGGCAGAAGAGGTAGAAAAAAGAAGGAATGGGTGAGAGGAGAAGACATTTGAAAAGATAAGAAGGAGACATAACTTGAGAAAAAAGGGAAAGACAGGAGAGGAAGTCTTGAGAAAAGAGAAATATTAAGGAGGGCTAAGAAGTGAAGAACAGAAAGCAGTATCAGGAATGGGAGGCTATGTGTACATACAATCTTCATTTTGCAGATGCTCTTGTTTGTCAGTCTGAGCCAGAGCAATGCCCTGAAGTTAGCACTCAAACCTCAAGCCAGAATATCAAGGAAAAAGAAAACCCATTCTGCATGTGTCTGGTTTTTTCTTTGTATTTAAAAAAGCAAAACAACAAAAAGAAAAAAAGAAACAGAAAAAATGGAGGAGAGAGAAGGAAAAAAAAACTGTCATGGAGGTATGAAAATTTAATCAACACCCAGAGCTCTTAGCAGCTCTGGAGCAAGCACAAATCTTATTACCTATGCAGCTATTTCTGTCAGCTCCCAGAAGCCCTGAGAGCAATGCCTGCTGTCGTCGTTGTCCAGAATGGGAGAGACAGCATGCTGACTCCATTGTTGTAGCCACAGCAGTAGAGAAAAAAAGCCCAGTGGGCAAAGGATAGGAGCTGAGAAAGGAAAACAGTAAAAGAAAGAATATAGTAGGTAGGTAGGGGTCAATTTCAGGTAGATTTTTTTCTAGCTTGAGAGTTAGGGTTTTTTTTAAGGTTTTGGTTTGAAACAATGGCATACCTTTGAGGATGAGATTTCCCACCTATATTAATTTTGGTGAATACAGAAATTAATCAAAATACATATCAAATATCTTCTACTTGTAAAGCAATGCTATAGGTACTACAGAGAATATTAAAAAGTGTCAGACCTAGATTTTTTTCCTTAAAAGTTTATTGTTAAGTTGAGGAGTCAAGATAAATATGCACAAAAGGATAACCATTATTACTCTAATACTTTTAGGTATCTGTAACTTTTCCATTGTGGATGCTTTCTTGGATAATTCAGATCATAACCACCCATGCCTTCCCTCTTGTGTACTTCTCATCCATGGTATCCTGTAAATCCTCCATGGAGTATTCACCCAGTCTTCTGGGGGGTGGAAGGATGTCTTGTTTGAGTTCACGTGTCAAGAGAGATGGATGATCTATTATGTGTCATTAGCACATGAACTATCCATCATTATTCTCTTGTCCCTCATTCTCCATTTTTCAGTTGGCCCACTATTTCCCTGTCCTGTCATGTTTCTTTGATAACATCATTTAAGCCACTTCTCCTAGGCATATTCATCATTAGTGATTCTTCTTTCCTCCCTAGGTCCCACTCCTGACTCTACCTTTCTCATCATTCCACAACAGTCTTCATACCCATAGAGTTCAGCTTTCCCTTAGCCTTCTCACCCTTCATCATTCGGCCCCTGCAACCCCCTTTTATCAGGACCTCCATTTTAAGGAAAGTGTCCATATCAGCTATGTCTTCTTCTCCAACTTCCCTTTCTGATTCCCCAGACTTTCTTCACTATGTCCCCCACAGGTACCTTTCTTCCAACTCTCCTCTTGCTTTTCAGCTTTCTTTTTTTTGGGGGGGGGGTAATGTTATATTCCTGCATTAAAATAGAATTTCTTTGAAGCCAGGAACTATTCTTCTTTTTACTCATATTTGAATTCTCAGTTCTTAGCAATGCCAGACTCTAGGTACAGGGCTTTAATAAATGACTATTGACAAGTTTATATGCTAACTCTTGGTCATACCCCTTTTACGTTGTTCTTTAGGTAACCTGTAACCTTAGTTCTTTGGATACTGTTGGTTTCCTATGCTTCTTAAACATATATCATCAGTGGAAGAATAATGGAATTTAAAAGATGGGTCTTCATTTTAGGGAGGAACTTGTGATCATTAAAAACGCTGCACACTTTCTCAAATATGAGATGCATTCTATTTTTTTCTTTTTAGTCCTGGGCTCAGCTCACTTGCTTGGTCTAAGATCTGTGTACTGATGGATCAACTCATTGATAAGCCCATTTTACCAACTAGATATCATACTCTGAAAAATTGAGCATTCTGACTTTTTTCTTGTGGTAGTTACAAAGAACTCTTGAGTGATTATGAGACTTATTTAGGGGGTTTGAAGTGTTCAGGGGCTCAATGTAATTGGTACATTTTCATTGGCAAGTAGGAACACCTGGAGGATTTTATCTTGTTCAGGAAATTCTTCTTTCATTTTGAATTTATACTGGACATAATACATGACAATGGCAATTGCCTTTTGGCAAATGTCTTCTCATTTTATGCCTCTGTTGATACTTATCAGAAGATCAACACAGGATCCAAGATCATAGATTTAAAGCTGAAAGGAAGTCCTACCTCCTCAATTTACAAAGGATATCATGGAAGACTAGGCAGATTACATGATTTGTCCACGCTCACACAGGTAGTATTGGAAAATCATCCTTCAGGGAACTTTGCATGATTTTTGACAAGTACTAGGAGTCATCTTGCTGGAGGAGAACCTTTTAAAATGCCATTTCATTTTCTCTTCCTTACCTAAAGAGGATGATGAGTGCACAACAATGTACTCACTTTCTGATATGGTCACCATGTTAATTGGTTTTGTTTAACTACTTCTTGTTATAAGGGAAGACTCAGGTGTTTGGAGGGGCAATAAATTTTAGAAATGATTGTCATGTGAATATTTAAAAAATCAATCACATATTAATTTAAAAGTGGCATTTTGCCCCACTGAATCAAATACTTTTATAGTTAACAAAGTAAGGACACTGAGATTTTCTTTTCTCAATACCTTTCAGTCATTTTATGACTCTAAAGATATTTCATATTGTAGTTTATTTTCAAAAACCTGCCTGTTTCCTTTCTATACTTTCATCAAGGATGCCCTCAAAATGTGTGCAGATTTTCCTCACAGAGATACTGTAGAAATTGTGGGAAATTCAGTATATAGGATGGTGGTTATTGATGGATTTTTTGGTAGTAATAACATTCATGATTTTTTCCTAAGGCTTTGATGTACTTCCTTGATTCAGATATCATAAGAATCCTTCAATGCCCTTAAAAATTATGTATATTCCTACACAGACCTCCTTCATGTCTAGTCCAGTTACTATTCTTATTTTTTCTCTTGTGCCATTTTTCTTTTCTCATGTAGCACATCAGAGGCTCTGATATTAAAAGTCTAAAGCTGGTGGCTCCATTTTCACTAATGGAGAGAATCATTTGTCATAATAATATTGACAACTATTTTCCTTTTACAAAAAAAAAAAATCTCTGTGTTGCCCTCCTTCTAGCTTCAACCTTAAAAATGTTTTTGAATAATCTGGCTTAATTTGGTCTTTCAACTCAATCCTCAAATCCATTTCCCCCTTTACGGCTTCTGTTGTTTTATGAGATGAAACTATTCATAGTAGTCCTTCTCTATGAGACTGAACAAATGTGTTTGTATTCTAAACCAGTGTTGCCCTTACCCTTGTATTCTAAACCAGCCATATTTCTCTGCTTGCCAAGGAGATCAGTTAAACATCCTCAGGAAATGGTGAGAGTCTATGTTGATGCCTGCTCTTTTATCTATTTCCCATTTTTCAGTATTAATAGTTCATTTTAATAGCTCAGGCTAGGGTTGCCTTAACCACATACCATATTGTTTCTTTGTATTTAGTCTTTCTTTTAATTTGGCACTCAGTGATTTTGTCTTTTGTCTAATAAATCAATCATATAAAACTATACAGAGACAGCTGACTCAGAAATGATTTCCACATGGAGTCTATCTTTACCTGCAATTTCATTTCTGGGATGCTATTTTGTGCTCGTCACATCCAGTGCCTCTTGACACTCTTCTTGAAGAAAGTTTGCATGATAAATTGTGAGGATGCTTTGTAATATATAATCTTTTGGCTTCATTTGCGTCTCATTCTTAAGCCACGTTTTCCAAAAATTTAATCAGTTTCCTATATTTGTATTGAAGCCACTTTATGAATAAGTATGAAAATTTAATTTGGAGAGCACTACTGATTTCTTTGTAGGATTTATTTGGCATAATGGAAAGAGTTGAAGCCTTGAAACCTTAAAAACCTGAGTTCAAGTCCTGCCCATGATGATTTACTGGGTATGTGACCCTGAGCAAATCATCCAGAGTCAAAACACTATCAATGTTCTAGTCAACTCTCTAAGACTTTAAGTTGCAAAGAAAGTGTCAACTTGTACTGCTGGAAGGAGTTTCTTCATCTAGAAGTTTCCAATTCTAATAAAATCACAGGTTTAGTCCCTATCCTTGTTTTTCTCTTTTATTCTGTGATGAATATTGGTACATAAGATGCAGTCTTTTTTATGGGGATATTAAGGGGGAAAAAATCCAACTCAAAAGCTCATTTTGTGTACTCTAATACATGATGAGCAGTATTCCCATGAAATGATATTTCCTGTTGCCTTTGGCCAAAGAATAAAACCAACTCTGTCAATTCCTTTATTCATTCTCCAAGGAGGAGACAATGTTCACCCTTCCACTTAACTCTATCCTTCCTTTTTTCCTTCTGATTTCATTTATAGTAAGAATGTCAGTACAGATATGATTACATTTCTCCAGTAGTATATCTACTTTATCATTGAATATCTCACATTTAAACAAACTACACTTAAATTCATATTAATAGACAACCTGAAAAGTATAGGATTCTTAGAAATTGCTGACCTCTTTTCTTTAACTGCTGCTATCACTATTGAAGTAGAAGAGGAACATTTAATATTTTTTTCTTGGTTTTCATGTTGTCATGAAGACGATGTGACACAAGCAGCCAAGTGGTCCCATGGATAGCATGCTGGGCTTGGAGTCTAGAATATTTGAGTTCAAATTTGTTCTTAGTTATTTACTAGCCATGTGATCCAAGGTAAGTAATTTAACCTCTGTGTACTTCAGTTTTCTCATCTGTATAATAGGGATAATAATAATAGCACCTGGGCATCTGGGTGGTACAGTAGATAGAGCATCAGTCCTGCAGTCAAGAAGATTCATCTTCCTAAGTATAAATATGCCTCCATCACTTTCTAACTGTTTGATCCTGGGCAAGTCACTTAACTCTGCCTTAGTTTCCTCATTTATAAAGTGATATGGAAAGAGGAAATGCCAAACCATGCCTGTATCTTTGCTAAGAAAATCCCTTGAAGTCATGACTGAAATAATTGAATAATAAAAGCCCTTATCACAATATAAGGTTCAAGTAATCTAATGATTATGAAGTGTTTAGCACAGTATCTGGTATATAATAAGCAATGTAAATGTTAAGATTATTATTGTTGTTGTTACAGAATTTATGCACCAGGTAGCCATACTACTTGTGATGAGACTTGATATTTGGCTAGGTTGGTCCTCAAAGAAGGCAATGTAGTTCAGAGGTTCTTAACCTTGGGCCCATTAATTTATTTAATATTAATTAGTTTTAAAACTATATTTTAGCATGATTGGTCTTCTTTATATCTCTATGAATTTTATTTTATGGATTTAAAAATATGATTTTTGGAATCTGCCAGTCTTCAAAAATCCAGGTTCACCTCACTACCAAAATTAAGCTTCTGAGGAGGTTCTCAAACAAAGAATATGATGAGTCCCACAAAAAGTGGTTAGAAAATAGATATTATAGGAATTCGTTGGAAGGAGAGATTACTGTGGACCAGAGGAACTTGTAAGGCTTCATGGAGGAAGTGGGATTTTAATTGACACTTGAAGGAATTTAGATGAGATAAAATGAGTGGGAAAGGTATTATGAAGGGAAAAAGGTTTCTTTCTCTGTTTTTGATCTGCCTGGCTTTGGAATCAGTACCATATTTGTATCATAAAAAGAATTTGGTAGAACTCCTTCTTTGCTTATTATGTCAAATAGTTTGTATTATATTAGAATTAGTTGTTCTTTGAATGTTTGATAGAATTCATTTGTGAATCCATCTGGTGCTGACGATTTTTTCTTAGGGAGTTTTTGATGACTTGTTCAATTTATTTTTCTGATATGGGGTTATTTAGGTATTCTATTTCTTCTTTTGTTAATCTAGGCAATTTATATTTTTGTGAATATTCATCCATATCACCTAGATTGGCATATTTGTTGCCATATAGTTGGGCATAATAGTTTTTATTGATTGCCTTAATTTCCTCTTCATTAGAGGTGAAGTCTCCCTTTTCATCTTGAATACTGTCAATTTGGTTTTCTTCTTTCCTTTTTTTAATTAGATTGACCAGTACTTTGTTTATTTTATTTGTTTTTTTTTTTCAAAGTGCTAGCTTCTAGTCTTGTTTAATAAATCAATAGTTCTTTGACTTTCAATTTTATTAATTTCTCCTTTGATTTTTAGGATCTCTAATTTAGTCTTCATCTGAGGATTTTTAATTTGTTCACTTTCTAGTTTTTTTAAATTTGCAAGCCCAATTAATTGACCCCTGCTCTCCCTAATTTGTTAATATATGAATTCAAGATATAAATTTCCTCCTGAATACTGCTCTGGCTGCATCCCATAGATTTTGAAAGGATGTCTCATCATTGTTATTTTCTTCAATGAAGTTATTGTTTCTATGATTTGTTCTTTAACCAATTCTGGAGAATCATATTGTTTAATTTCTAATTAATTTTTGATTTGCCTCTCCATGTATCCTTACTAATTATTATTTTCATTCCATTGTGATCTGAGAAGGTTGCATTTATTATTTCTGCTCTTTTGAACCTGTTTGCAATGTTTTTATGCACTAATACATAGTCAATCTTTGTGAATGTACCATGTGCTGCTGAAAAGAAGGTGTATTCTTTTTTGTCCCTATTTATTTTTCTCCACATATCTACTACCTCTAATTTTTCTAAGATTTTATTCAATTCTCTTACCTCTTTCTTATTTATTTTTTGGTTTGATTTATCTAGTTCTGATAGAGGAAGGTTCAGGTCTCCCACTAGTATAGTTTTTTTTATCTATTTCATCCTTGAGTTCCCCTAGTTTCTCCTTTAGAAATTTGGATGCTGTGTCATTTGATGCATACATGTTGAGTACTGATATTTCATCATTGTCTATACCGCCTTTTATCAGGATGTAATTACCTTCCCTATCTCTTTTGACTAAATCTATTTTTACTTTGGCTTTGTCAGATATCATGATTGCGACTCCTGCCTTCTTTTTCTCCATTGATGCACAATAGATTTGGCTCCATCCTCTTACTTTTACCCTATGTGTGCCTACCTTCCTCTTGTGTGTTTCTTGTAGGTAGCATATGGTAGGGTTTTGGTTTCTAATTCCCTCTGCTATTCACTTGAATTTTATGGGTGAGTTCATTTCATTCACATTCAGTTATGATTACTAGCTGTGTATTTCCCAGCATTTTGATTTCCACTCCTAGTCCTGCTCTTTCCTCTTTCACTATTTCCTTCTACACCAGTGTTTTGTTTTTAATCAGTCCCCCTAGTTCCCACCCTTATTTTACTTCCCCTTCTACCCTCCCACCCTTCTTAGTCTCCTCTTATTTGCTTTACAATCTTTTAAAACTACCCCTCCCACCTTTTCCCTTCCTTCTATTGCTTCCCTCCCTACTGGTCCATTTGTTACCCTTCTACTTCCCTATAGGGTGCACATCAATCCTCTGCCCCAATATATATGATTGTTCTTCCCTCTTCAAGTCAATTTCAGTGCATGCAAAACTTGAGTATTACCTATCTCCAGACTCTTTACTCTTCCAGTATATTGATGTTCTCCCTCCTCCTGCCATGTGCTTCTTTGTGACATAAATTTACCCCATTTTATTTCTTTTCCCATTTCTCTTAGTATTAACCTCTTTTTAAAAAAATTCTAGTTATATATATTTATACATACATATATTTAAAAAATATTGATGTCTTGGCATTTCATCTTATACACTTTGTCACTGTTCCCTCTAAGTAAAATTCTTCTAGCTACCTAGGTGATAATAACAATTTTAAGAGTTACAAATATCTTCTTTTCTTGTAGGGATACATATTATTTTAACTTATTGGTTCCCTTAAAAAGTTTTTTTTGTTTATTTTTTGTTTTTGTTTTTTCCCCCTTTCATAATTACCTTTTGATGATTCTCTTGAGTTCTATGTTTGGGCTTCAAATTTTCTGTTCAGGTCTGGTCTTTTCTTTACAAATGCTTGGGATTCTTCTATTTTATTAAATGAAATACTTTTCCCTGTAAGAATATAGTCAGTTTTTCTGGGTAGTTGATTCTTGGTTGTAGGCCTAGTTCCCTTGCTTTCCAGAATATATTCCATGCCTTTCGGTCATTCACTGTAGATGTGGCCAGATCCTGTGTTATCCTCGCTGTAGTTCCATGGTATCTGAATGCCTTTTTCTTAGCAGCTTGTAATATTTTCTCCTTGGTCTGGTAATTCCTGAATTTGGCTATAACATTCCTGGGTGTTGTCAATTGGGGATTAAGTACAGGAGGTGATCTGTGGATTCTTTCAATCTCTAATTTTCCCTCTTGTTCTAGAATGTTGGAGAAATTTTCTTTGATAATTTCCTGTAGAATTATGTCCAGGCTTTTTCTTTTGTCATGGTCTTCTGATAGACCAATGATTCTTAAGTTGTCTCACCTGGAATGATTTTCTAAATCTTCTGTTTTTTGAATAAGATATTTCATATTTTCCTCAATTTTTTCATTCTTTTGATTTTGTTTTGTAGTTTCCTGCTGCCTTGTGAAGTCACTTGCTTCTAATTGTTGTATTCTGGATTTTAAAGACTGAATTTCATCCCTGGATTTTTGGTCATCCTTCTCCTTCTGGTCTGATTTTCTTTGTAGGTCATCTTTCATCTCCTTTGCCTCATTTTCAAGCTGATTAATTAAGGCTTTCAAGGCACTATTTTCTGTTTCCAGATGACATCTTCCTTTTTAAGTTCTTTTCCCAGTTGTCTTCAGTCTCTCTTAATTATGTTTTAAATTGTATTTTGTGTTCTTCCAAAGCCTGTGTTCAATTCACTGGAGTGTCTGTATTTTTGCTTAGTGTTCCTTGATCCTCCTCTCTTTCATTTGCTCTTTGTTTATTGCCTAGATAGAAGCTGTCAATTGTAATCTCTTTTTTCTTTTTCTGTTATTTGCTCATATTTGCCCCCTTATATTCTCCCTATAGTTGCCTGTAGTCTTGCTCCTCTCATTGTGTGCTGGATCTGTGGGTTTTTAGGCTTTTCTGTCAATCTTCACTCTTGGAGCTTAGCAGGGTTCAGTCTAAGGTGAAGGGGTGTTGGAACTTGAGCTTCCTTACCCTCTGAGGCTTAATAGGATTAAGCCCTGTGGAGATGAACTTACAGAGCTGGATGTGCCCTGAGGCCAAAACCTTGGGAAGGGTATGGAATATGGAGTGTCTCAGCTGAGATTGGGCTGCCCTTTTTGAGGTTCTCCTCCAGGTGCCCCCCTGCAGCCTGTGATTGAGGCCCTGAGTCTGGCACAGCTTTGACCACAAGGTACTTCCTCCAGACTAGTGCCCTTGTCCACCCAGAGATTCCAGCCACTGCTGGAGGCTCAGTGTTGTAGATGGGGGAGGGGTCCTGGGACCTTCCTTCTTCCTTCCCCTTAAACCCAAGTGTTCTTGAATTCAGGCTTTTGGGGGGGGCATACCTTTTAAGTTGAGTCCAGCAGGAGGGTTCCTTAGTTCTGTCCTGTTGTTAGATTTGGTTTTCAGTCCCCTAAGGGCATTTGGTTTTTAATCTGTGAGGAAGGGTTTTCAGAGGTCTGAACTTTCGCTGCCTTTAAGCCGCCATCTTGATTCTACCCTCCCCTATGAAGGGAAAATGGGATGAGCAGAAGTTCAGAGGCAAGGAAATGTTTGGCAGAGAGTGAATAAAACAGTCTAAAGATGATTTGCTGTAGAGGAGTTATCAGAAATAAGAACAAAAAAGCAGATTGTAGACCCAAGTAAGGATAGCTTTGAACTGGAAACTAAGGATTTTTCATTTCATCTTGCAATCCACGGGGATCTATTGAAGGTTTTGGAGTAAGGATATGGCATACGCATAAAGGTATAATGGGATTGGTTTGGTAGGGATATGCAGGATGAACTGGAGGAGAAATCAAGTAGACCATATCAGAGGTCATATAGGTAGAAATTGATGAGGGTCTGAACTAAGTTACTGGCACTAAATGAGAATGGAAAAATATAGAGATAAAGAGAGATGTATTGTGCAAAAACAGTGGACGTGACTTGATGACTAAAGAGGTGGGGGGGAATAGGTACGTGCCTGATTCATCCTTTTTTTCTTGGGTGATGCTAAAAAGGAAGTACAGAAAAGTCAAGATCATATTAGTAAAGTAAGACCTAGAACAAAACATTCCTCAGGTCAGGTGTTTCTGTCTCTCTGGGTTAGGATTGCTTTGGTTAATACCCTTTACTTGGACTCTAGTATATTCATAAGCCAAAGTTCTTCTCTTAGATTCTTGCTACATTATGTGACAACAAGCACCTTCCTATGGGTGTTCTGCTAATTCTACTCTCAACTTTACATCTTTCCCAAGTTGGGAGACCTAATTGTTTTCTCCAACTACTTTTCTAGGAAGATAGTGTTTGTGTCTTGAAGAAATGAGATAGCTTAATAATTGATTGACCGAGTCTGGCCCATGCACTGAAACAGATTAAATTGACATCTGTATAGAGGCAAACAGAGACACCCAGAATGAGTAGGGTAAGGGGATGGAGGGGATGAAGGTTCTATTGAGTGCAGTAATGATTTTGAGTGGTTCGAGGAATAGACTTTTCTTTTCTTGACTTTTCACCTGAAACCTGAATGTATTCTCTGCCCAGAGGTCCCTCCTGCTGCTTCTTCATCATCTGCCATTCTTTTATTCTCTCTCCAGTTATTATTTAAAATTTATAGAGCATACACAGAGCATCTGGTGCAGTATAGGAAACAAAGGGAGATGCTGGAAGTATCCCTTGGATTTACACTTGAAATAAAGGAGGGAGATAATAAAAATCATTACAGGGGATGAGGACAACTAGTTAGAAAGAATAGCAATGGGTCTTGTTTCTTTCCTCATTCTCTTTTCCTTTGCTTACCTTTCTTTCTCTTTATCTTGTATAAAAGCTTTTTTTTTCCTTCCAGAGGCATGGTCCATCCATTCATCCATTTATTCATCCATCTATCCATCCATCCATCCATCCATCCATCCATCCATCCATTCCTTCAGCAAATATTTATTAAGTGCTAGGCTCTGGAGAAGAGATAATGTTCATATAAAATAAGATCTCTACTGCTACAGAGTTTAAATCCTTTTGGAAGAACAAGTTCCTCTCTTAACTTTTCTCCTAGCTCTAAATATTATAGCATAAAATCAAATAATTACAAATACTACACAATTTCTTGAGGCAAGTACATGAGAAAGATACAAAATAAAGTGCTATGCGAGGTCTGAGGAGAAAGTTGTTATTGGCCTCTTTATGAGTGGTAGAAAAATAGAACCAAGGCCTCAGGGAAGGAATTTCCAGAGAGATTTTAAAGAGTTATAAGTGTCTAGGGGTGCTAGAATGGGAAGCATGGACTAGGGGTGGGATGTCCTATGTGATCATAATCCAGAAAAATAACAAAGAAAATGGTCAGAGGACAGAAGTCATTCAGAAGAGCCAGGAGAATGATCTGAGGTAGTAAAAACAGATAAGAGCTCTGAAATAGCTCTGAATATAGTGCTGGGGAAGAAAGCTTTTGTTTTGTTTTGTTTTGTTTTGTTTTTCCTTGCTGGTAGGATAGTGAATTTTAATGCAAAATCTTATAGGATCTTTAACAGACATAGGAACCAGGGTCAAATATGCCCCCTGCTATTTAGTGCCAGTATGATCTTGAACCATTTCAACTCTCCAGACCTCAAATGGGACCTGGTGGACTTCTGAAGGTGAGGGAGAAGGATGATTAATAAGGTAATTTTATCTAATCTAATCTTATCTAACTTAATCTAAGAAGGTCATCTCATCCTTCTTTACACAGAGTCTTTTGTTCCCCTTGCTCTTCTTTTTGCATCTTGAGAAATCCAAGGTTAAATATCTCCTACAGAAAATACCTTTGCTCAGGGGCTGGAACATTGATTTGGTGGGGATGGGATTGGTAAATACATTGGGAGAAAGGTCTCAGTTCTTCTATATTCTAGTCTTGATTTGATCCCTAAAGTGCTGAGATCTGCACTTTTGGGGATTTCTCTCAGCCTGGTGTTATAGATGGAACATTGAACTTAGAATCAGAAAATCGAGGTTTGGGTCCTGAATCTATCACTTCCTAGCAGTTTGACCCTGGATAAAGCAAATCTGAAGCTCAGTTTTCTCACCTGTTATATAGAATTATTAATATTAATATGACCTATTTCTCATGGTTATTGTAAATAAAGTATTTTGTAAGGTATAAAATACTTCAGTGCTCCATAATGATAATGATGATAACTAATATTTATATAGCACTTTAAGTTTGCTTAGTGCTTCATAAATATCTCATTTGATCTTCACAATAATCCTGGGTTGTAATTTTTCAGTTGGTCTGACTCTTTGTAACTTTATTGGAGGTTTTCCTAGCAAATATATACTAGAGTGGTTTGCCATTTCCTTTTCCAGATCATTTTACAGATGAGCACCTGAGGCAAACAGGGTTACGTGACTTGCCCATAGTCACACAGTTAGGAAGTGTCTTAGACCAGATTTGAACTCACAAAAAGGAGTCTTCCTGATTCCCAGTTCAATGTCCTATTTATTGTTCCATCAGCAGCCTCTAATAACTCTGGGAAGGAGGTCCTATTTTTATCCTTATTTTACAAGTGAATAAATTTGCTGAAAGAGATTAAGTGACTTGCCCAAGATCATACAGGTAGTAAGCAAGGCTAGATTTGACCTCATATTTTCCTTCTAACATTGTCTATTATAATACCTACATGTATTTCATTCTGTGGTTACTTTTTTAATGAAAAGGTTCATAACCCACTATGTCCATTGGCAGATAGTCATCTTGAGTTGCTGTGGCAAAAAAGTGCAAACAACCAAACCAATAAAAAGCACTTGGTAGCTAATGTTCTGCTAGAACTCTGAACTTGGCTCGGTTGGTTCATCTATCATCAAACCTGTAGAGTTTGGATTCTGTGTCGTAGCCTCAGAGGATCCAGGAGCATTTCCACACTACAAAGAAACGTTAGAGTAGAACTTTAGTGAAAGTTACACTCTAATGTATCATATAAATGTGTGCTGTTATCAATGTTAATATTCATAAGTATGTGCTATTAATGATAATATCCATATTTTTTCACTTCTGAAATAAAAAAGTGTCAAGTATCTTTCCTATGAATTATAAGACAGAAAAGGGAAAAGAGGCCAAAGTAAAATTTCATTTTCCATGCTTACAGGAGTAAAGATCTTGAAAACAGCCCTCCCATGCTAGTAAATCAACATGCATTTGAAAATCTGATCTCATTTGCAATGATACACACCAGTCCAGGGGACCATTTTGGGGTGTGAATGGGGACTTCTGACACACATTCCAGCCTGAGAATAGATAAACTCAGCAGGCTTCTTTGGAGCACCATTATTGGGGCAGTTAGGTGGCACTGTGGTTAGAGATCCAGATCTGGAGACAGGAGGTTCTGGGTTCAATTCTAACATCAGATACTTTCTAGCTGTGTGATCCTGGGCAAGTCACTTAATTCCAACTGCCTAGTCCTTAATGCTCTTATGTCTTGAACTAATACTTAGTGTTGATTCTGACATAGAAGCTTTTACTAAAGGAAAAATCTCTGAATATAGTTTTATGTTAGGCTCATTGATAAGTTTCCTTAAAGGTCATAAAGGGTGGCAATGAATATGGGATAGGTCAGCTTTTATTTTACTCCATAGAAAATGGAGAAGACTGGAAAGACTCATAGGAACTCATAAACAAAGAGAATATAATACTCAGCTAGTCCATCAGTTGGCTCTAGCAGGGAGTAGTGGAAACAAGGCTGACTTTTGAATTAGAGGACCAATTTATTAGTCCTTCTTCTGTTGCCTACCATCTGTGTGACCTTGGAAATAAGCATCTTCCTTGGCCTTTGTTTCCTCACCTAAAACGAGGGACTTAAATTAGCCTTTGAAGTCCCTCCTAGCTCTATTCCTATGAATTTAAATTGATCTCAAAGTCCCCTTGGAATGGAATTGAAGTGGGGATTTTCATTAGGGCAATTCCGGTGGATCTGAAACCTTCCCTCAAGATCCAATATGGTCTTCTCCCCTATAAGACTTGTGGTCCCAACCAGCCATTTGAATTCCTCTCAGAAGTCAAACACACTTAGACTGTTGAAGAAGCCATACCCTTCACATATGGCTTGGGCAGTCTGAATAACTCACTGGCTTTCCTCTCCAAGTAGAAGACTGCTCAGAAACAATGTGGACTGTTTTTCTCCAAGGAATGTTCTTTTATAAGAAATCTCTCAGTAGCAGATATGATCCCTGGACTCTTAAATGTGGAAACTCTAGAACTTAAGAAGACTAAAAGGAAATTCTCAGAGTTGGTGCCATCTAGAAAATTCCCTTCTTTTGTTAGAAGAGTAGAGTCTAGCCTTATGCTACTCAGGGAATTTAAAATCCTTCGTCTTCTTCACAGGAGTTTGCAGTTCACAAACACTATCTGCAAATTACACTTTAGGGCCATGTTAGTACACACGACTACTTTTGCCATGTAATTCTGAAGGAAAACTGCCATTGCTCTGGTTGCTGCCATCTCTTTGGTTGAGAGTCATGTCTTAGGGTCTCTCCCCTTGTAAACATATGTAACTCCCATAACTCCCATATTTGCACCAAGACAGATATTTCCATTTCCTGGGAAGAAAGACCTTGTCTGTATATAGATTTCTCGATGTCTTCAACCCTTGTGCCCAGGACCTCTCTGCTTTCACTCTGGTTTGTTTCCTGAACATGGGAAAAGTGAGAAGAAAATCCAAATAGACCAAGCTTATCTGCCAGTTCACTTTTATAAATCCTGGAGAGGGTGTACTCCTTTGAAGAGTCTGTCTTCCTGAGTTCCAGGCAGTCAGTCATCTTGGAGGAAGGTTCAATCATTGGAACCCAATCAGGAGTTCTCACCAAAGTGTCTGTAGAAAAATCCACATGCGTCATTGGCAGCTAGCCCTCTGAAGTCTCCAAAAAAAGGTTTTGAACTTGTAATCTCATCAAGTTGATTGGGGAATTCATGAAATTGATCAGAAAGTCCCTTGATCAGCTCCCTTTATACAGTATGTAGACTGGCACTTTGTAAATACTTAAATGCTAGTTGCTTCATTGAGTGAGTGATTGGCAACTGAGGGCAATTCTAGATTGCATTCCCCAGTCATTAGGATGTGTGAGAGGGTAGATGGGGTGCTCAGAGAATTCAGACTATCCTAAATAATCACTGAAATAAAACAGAATTGCCAAGACACCTCTATGATTGATACATCCAGTATATTTATTATCATCTCATAACGGTAGGAGTAGCAAAATTTATTTACACACTGAGCCATGAAGAAAACATGTCAAGTTAAATTCATATCATGTTTAGAATTTCAGTCGTTCCAAGGGGAAAACAAACACTATTCTCTCTTTCATAAAAAATACAAATCCTTATCTTCTGTTAGAAATGATACTAAGTATTGGTTCCAAGACAGAAGAGCCATAAGGGCTAGGCAATTGGGGTTGTGATTTGACCTGGTGTCACACAGCTAAAAAGTATCTATCTGGGGCTATATTTGAACCCAGGACCTCCTGCCTCTTGGCGACCTATTTGCCCCAATACTATGCTTTCTCAAAATGAGAGCCCAGAGAAGGACGCATAGTATCTATGGTGTGAAGTAACTCCCTTGTACGTGTTAAACTCTGAACAAAGTTATAACTCTGGAATTTAAACATTTTAGAACTTATGACGCTGTACAGGTAGAAGAACTATACTGTAGTACAAGAAAGCAGTGAACTGAGTCAATAGACTTGAATTCTAGTTTCACCTCTTCTCTGTACAAGCTATGTGACCTTGAGAAAATTAACTAACTTCCCTGAATTTGATTTTCCTCATCCATAAGATCATGAGATTGAAATATATGATCATTCAAAATTTCTTTTAGCTTTACCTCATGGAAGAAGAATTAGATTTCTTCTGGACCCTAGAAATTAGAGCTAGAAGCAGTGGGAGAAAGTGGCAAAGAAGTCAATCTAAGCTAAAAGTAGAGGGTGGGGGAGGGACAACAGTTTATAAAAATTGAATGGGTTGACTCCATAGATAGTAGGTACCCCCTCATGAAAAGTCTCCATGTAAAGGTCAATGTGTCATAAAGGACATTTTTTCCAGTTATTGCATCTAGGTTTGGGACTAATGGTCAGTGATGTCCATTCTAATTCTATTATACTGTGAATCAGTGATTTTACCATTCTGTGATTTATTTCTCCTTCCAAATGTATTATATAATAGCCTTTAAATTTTTAAAATTATCTGTACTCTAGTTCTTATGGATATCTAGATAATGGAGAGTTTGGGGCAATCTCAAGTGTTTTGGTGTTCTTTAGCCTTTAGGGGACTTTGATGTTCTTAGGGAAAGCTTCCTCCCACCCACATACCCCCTGGTGCTTCTTAAATTATATACTATACCCTTATTTATTAATCTATGATGGTTGGTGGTAGGAGGAGACAGAGACAGAAAAATTCAGAATTTGAACAATGCTCAGAATATTTTGGGGAAAATAGAGCATCAGGAAATCATTTTTCTTAGTTCTTTTGAGTCTATTTGCCTCTTCTCAAAGATCTTGTATAGCAGAAATCTCAGTAGATTTGTAGTCTGAGGATCTGGGTACTATTCTTGGCTTTGGCATATATTAACCTATTCCACTTTGACAAGTCTTTAGTATCTTGGAGCTTCAGTTTTCTCCTTTGTAGAATGAAGTGGTTGTGTTAAATAATCTCCAAAGCAGATGCCATTCATTGTTAAATCCATATCCAGTCCTTTTCCATTTCTGTTTGTTCTAGCCACCCCCATCCTCAACCAATTTATTTTCCCCAAAAGAAATTATCTGGTAAGGCTCAATGTAAGTGCCACAGCTCAATAATATAACATTCTTTCCCAACAAGCCTGATAGGTTCCTCCTTCTTAGCTTTCTTCCAGGGGAAGATATCCTCCCACACCTCTCTCCATTTCAAAAAAGCCCAAATGACTTTGGGTATTTTAAGGGGCAAAACGTTGTGACAATAACTGAGTGATGTGGGATTTGCACAATGACTCCATTGGAGGTGCCATTAGTGCTTTTTATGTTACTCTGGTGACTGCTGCTTTGTCCACATTTAGCTAGGTGAGCCCCAAGGCTGTCAGAGTTTATTTTCAGTGTGGGAAGAAAAAAGACTTGGAGCTACATAGCAACGAAACTCCCAGCTCTTCTCCTGAACCTTTGCCCTGAAAGATTCACAACTGTAGAACCTTGAAGTCCTGAATAACACTTCCTTTTCCTGATGCAAAACTGTTTTGTTTTGAGTATCATAGGATCTGCCTACCCCACTCTAGTCCATTCTCTACTCCATTCAGCCACCAGAGTGATTTTCCTAAAGCACATTTCCTGACCACATCTCTTCCCTACTCTGTAAATTTCAGTGATGCCCAATAACCTCCAGGATCAAAACAAAATCCCTTGTTTGATGTTTAACCCCATTCACACTGTATCCATCTCCCACCTTTCCAGTCTTTTTACGCTTTGTTCCCTGCCAATGTATTTTGCTGAACTCCTAACTGTTCCACAAACAAGAAATTCCATCTCTTGGCTCTAGCCACTTTCCCTAAATGCTTCCCCATGCCAGTGGTGTCCTTCCTCCTTGTCTCTGTTTACTGCCTTTCCTTGCTTCCTTTAAGTTCCATCTAAATACTCATCTTCAGTAGGAAACCTTTTCTATTGCTTCTTAATTCTAGTGCTTTCTCTATGTTTGTTTCCTATTTATCCTACATATAGCTTGTTTGAATATATTTATTTGTTTGCTTGTTGTATCCCCCATTATATTGTGAGTTTCTCTAGTGCAAGACTATCTTTGACCTCTTTTTGTATCCACAGTGCTTAGTGTAGTGCCTGGCACTTAACTGGAGTTTCAAAAGTATTTATTGACTGACTGACAAGAGATTGCTCAGATCATATAGCCTCAATCCTTTGTATGCTTTTAGTAGAGTGAAAGTTTCTTGAAGACAGGGACGTTTCCTTCACATTATGTTTGTATTCCTAGTGCCCAATACAGAGTTTACATGGAGAAGATTCTTAAAATGCTCTTTTAATTTTAACTGAGTCATATAAATTAGAAAACTGAGGCTCAGAGACCTATTGAAGTGATTGACCCAAAGTAGTAGAGTAGATCTATGATTACAAGAGTCTTCTAGTTGGTCTTCCTATCCCATCTCTCCCTACTCTGGTCCATCTTTCACTCAGTTATCAAGGTAATCTTCCTAAAGTATAGATTTGACCAGGTTATTTCTCTACTACCTCCAGGATCAAAATAAGATCCTCTCTCTAGCTTCTGAAATCCTTAACAACCTCACCTCTTTCTGCTTTGTCTGCCCTCTATTTATTCCACAAGTCATCAGCACTGGACTTCTTACTATTCCTTCCAAGAGACACCCCTTTTCTTATTCCATACATTTTCACTAGATGTCACCCATGCTTAGAATGTTTTCCTTCCTCACCTCTTTTTCATGGATTCCTTCAGAAATCAACTTAAATCTTACTTTTTGCAAGAGGACTTTCCACGCTCCCCCACTACTAATACTCTGATTGTTGTTCAGTTGTTTCAGTCATGTCTGACTTTTTGTGACCCCCATTTGGGTTTTTTTTCTTGGCAAAGATACTAGAGTGGTTTGCCATTTCCTTCTCCAGCTCATTGTTCATAGTCACACATATAGTAAGTATCCAAAGCTAGATTTGAACTCAGGAAGATGAGTCTTGCCAATTCCAAGTCCAGGGTTCTATTTAATGCTCCACCTAGCTGCTCCTTTTCCCTGATATTACCACCCCATTACTGCATAGCTTTTAAAGCCTTCCATGCCTTCATCCCTTACTACCTTTCCAGTTTTCTTACTCCTTATGTACCCCCTCCCCACACACATACTCTGAAATGTAGTGACACTGTACTCCTTGATGTTCCTTCCATGAGATACTTTACCTCCCCACTCTAGGTATTTTCATTTGTCTCTCATACTTGAACTCTCTCCTCTCATCTCTACTTCTTGACTTCCTTGTATTCTTTCAAGTCTCAGTTAAAATTCCTTTCCCAGACCTTCTTAACTTCAGTGGAAGGAATCTGAGATTATTTTCAATTTATCCTGTATATATTTTGCTTGTATATGGTAATTTGCTTATTTTCTCTTTCCTAACCCCAACTGGACTGTAAACTCCTTGAGAACAGGATTTAGTTTTTGCCTTTCTTCCTATTTTGAGAGCTTAGCATAGCACCTGGCACATTATTTTTCTGTGAAGTTTTCTTGGCAAGGATACTGGAGTGGTTTGCCATTTCCTTCTCCAGTGTGTCCCTACTTTTACAGCTGAGAAAACTGAGGCAAACAGTGTGTAGTGACGTATCCAGAATCACACAACTATTAGGTGTCTGAGACCAGATTTGAACTCAGATATTCCTTTTTCTAAGTCCAGTGCCCTGGCACATAGTAGATGCTTAATAAATGCTTCTTGAACGAATGACTATATTTTGTATACACATAGTTGTGGGCATATAGTTTCTTGAGGATAAAGGTTGTGGGTTTTAGTTTTCCTTTCTAGTTCTAGTACTTAGCCTAGTGATTGGCACATAATAAGCACTTAACTCATTCTTATTTATTGATTAACAACTTTGAAGGGCTACATAAATGTTATTGTTATTGCTATTATTTTTGAACAACCCAAAGTGCTCCTCTCTCTCTCTCTCTCTCTCTCTCTCTCTCTCTCTCTTTCTCTCTCTCTCTCTCTCTCTCTCTCTCTCTCTCTCTCTCTCTCTCTCTCTCTCTCTCTCTCTCTCTTTGGAGTAAGAAAACTGGAAAGGAAGTATGGGCAATATATATATATCACCGTCTCTCACTCCTTCCCTATCTCCCTCTCATGAATTGAATATTGATACATTTTTTTAACAGGTTCATGGTACTATTTGAAAAGACAGGAAGCACCCTGGGGTATCACATTGCTAGGGTTGAGCATTGCAGATTTTCTACAATTTCTTCTTAGACATTCACTTCTGGGGAGCCAGTGCTCTGGAAGGGCAGCGTCAAGGAATGTATTGGAAAAGGACTCGTGAATAGAAAGAATTTGGGAAATGTTGACTCAAGGGACCCTGTCCCCTTCTCAATTTCCAGGGAACTGTCACTTTTGCTTGCAAGCTCAGCAAATGTTTTCAGAGTTGGCAAGGTTAAGAGTGGATGGATCTTTGGGGAGAAATATACAAATCTACCTGAAACTGCAGCTGATTGGGCTGTTCTGTGTCACTGAACTGCAGACCATGGTTCAGGCTTAACATTTAGTCTATTCATCTAAAGGAAACACTTGACACATTTTCCCGTAGCTCTTATGTTTATTATTGTTATTGTGAATGCATATTTATAATTGAGCATCACTGTATAATAGAGGCATAGAGTCTGAGGATTATACATTTAAGCTAGAATGGGTCATCTAGTCTCAGTTCTTCATTTCCAGACAAAGGATCTGAGGCTTCCAAAGGCTAAATGAGTTTGCCCAAGCCAGTAACATATTAAGTGGCAAAGAGAGAATTTGAACTCATGTCCTCTGGCTCCAAATCCAGTGTTCTTTACATTGAAGACCTAGAAATGATTGCCAAGATCAACTGTTGTAATCTCTTTTAAACCCCTAGTTGTATATAAGCTTCTTGAAGGCAGAAGCTATTTTAATTTTCTTTTCATTCTCAGTGCCTAGCATTGTAGCTTGCAGTTTCGTTGTTGTTCAGTTGTGCCTGACTCTTTGTGACCCCATTTAGGATTTTCTTGGCAAAAATATTGGAATGTTTTGTCATTTCCTTGTCCAGCTCATTTTACAGATGAAGAAATTGAAAGAGAGTTAAGTGACTTGCCTAGGGTCACACAGCTATTAAATATCTGAGGCTAGACTGGAACACACAAAGATGAATGTTCCTAATTCCAGACCCTGCACTCCGTCCACTGTGCCATTTAGTTAGAAAATACTTAATATGCTTCTTGAATGAAATTGAATCTCACAGATAAGGAATCTAAGGCCCAGAGACTTGAAGTGATTTGTCTAAGGTCAAATGAGTAGTTATCAATTGCATTAGCACTATCTAACTATCCTAGAAATTTATACATGCCTTCATTTATAAGTGGGAAAATGAGATCCTATAAAATTTAAATCGCCTGATTGAGATCACACAGTTTTGTCTATCTACCTTCGTTGATAAATTTCTAAGTGGCCCCTGGCAAGCTACCCTTGGTGGGATAAGGGAGTTGCTGCTTAGAAAAGAGATTTTCATAGGTGGCATGAAGCCCATCCAAGCTTTTCAACTAGCCCTCCTGCCATGAAGGTAATTTATGTTTCCTTATGAAACTAATTCAGAACCTGATTAATTTAATTTTTAGATCAGGTACTGTAACTGGGATACTTATTGGTTGCCAGAAATTCCAGCCATTGAAGTAAATAATCCTTTGTAAAATCTAATCTGATATCATAATGGTCCTGGGGTGGTAGTCACTCCCCTAACTCCAACTGAGGTGAAACCCAATTAGTGGTGATTTTAGCCAGTGGTGGAGAAGAGAGAATCTCCAACTGGTCTTGGGGTATGGTGATACAAAGAGGAATGGAATAAATTAGAGTGTTTATTATGAGCTACTTAAGTTGAGAGAGGGAACTTTTTCTAAAATGTGTTTGGCAACACTTCCGTTCATCCCACTGACATCATCCCAGGGAAATTTCCAAAATGGCATGCCAAATTTTTGTTCCTTTGCTTCCTCTTAAGTCTGTAAGTATTTGAATGGGCTGATGGGTGGCGAATAGGAGTGAAGTTTACACTTTGTTGTGGTTCAGTCTGTCCAACTCTTTGTGGCCCCATTTGGGTTTTCTTAGCAAAGATCCTGGAGTTTTGCCATTTCTTTCTCTTGCTCATTTTACAGATAAGGAAGACTAACACTTCTAGGGTCAGGGATTGCTGAGCTTATTTCAGGACAGCTCTGCACTTTTGGTGGCCATCTGGGGCCTCAACTCTCACCTATAGCTCCAAGAAACTGTAGCATGTGTGGTGGCCACACCTTGGTAAACCATCTTGGCAGATGGACTAAACCAAGGTGAGGGTAATTGTTGGGCCAAAAATTCACTGGTGAGTTAAAGTGTAGCCCAAGTACATGAAGACTTCCAGAAGAATGGGCAGATGAAAATAATTTGTTCTCATAGACATGTAAGTGGCTAAAGCAGGCACTGAGGAATCTTTGAAAGATTGGTCAGATATCAAAAGTGCCAAACTCATCCACTGCATCCCAGTCTGTCACCAGTCATCTTAGCTTTAGCTTTTGTCTTGCCAATTGATTTTGATAACTCCGTAGCCATCTGTTGATGTCTGGCTGATGACTTTGTGCAGCTCTATTCACTTAAATCCAATTCATGATTGAATTCATCAGTTCATGATGAGTGAAGTTATCTCTCCATTATATCATTGATCTTCATCAAAAATGAAAGACAAAAACCAACAGATGAGGAAACTGAAGTAAACAAGATTAAGGTACTTGACCAGGGTCACACAGCTAGTACAGTACACATCTTAGACCAGATTTGAAGGAGTCTTCCTGACTACACCTAGCATTCTATCTACTGCACTGACTAGCTGTTCCAGAGGATACCAAGACAAAAATGACCTCAAGGACCTCACATTCTTTTGAGTGGAGTTGCCACACACATAAATGAATGCATAATATGTAAAAATAAATCTAAAACAACTTCCTTAGAATTGAGGCAGGAAAGGACATGAGCAACTGGGCACATCAGTACAGTAAAAATTTAATAAACACCTATTGAGTAATTACTTATCACTTGCTCTTCCTTACAGAATATTCCACAGCCTATCTCTATGCCCTTTTCCAGTCTGAGTTCTCTACATGGAATGTACTTTCTCCCCAACTTTTCCTTTTAGAATCTTTAGATTTCTTCAAGGTTGAACTCAAGTGCTACCTTCCACATGAGGTCATTCCCCTCCAAACCAAGAAGGGTTCCTATCCCTTCCTCCATCTTCTTCTTGTGCACAGCATAGTCTTTGAAAACTCTGTGTTATTGTCAAAAATTTCTCTCAAACATTTGTACTTACAAACTCAGGCTTCAGTTTTCTTGATGCTGTATTTAGAAAAAGACTACTCTTTTTATTCATTCTAAGTTCCTAACCCTTACCTTACTGTATTTCTCTCTTCTTGGGTATAGGCAAACTACTAAAAAGGGCTGCTTATACTTTTTGCCTCTATTTCCCCTTTTTTTATTCATTACTCAACCTTTTAAAATCTAGTTTCCAACCTTATCATTTAACTGAAACATCTCATTTCAAAATTACCAGGGATCTCTTAATTAGTAGATCCACTTGTTCCTTTTCAATCCTCATCTTTTGAAATCTCTCTATAGCATTGATCACTCTAGACCACTCACTCTTTCCCATTTTTCTGAGTTTTTGTGGCACTGCTCCCTCTTTATTGTCTCCTCTTATCTGCCTGACCACTTGTTTTTAGTCTCCTTTTTTAGATCATCATCCCTCCCTAAATATTTCTCAAATATCACATTCTGTCTCTGGCTCTGTGCCTGGAATCCACTCTACCTCCTCATCTCTATCTCTTAGAATCCCTTAAAATCTTCAAGGGTTAGCTCAGGTACTACCTTCTATGTGATGTCTCCTCCTACTGCTCCTCACAAATTACTTTGCATTTATCTTTTATCTACTTTGTACTTACATATTGTTTCCCTTGATAGGTTCCAAACTTCTTAAGAGCATGTATTATTTCATTTTTGTCTTTGTACCCTGCACCTAATGCAATGACTAATGCAACAAGAGCTTAGTAAATGTTTGCTGATTGATTGACTCTGTCTCCTTTTTATATGTCCTTTTAAAATATTGAGTTAGTTGATGAGATTCTTATTCACCTACATTACTAGTTCTCCCCCCCTCCTTATCAGAATGGAAAGTTTTTCTGTTCCTAGAATTTGGTCCTTTATAGTCTTCAATTTTTTTTTACTCAATTTCCTTCCCTTTTGCATGGTGTCCTCCTAAATATCCTTCTGAACTCTGAAATCTGTTGTCCTAAAGTCATCTTGGACTTTTCCCCAGAATTCCCCTCCTTATTTATCCTACTCTCAAGGTTCTCATTATTTCTATTTTTTCCACCAGTTCTTTATTGATCAAAAACAATTCCAGAACAGCAGTCCAGAACCAATTCTCTTTTTCCTCAGAGGGTGAAGAACCTCCAAGTAATCTCCTACCATACAGATTAAGTAGATAGTATTAAAAACAAACAAACTCCAATCTTGAGACATAAGGGCCATTTTCTTAGGAGTTTTCACTCCAGGGTTGTGTTAAGGATGGAAGTAAACATAACTTCATGGAATTCTGTGGGTACATCCACCATGGCAGCAAAGTTGTGTCACCTAGGATACCGATATACCAACATAATAAGTGATGATATTACTAGATTCCTGGCTTGAATGATTAACCTATACCTGCTTACATACCATCTGAAGCATTTCTGTTTCAACTAGTTAGCTCACAATCTTGGGGAGAAAGCAGCACTTTCAAATATACTACTCCAGTATCATATAGTTTGAATATCGCAAACATCCCTTGTGGCCATGATCTCTATTCTCTTTTTAGCAGAAAACTGGACCTCCTCAGCACTTCAGGACATCTCTAGTCTCCAGCCATTTTTCCATGCATGGAAGCCTCCCCTTTCTCTTCCAGTTTCCTGTTGTGTCTTTTCCCATTAGAGTATAACCTGTTTGAGGGTCAGGTGTATAGAATATTTTTGTTTGTACATCCGGCACAGAGTAAGTGCTTAATAAGTCTTCTGTCTGTCTGTCTGTCTGTCTGCCTGCCTCTGTCTCTCACACACACACAAACATCTCTCAATGTGGGAGATGAACCTTATTGGCTATACGATACAATCAATACCTGACCAAGAATTTCTCTTTGTAACACATCTGAAATGTGGTTAACCAGCCTTTACTTGAAGAGCTCACTAATGCCCGTGGCTTTCTATTCCACTTGAAAAAGATTGTGAGGACATTTTTCTTACCTCTAGCTGAAAGGTGTGACTGTAAAGGTAACTTTGCCATAATGTTCACTCATTGTTGGGCATTTTGCCTTCTGAGATGAACCAGAACACATTCAACATCTCCTGCAGGGGACAGCTCTTAAAACACAGACGAAAGCTATCACGTTTCCTTCTCTATCGCTTGATTAAACCTCAGTTTCTCAAATAGCATGATCTTACATACTTACCTGCCTAACCTGGGTCTTCAATACACTCTTTACTTCATCAAAGTCCTTCCTCAAATATAGAAAAGAACACAACTGTCCAGATGTGGATTAGTCAGAGCAGAGGACTGGAGACCTCCTAGTCATGAATATATGCCTTTCTTTTATGGAGCCCAAGCTTCCATTTCCTTTTTGGACTACAATGTCACACTCAACTCACACTGAGCTTGTAGCTCACTTATATTTCCAGACATTTTTCAGACAAACTGCCATCTAGACACAGTTTTTCCTATCTTTTAAATTAAGAGTAAAGAGTCATCTAGATGGCACAGTGGACAGAGTGCTAAGACTGGAGTCAGGAGGACCTAGGTTCAAGTCTGACTCCAGATACTTCCTAGCTTTGTGACTCTGGGCAACTCATTTAACCCCCATTGCCTAGCCCTTCCCACTCTTCTTAGAATGTATACTTACAGAAGGTAAAGGTTCTAAAAATATATAAAAATTAAGAGTAAAGCAGTTGCCCACCCTGCCTATTATCCATTATTATCATCTCTTCTTTTCCCAATGGAACTAAAAAGACCAAATCCAAAACAACAAAACGGTGTGCCTTTACACAATAGAAAAATATGACTCTCACTTTTAAAAAATAGATATTCTATTACTTGCTCTGGAGTCCATATTTTGTATATGTCCTCTAATTTAGCTGATGAATTCTCTGTATGTTCAAAATGTTTTCTTTAGAGAACTTCCCTCTTGCCACCCCCTGCCCCTATTTAAATTGTTGCCTTTATGTTTTCAGAATTTTATTCTTGAGAGTTTTCCACCCACAAGTGTCCAGCAAATGTTTAACAACTAGCTCTCCAAAAACAAATGTATGCAGTACACATGTTTTGATTTAAACTTCATTGGTAACATTTTCTCAATCACTTTTTTTCTAGGCAATCAACAAACATTTTGTAGCATTTGCATACTGAAAATTTAGGATTTGGTCAAATCTTTATAAAGCCAACTCAAGCACACTCATTTCCACCCTATCTGGACTGAATTCTCTTATAGATTTTAGATCATGGGAATCTATATTCTTTCTTTGACCACTTTAAAATATTCTCCTAAAATCTCGAGTTCATGTCAGAGTATACTTGATATTTCTTATTCTCTCATCAGAAATTCCAAAATAGACTGATAACACTCCACCAAAGTTAGCATTATTCATAAGGGAAGAAAAATATGGCTTTTGTTAGCTTCTGTAGCTAGCTCACTTTGCTTGTTATCTCTGCTTTGTGCATTTTTGTAAAGAATCTGTGGGTTTTGTTGTTGACTCCTTTATTGGATTTTTTTTTTGCATGAGAATTTCAAATTTTGTCTACTGCTGTTCTTCCTACACTGTGCTACTTTCTATGTAGTTTGATGGATTTACATGGGCAGATCTCCCTTTTCCTGCTTTTTCAGCTTAAAGATCTTTTTATTAGATTTGGAAGATGTCAGACAAATATATTCTTTTAAAAATCATTTTTATTGATTTTTTTAACATCATCATAATTTCCCTTACTATCTCTCTTCCTTGCTCTTGCATAAAATAAATAATGCTTTTTTAAAAGATCAAAACACAAGAAAAAAAAGAGAAAAAAATCAGTAAAAATAACCAATAAATTGGAAAAAGTCAGAAAATCAGTATAATATACAATGGACTTCTTATCATATCTTTTCTTTGGAATCATACTTATTTTTCTAATTTTTTGCAGTTGCTTTGAATTATTTTGTAGTTGTTCTTTCCATTTTCATTATTGTGGTCATTGTGTACATCTCTTTCTTGATTGCTTACTTCACTCTGCATTGGTTCATATAGATCTTTCTAATGCTTCCCTTTAATGATCATATTCGTCATTGCTCATAGCATAAAATATTCCATTACGTGATGTACCACAATTCTCTAATACAAGAGATCTACATTGTTTCCATTGTTACTATCACAAAAAAAAATGCTTTTATAAGTTTCCAATGTTACTATTGTAAAAAGTGCTACTGGTTTATATGTTCTTATCATTTTTTGGTTTATATGTTTATATTTTGGTTTATATAATTATATTTTGGTTTATATGTTCTTGTCAAAGGTCATTTTGGGATTTATGTCTAGTAATGCAATCTCTGGGTAAAAGTTTATACACATTCTAGACAACTTATTTGCATTGTTTTCCAAAATGGTTATACTGATTCACAGCTCTACCAACAATGCACTAGTGTGTCTCTCTTTCCACAACCCCTTTAACATTAAATATGCCCATCCTTTGGCATTCTTTATTTATAGCATGTGAAGTGAAAGCTCAGAGTTGTTTTGATTTGTAGTTTTTCTTCTTATTAGTAATTTGGAACATTTCTTCATGTGACTTAATAAATTGTAATTCTTATTTTGAGAATTATTTGTTCATATCCTTTGATTGCTTATTTAGTTGAGTGAAATTTTTGTGTATGAAGTATGAGTTAATTATTTATTAGATACCAAACCTTTATTGGATTGTCATTCTCGGTCACTGAGAGACTATCACTACTACTACTATTGGAGAAATATGATTCAATTTGAATTCTATTTGACTACTTTTCTTCTTATTGTAGGTTTATTAAATCCTGTTTCAGTTGCATGTGATCAAAGTTATCAATTTCATTTCCCATAATTGTCTCTCTTGTTTGGTTGAGAAGACATTTCTTACTTTTGGCTATGAGAGATATAGCTTTTGCTTTCATTCTCATTTTTTATATAATGATCTTTAATATTAAGTAATGTTAATATACATTTATGTAAGGTCTTGGTCTAAGCCTAATTTCTATCAGTTTGCTTTATAGTTTTCCTGGTAGGTTTGTTTTTTTGTGAAGTAGGAAATTCCTTCATAATTCATATTTTTCAATTTATTCAAAATGCATTTGTTTTTTCATTATTTTCATATCTTCCTTGTTTATTCTGTTCCATTGATCTACTTCTTTATTATTTTTTAGAACCCTTACATTTCATCTTTGTAACAACTCTAAGACAGAAGGGTAAGGGCTAGGGAAATGGGGTTAAGTGACTTACTCAGGTTCACATAACTAGAAAGTGCCTGAGGTTATATCCTATTGACTCCAAGACTCCAAGTGGCTCTCCATCCATTGTGTCTCCTAGGTGTTCCTACCCCTCTAAAAAAAAAAAAATACGAGGTAGTTTTGATGACTACTGCTTTATAATACAGTTCATATAATACAGTATAAGGCCTGAAAGTGGTATTCTCCCCTCTCCCTTACCTCTTTTCATAATTTCCCTGAATATTCTTACTCTTTTATTTTTCCAAATGCATTTTGTTATTATTTAATGAATTCTTTTGAGTATCCCTTTGATAATTGATAAGCACAGTATTAAAACTGCTTATTAACTTTGGTAATATTGTAATTTTTATTATATTTGCATGACCTAGCCATGAACACTAAATATTCCTCTTGCTATATAAATGATTCTTTATTTCTTTGCATTTTGTAATTGAATCTATGCAAATATTTGAGTTCTTTGATAGGTGAATCCTCATACATCTTATGCATTTTGTAGTTATTTGGAATAGGATTTCCCTTTTTATTATTGACTTTTGGATTTTATTATTCTGATATAAAAATAGTGTTGTTTTTTGAGGATTTATTTGGTAGCCTGAAATTTTGCTAAAATTATTGTCTTAATGAGTATCTTTGCTGATCCCCAAAGATTTTCTAAGTAAACCATCATATCATCAGCCAATGGGAATTGTTTTATATCCTCCTTACCTATCCTTACACTTAATTCTATCTCTTGTCACAATTAATAACATGTCCAAAACTATATGAAATAATAATGTGGAAAGTGGGCACTCTTATTTAAGTCATATTTATGGGAAAAGATTATAGAATATCCTTATTGTATATCATACTTGTTTTTGTTTTAGATAGTAACATTTTATCAAATTAAAAAAAAGATTCCCTCTAGGCCTATATTTATTAGAATTTTCAGCATAAATGAATGCTAAACTTTCTAAAATATTATTTTTACTAGATTCAATTGAGATAATCATATGATTTGGGATATTTTTGTTTAATAATGATTATGTTGATTGTTTTCCTAATGTTGAACCATCCTTGCCACCCCTAATAAAAATACAACTTGATCATAATTAATGAATTCTTAACTA
This sequence comes from Monodelphis domestica, assembly GCF_027887165.1. Lineage (NCBI taxonomy): Eukaryota > Metazoa > Chordata > Mammalia > Didelphimorphia > Didelphidae > Monodelphis > Monodelphis domestica. Next base: position 78,670,404 of record NC_077228.1, read on the forward strand.
ACCACTATATTTTGACAGGATGTTATTTAAAGTTTTAAAATCAGTATTCATTCTTGATATTTCTCTGTCATTGTTCTATGTTTTACCCTTCCATGGTTTAGGTATTAGGACTATATTTGCCCCATAAAGGAAATTTGGTTTGGTGCTTTCCTTCCTGATTTTTGAGAATATTTCATGCAGTATTGGTGCTTCAACAAAAGTTCAATAGAATTCTCCTGTGAATCCATCAGGATGAGGTTGTTTCCCCCCACCCTTTGTAGTTCCTTTATAGCAAGTAAAATAATATGATGAGATAGTGTTTATGATATCAATTTGCTCTTCTCTAAGTTTGGGTATTTTATATTTTTGAAAGTATTTTATTTCTTTTGTGTTCTTACATTTGTTAGTATATAACTATATATATATATATATATATATATATATATAGAGAGAGAGAGAGAGAGAGAGAGAGAGAGAGAGAGAGACAGAGAGAGAGACAGAGAGAGAGAGAGAGAGAGAGAGAGAGAGAGAGAGAGAGAGAGAGGATTCTGTTAATTCTTTTTTATTTCTTCTGATTTTATTGTTATTTCATCTAATTCATTTACTATTTTATTATTTTGTTTTCTGCTTTTGTTTTAATCAGATTGGCTAAAGACTTATCAATTTTACTAGTTCTTTCAAATAATCAGTTTTAGTTTTATTGACCATATCTTTAGCTTTGTTCCCCTTTTGTTTCTAGCTTATTTTTTCCTCCTCTAATTTCTTAATATCTCTTCTTTTGTCCTTTTAGAAGAATTACTTACTTATTGGCTTTTGGGTTTTTAAGAATGCCTAGTCAGGTCATCACTCTTGTTGTTTCTAGTTTGTTAGTGAATATTTATACAGATTTGATTTTCCCTGTGAGACCTTCTTTAGCTGTATCCCAGAAATTTTGATATGTTGTTTCATCATTATGGTTTTCTATCATGTAATTATTGTTTCTATGATTTTTTTCTTTGACCAATTCATTATTAAAGATTTCATTGTTAAGTATCCATTTGGATCTGCCTTTTGTTTGTGCTCCCTAAATTGATGATTATTTTATCACTTTATTGTCTGTGTAGTACTTTTGTCTTTTTAAATTTATTTGCAGCTAGAGCATCTAGGTGGTTCAGTGAATAGGTGGACTTAGGGTCTCAAAGTCTTGAGATCAAATCCTGCCTCAGATATTCATTAGCTGTGTGACCCTGGGAAAGTCACTTAAACCTATTTGCCTCCATTTCCTTATCTTTAAAATGAGCCTGAAAAGGAAATGGTATCTTTACCAAGAAAATCCCAAACATTTCTTTGCAATGCCTCTATATATGGTCAATTTTTGTTAAGGTTTCATGTGGTGCTAAGACATGTGGATATTTTTCTTTAGTCCTATTTAGAAGATGCCAAAATTCTTTTAGATCCAATTTCTACACCTTTTCCTAAAATCAATTTCTTTCCTCCACTCTCTTCTTTCTTTCTCTAAATTCTTTGACTTTATAATTCCCAAACCCTCTAATTCTCTCATACAACTTCTTATTCTTCAATTAAAGACTTCTACTGATCTTCCTCTGACACCCCACATTTTTCCACTTATGGTAGAGATTTTTTTTTTTTAAGATCAGTCTGTTAGCCTACAACCTTCATATAAATTATTTAAACTCATTTCCAATTTTAACCAGGTCACAGTGATGATGCATCTGGTGACCTGGGACAACAGTAGCTTTCCTATTTATAGTACCAGGATTGTGGGTAGTACTTCCTGTTTTTATTGAAATTTGTTTTTGCCTACCAAGTCATTTCTTCTTTAGGTCTGATGTCATTCCTCCTTAGCACTAGATATAGGAGTTAAACCTTATTTTCCAGGAGGACCCAGTTCTGTTGCCCTTGAACAGTGGAGGGGGGAAGGGCAAAGGACTGTCCAAATGTGTTGGCTGCCATATTGCTGAGTCCTGGGACTCCTTGGAGGCCTACTATCTAAGAACAAGCTTTGTCCTGATGCTGCAAAATGTAGGAGATTTCATGGGATCAGTGCCCATCGCAGCACAGCTGCCAGCCAGGTGCATGATACCTAGATAATTATGTGATTACATAGGTCTGGCAGGATGCTAATATGTCTAGATTTGGGCAGGGGACCTCCAGGGAATGAAGGCTAGTTGCTTAAGGATATGAGCACACCAGGGAGACTGCTAATTGTTCAGGACCCAGGGAGAGTGATCCTTTTCATGAGACCTTCTTAGGCCACCCCAGTCCAAGGGTACCACTTTCTGAAATCCCATGTTCCATAGCCCTAGCTAGTGGTTTCTATCATTTATGTATCATTTATATATAACACATGGCGTTTATACTATCAGTTTTCTATGTATGTATGATTTTGTCAAAGTCATAAAATAAATGTAAGTTTTTTGGGAGAAGAAATGGGTCAATCACCGATTTGTATCCTTGATAGTCCTGGCAAAGTACTTTGACTCAATAATAATTTTGTCACTTTATTTGTCACTGAGATGTTCATGAGATACAGTGATAGTCTCTTTTTTAAATCTTTACCTTTTTGTCTTAAAATCTATACCAAGTATTGGTTCCAAGTTAGAAGAATGGTAAGGGCTAGGCAATTATGGTTTAATTGACTTGCCCCAGAGACACATAGCTAAGAAGTGTCTGAAACCATATTTGAACCCAGGACACCCCATGTCCAGGTCAGGCTCTCTATCTACTGAGCCACCTGAGATATAGTTTTTAAGAACCTTTTCCAGATAAAGCTTATCTTCAAGTACTGTGTCTGAGGAATTTTTCCCCCAGGTATGGGTTGGACTAGATTGCTTCTGAGGTCCATTCTAAATCAGAAAAGATTCTCATCCAAAGATTCAGTGCAAAAATGTGTTCAGGCATCTATTGACTTCTACTAAGAATCAAACCAGACAAAATCTGTAAAGGGCTTAGCAAGACACCTAAGACATAATAGGTCCCTAGTAAATGCTTGTTCTTTTCCCTTCCTCTACTATATACTGGTGCTAGTATTGCACCGAGGTAGGTACTGGACATTAAAAGGCAAAAATGAAACAGTAGTTTCCCTTAGTGAACTTTTATTCTACCAACATTTTTTTTTCAAAATAGAGCAACAGGAGACAAAGAGCTTTCATGGTCTCTCAATCCAGGTCTACCTGCATTTCTGGATTCAGCCCATATTTGCTCATCTTAGGGAGTTAACTGTTGAACGGATGATAAAAAAAATGGCAGGAGTAAAAGTAGGTGTGTGCAAATTCTTGCATACTGATATTTTCTGTCCCTTTGTCTTCCTGCTCCAACTATATAATAGAGAGGGTTTAATCTTTCCAAAAGAATTGAAGGGAAAAGTAGAGTCCCACTTACTTCCCATTTAATCTTTTCTTGAGTTCACTAGAGATTAGGGTGGTGGAGCTTTTTTTTTACTTCCTGAGGGAATTAGAAGATGAGGTCCTTTGTGGCAGGATAGGAGAAAGCTACAGCCACTAAAGCAGGGTTTATTGAGATAATCCCAGATAAACCTCCAGTAATCAGTCACTAACTGCTTACTTGGAGAGGAGAAAATATCAAGGTATTTAATTAACTCCTTAAGAAATCCATATAAATCTCAATTCTGTGTGTGTGTGTGTCTCTGTCTCTCTCTTTCTCTCTCTGTCTCTGTCTCTGTCTCCCTCTCCCTCAAAACTCCTTTTCACCACGATCCTCCATTCAGAAACACACACCCACACACCTTCAGTGATGTTCCTAGGACCTCTACCCATGGGGCATCTAGGTAGCTCATTGGATACAGTGCCAGACCTGGAGTCAGGAGAACCTGGATTCAAATTTGACTTTAGATACTTTCCAGCTGTGTGATGTTGGGCAAGTCACTTAACACTCCATTGCCTAGCCCTTGATGTTCTTCTGTCTTAAAACTTATGCTAAGACAGAAGATAAGGGTTAAAAAATAAAAAACAAAAAAACAACCAAAAACCAAAAACCAAAAAACCCTCTACCTAGATAAGAACACACATAAAGCATTGTCTACTCCAGTAGAATCCAATCTGATGGAAAGGACTGTTTAATTTTTGTCATTGTATTTCTGGCACCTTATTCAATGCCTGGCACAGCAAGATTATTGTTTATTGTTGATTACCTAGGGACATAGAAATTCTTCAAAGGCAATTCCCTGACAGACAGCCCCCTGAGGGTAGTTCATCTGAATTAAAAAGGTAAAGTGGTACAAAGAGTTAAAACCTGGTGGTTTTTATGCTCTATCCCCATCCCTCAACACAGTTTGGAAAGTCATGGGTATAGGGGAGCTAGGTGACTCATTGGCCTAGACACAGGAGGTCTTGGGTTCAAATTTAGCCGCAGCCACTTCCTAGCTGTGTAACCCTGAGCAAGTCACTTAACCCCCATTGCCTAGCCAGTATGGCTCTTCTGCTTTGGAAACTAAAACACAGTATTGATTCTAAGATGAAAGATAAAAGGTTAAAAAATGTCGTGGGGATATTCATCTGCCTTTATGAGCTGACCAGGTCTCTTAATTTGTAAGTTAAAATATTATCTCCATTCCATAAGTTCCTCATTTTAAATTTCCTTTTCTCACTTTCACTCTAGTCTCACTATAGCAATGGTCTTAGTAGCCATGGGGCAGTGTTAATGGTGAAAGCATCATTAGTTCTAAAAATGTTCTTCTGGTATATCCTTTAGTAACCCTTACTGACTTGGCCCTGGGATGGATTTGCCTACATTGAGCTCTGAAGTGCAGGCTCCATGGGCTTTCATATCCACTTTCTAACAAGATGTATCATATCATCACTGTATACCAAAGAACAATGGAGGAGGGATGACAGTGGCCACTAATGGTTCCCACCTCTTGGAAAGCAATAAATGTAGGAAGTAGCATAGTATAGTGGAAAGAAGGCTGGACTTAAAGTTGGCAGAGACTTGGGTTCAGATCTTACTTCTGTTGCTTGGACAAGTCATTTAATCTTTGGACCTTTATTTGTAAAATGGAGACAATAATTGCAAAATCTACCTCATTGAGTAGTTCAAGTAATTTATTAACTTCAAGCCCTCTGTAAGTGTGAACTATTAGTAAGACTACTTGGGTATCATTTTTCAGTATTCTAAACTAGTCTCTGTCTCTACCAGCCAATGGGGATTTATAGTTGGAATTACCTTTGGCTATAACCAAGAAGATAAGGTGATGTCTTTACTTAAGGTGGCAGGAGACCCAGGACTAAAAATAAGAGCAAAGAGGTTTGGTTAAGACTTGTCCTCTCCTAAGACAAAAACTAAAAAATGAAATTATAAAACTATCTAGCACCATTTGTGTTCTAATTAACAGCAAATATCAGTTGATCGATCAATAGGCATTTATTCAATGTCAAAGAGGAAGTGAGTTGTAGTGAACTGAGGGCTAATCTTGAAACCAGGAGAACCTGGTTGCATGACTTTGAATAAGTCATTTAAGCTCTCAATGTTCTTGTCAAATCTCTAAGACTATAAATTGTAAATAAGGTACCAGGCACTCTTTCCCTGTCTTTTTTAATTCTAGAGTTTTCCTTTGATTGATTATTGCTTATTGTTTATACATGCTTATTTGTATATTGTCTCTCTTCCCCCCCCCCCCATTAGGCTATGATCTCCTCAAGGGCTCTCTTGATTCTTTTTTATATATCTACCACTTAGCATAGTGCCTCGCATGTAGTAGATACTTAATAAATATTAAATGACTGACTGACCTATGTATGGATAATTTTAGGGTTGTGACTTAAAATCTAAGTTAATTGGTTGCCAGGGAAAAATCCCAAATAAAATACTGGTCAGTCTGGAAATTTGTGGTAATTTTAATTAATATAGAGGGAAGGATTTTAAAGAGAAAAAGGGAAGAGGGTATAGGATTTCTCCTGCCTAGCCTGTGCCAGGGGGAGTTCAAGATTTCTGCCACTAGGTCTCTGAAGGAGATTAGAGGCTTCTAAGAAAATAAAGCTTGGAGAGTAAAGGAGGAAAAAACTCAGCCAGAAACTTACCTCCTAACTGGACAATAGCTATAGCCACGCCAAGATGCCGAAAGACCCAGCACGCTGCCACCAGCTACCTCTCCATCCCCAAAGGTCCCAGAGAGAGAAAGTGATGCAAAATATATAGACCTTTTACTCTTGTGTCCCCTCCTCTAAATTTTCACATCTACCAATCACATCAGAGGCTTTTCTCCAGGACTGCCCTTTCTTTAGTTCTCATCTTCTTTGATTAGATTATATCTTTTGAGTTACTTAACACTTCTTTGTTAAGTTCACCTTTTTGTCAGTTACTTAACCTTTTTGTGATTAATTTACCCTTTATAGTTACTTAACACCTTTTTGTATGAAGATCTTAAAATAGACTTAGCTTAAAGTTCTAGCTTCACTATAAAGTAAGAACTAAGTACCTTCATTGTTCAATCAGGAGATTACAATTTCATCTTCTCCATAAAGTAAGATCTAAGTAGGATGGAGTAATCTAAATTTCACACCTACTAGTTTCTTCATTAGGGAATTCTCCTTACTAAGAAATCCCAGGTTCAGGCCCTATTCCCCTAAGAGGTATTAGGCTAGGGGCACAATTAAATAAAAGAAATAATTCATACTCTCAGGGAATTGACATTAAATCCAAATAATGGGGCAATGTCTATTGTGAGATTTTAAAGACTTTTCATAACTTTGTGAGGACTTGTGTATATATACCCTCCCAGCTCTCTCTTGATTCCAAGTTGGGGTTCTCTTCTTGCCTCTATTCACTGTTTTGGGTCTATGACCTGGCTTGCATGTTCTCTTCCAGCTATGTTCACCAAATGCTTCAGATAAGCCTGAATAGAAAAACAACAGAAGAAATAGTTATACATAGGGCACTTGAGTTTAGGAAGTTTTGTTTTGTAAAATGCATAGTAAATAATGGTTCCTCCATGAAGTGAACTCCTAGTGACTAACAATTCTGCAAAAAGATGGACCCCATGACCTGAGGCTCATTAGCACCAGATTCTCTTTCAGTTTTCCAGCCTTTTGAGATTTCTTTCTTCTGATCACTCTCCCCTTGCTTTAAAAACAAAACAACAACAACAACAACAACAAAAACAAACTCTTCTCCATCCCAGGGAGGACAATGTGTGGATTCTCTTAGGTGTGTGGATTGTTTTGCTAATATGGTTGTCTATACTCAGGGAGTGCTCCCTATTGCCAATACCAAAATCCTTTTTCCTTCTGCCTGGGGCACTGCTGTTCCCTCTGCCTCTGGAGCTTGATCACTATGGTATCCAGGTGGGAGGGGGTGGGGAGTACCCTTAAATAATCTACCCTTTGATGCATGATAGGATATGATTGCGTAGGGAGTTTTAATTACTTGTTTGAAGACCCCTAGCTAAGCCAGATGCCATCTCTAGAGCCTGTTTGCTCTTTCTCCTAACCCTGAGACTTAGTGTGTTTATTAAAGATGTCTAAAGATGTAAAATGTAATAATATGCTTTGTCTTCAGGGATGAACAGGTTTAAACATCATGGTGCAGAGCAGCAGATAGTTCAGTGTTATACACCTTTCACCATTGTCTTTCCTATCCTTTGCTCCTTTGAATAGCCATCTTCTCCTTTGTTCTACTCTGTGGGCAAGGGCTTCAGCTACCTTTTTGACCTACTGGCAGATCCAGGAACATTCTCCTTTGGCTTTTGTTGTTACTTCTTTTTGCTTTAAAAGGCAACTCAATTTTGCTGATTGCCTCTACCTCAAGATAAGAAAACATGTCTTTTTGCTTGAGAATTCCTGGCATTAAAGAGAGTTACTGATCAATTAAAATATGCATAAAACCTGGCATGCTAGGGGACAGTTGGGTGTCTCAGTGGACTGAGAGCTTGGCCTAGAGATGGGAGGTGCTAGTTTCAATTCTGGCCTCAGTCACTTCCCAGCTGTGTGACCCTGGGCAAGTCACTTGACTCTCATTGCCTTGCCCTTACCACTCTTCTGACTTGGAACCAATACACAATATTGATTCCAAGACAGAAGGTAAGGGTTTTAAAAATGGGGATGATAGTACTTATAGTATTTACCTCAAAGGGCAACTGCATGGCACAGTGATTAGAATGCTGGTCTGAAATCAGGAAGATTCATCTTTCTTAGTTCAAATATGGTCTCAGGCATTTACTAACTATGATCCTGGACAAGTCACTTAACCCTGTTTGCCTCAGTTTCCTCATCTATAAAATGAGTTGGATAAGAAAAATGGCAAATCACTCCACTCTCTTTGCAAAGAAAACTCCAAATGGGGTCATGAAGAGTTGGACACAACTAAAACAACTCAATGATAACAATTTACTTAAAGTGTTGTTGTCAGAATCAATTGAGATAATGAATGTGAAAGGCTTTGTAAATACTAAAATTTTGTAAAAATATAATCCTCTATCATTATCTTTATCATCAGCTCCTAGAATGATGATATATACTCTGTAGAAACATTATTCTAGTAGCCTAGTAGTTTGGCTGTTTTGTGAAGGTAATCTAATCTTGACCATAGAAGCAAACACAATTTAAGAGGAGATGAAGAGGAGGCAGAGAGATACTGATCAGAATCTATCGACTCTTATGTCTGCATAGTTGAATGCTTGTAGAACAGTTTAGGGAGCATGTGGGTCATCTCATACAGTTAAAAGGAAAAAGTTTTTTTTTTTTTTTTAGAGATCACTGTCTTTAAGTTGTTATATTCCTATAGGACTATTAGAGTATCCTAGTGGTTTTATCTTGACTTCTTCCCAGATCAGGAATTAGTCCTATCTTCAGCTAGGCATTAGATGACTATATCATTGTAACGGCATCATCAGAGAGTTATTCAAACATGAATATTAATAGTACAATATCTCACATTGGTGAAGTATTGTCTCATTCTATCTTTAAATCAGCTCAAAGTTTGTAAAACATCTATGATGCATTATTTGGTTCAGTATAATTTAGAAAGAAGTTTCTTGAAGTAGATTGGTCAAATCACATAATAAAGGAGAAATAAAAATGTGCTTGAACCATCCTAAAAATTTCCTTAGGGTTTCCCTTTTTTCTATACTGATCATTCTTACTCTCCACTGATTTTTCTTTTCCTGAGAATGATCATGGGACCAGCAGTTCTTTTGGCTACGTGAGGCATATTTCACCAAGACTTTTGGACAGTTCTTCCAGGAAAACTGGGGTGTACAGTGTCCCCTGGTTTCTTTGTGGGATTCTAGCTTTCAGTTTACAAAAATATCTTATTCTCTCCTTAGAATGGCTTTCATTGTTTAGTCACGTCTGTTTCTTCATGACCCCATTTGGAGTTTTCTTAGCAAAGATACAGAAATGGTTTTTCCATTTCTTTCTCCAGCTCATTTTACAGATGAGGAGCGGAGGTAAACAAGGTTAAGAGTCTTGCCCAGGGTCACACTGAGGCCAGATTTGAACTCAGGAACATGAGTCTTCCCAACTCTCCCCTGATGCTATTTCTATTCACTGTACCACCTAACCTTTAGGATGGCTACTCTTGGTTCTATATCTTTGGATCCTTTATCTCCAGCTTTGGTTTTCTAGAGGAGAGTTTGACCAAAGAACCGGAATCAAAGAATCTTGAAATAGACAGAATCTTGAAATAGACAACTGTGTCATCCTGGGACACAGTTGTGATAGTTAATGTGTTATAATGATATAGCCAGAGTTGAAGTCAGGAAGACCTAGGCTCAAATGCCTTTTCTGATAGTAGCTGTGTGATCTGGATGAGTCATTTTATTCTTTCAACCTCAGTTTTCTAATCTTTAAAAATACGTCTAACCCCTTTGTTCCCATTCAGTAAACTCCAGTGACTCTCTATTGCCTTTAAGATCAAACATAAAACCCTCTGCGTGCCCCCTCACCTGTCCTTTCCCATCCATCTTTCCATTCCTGTGCCATCTTATTTTCCCCCATGTTCTCTTGGGTCCAGTGACACATTGACCGCCTTGCTCCTTGAACATCTCCCAACATTTTCACTGGTGGTTTCTTATACCTGGAGTCCTTTTCCTTCTTATTTCCCCCTCCTCATTTCCCTGGCTTACTTGATTTCTTTACAGCTCCACTAAAGTTTTGAGTCTTCCATCTTAATCTTCCCTCTGAGACAGCTCCTAACTAATCCTGTATGCAGTTGTTTGCGTGGTGCTTTCCCCAATTAGCCTGTGAGCAGCTTGAGAGCAGGCACTATTGTCTGCTTCTTTTTGTGTCACCAGGGTTTAGCACAGTGCCTGGTACATAGTGAATATTTAATAGATGTTTGTTGACTGACAGTAAAATAGGGAAACTAAAATGTGTGGTACCTGTTTCACATGACTGGTGTAAAACTCAGCAGAAATGACTTCTTTGCCCCTGTAGTGTTCTTTTCTAAGTTGTAAAGGGCTACATAAATATCAGTGGTCATCATCATCTTCTTCTTGCCCCCCCCCCCCACTAGCCCAATCCCTAAACAAGGAAAGCTTCTGTTTGGAGGAGTTAGTCTAAGGCATTCATCAAGGTGCTTGAAGAATATGCTTTTTGCAATGATTTTTATATTAGAAACCTTAGTTTCTCTGCAGTTTACAGACTAAGAGGGTTTAGGAATTTTAGGATAAGACTAAGATTAGGAGAGGGTCAGGGAAGAGTGAAGTAAAAAATCCATTTCTTTTCTTCTCTCCAACTAGTTTCTCATCTCCACTTCATTTGTCCTACCCATCATCTCTTCTTCCCCCACTCCTCCTGAAGACTAATGTGATAATTGCCATGTGCTCCTGTTTACTCAGGGAGGGGGTGGGTCTGCCACCCCCAACTGGGCAGGTTCCCAAAGGAAAACATTCTCCCTGCCTGGGTGCTGGTACCCACTGAGCGTTTTCCCTGCGCAGGTGTACTGCCACCCCCGGACCTTTTTCACCGTCTGTCATCATCCCCATATAGTGTGTGCACGGGTGTGTGTGTCACTCCCAGGAGATTCAAGTCTGCAGGTGAGAAAGGGAGGTGAGAACTGGAGGAAGAGGGAAGCCTGAAGCCCATCGCCATTAGCCAGCATTCAGGTCTAGTAGCTGATCCTAGGAAGGGCACTCTTCTTTAGGTTAAGCTTTCTTTTGCCAGGGAGGACCTCTGAGAATCCTCTCAGATTAAGGTTTTACTGAAGTTTCCTTCCTGTTTTTTTGCCTAATCCTGATAACCTGGGGAGGGATGAATAGAAGAGTCAGATAAATGGGTGTGTCCTGAACTCAACAAAGGATTCTGGGTAATGTGGGCATTTTTTTTTTCCCTGGAGTGGATCTTGTTTAGAGTAGTTTGCAATGGCTTCCTGGTGTCTCTGAAGCAAGAGTGGATGAAAACCTATAATAATAATCCATGAAAGCAGCTTGTGAGAATAGAGCCTGTCACTTGTTGGGGGGTGGGAGGAAGGAGTGAGTGGATAGAGAATGAAAGAAACACACACACACACTCACACACTCACACTCTTCTCTCTTCTACCTCCCGCTATGAGACAGACACATGCACACCATGAGAGAGACAATAGTCACAACTCAGGGTTTTAACTTTCACCGTTTGCTTTTCACGTTTCTCCCCTCCTGCTTAGTGCTAAGGCAGTTGCTGCCTCCAGAGTTGTTGATGACTTTTAAAAAATGTTATTTTTTCCCTCTCTCAAAAGACACTTCAACAGTCGTCTCTCCTACACTGGACAATTTTAAGATTTTTAATAATGATGAATCAGATGCAGATTGAAGGCTTAATTAGCCCTGGAGAGAAAGTAAGAAAGAAAAAAAAAATGCTTTCTATCCTAGGGGAAAGAAAGACTGGTGTCCATTGCCTGCCCACCATTGCCTGGACTTGTCCCTCTATCCCACTGACCCTTTGTGACTGATTCATCAACCACTGAATTAGGTGGGGGGAGACTCCCTGGTAAAGGAAGGTTCTAGGAGAAAGTATGGGGAGGGGAAAGGCTGAGAGGGGGCAGCAATTCTATTAAAAGGTTTGTGAATAATCTAGGAAGGATGTCAAACAGTTTTCTCCAGAAAAACCTTTTAAGCTGTCAATCATATTTAATCATTCCCCAGGGCAGTGGCTGTAGCTACCACTCACTTGCAGCAGTTCATCCCCATCATCGTCATTGTTGTCATTCAGTAATGCCAATCAGTCAGTGTGGTCATCCAGTGTTGTGAGAGGTGCCACTCAGAGTGGGTCTTACCTAAACAGAGGTGTAAGAAAGGGTCCTTGTCCTTGAGGAAAAGAGAAAAGTGGGTCTGGGCAGTATTCCTAGAGGAATAAATTTGCTCCAAAAAGCAGTAGTCAATCAATCATTGGAACTAACCAGACATCTTGCCCTTCCTGCACAGGATTGTACATAAACAAGGCTGTTCCTAGATCATTTAATTCATCTTGCAGTCTTCCAGTAGGGCTGCCCCCTCAACTCTTCCAGAAGAACAACTTCACACCTTTATTAAAATTCTTCTGAGAAAAGCCCTAAATGTCTTCTCCATAGTTTGTTAGTAGTAATAATTGGTGTTTACATAGTCGTTTAAGATTTGCAAGTATTTTGTGTTATTTTGTCTAATTGTTATTGCTACCCTAAAAGATAAGTATAAATGAGGAAACTGAGGTTCATAGAAGTTGTCTGGTGGTCATAGTTATTAAGGTTCAGAAATGGGATGTAAATCTGGGTCTTCCCCAGATTGTAAGCTCTTTAAAGGGAAAGATTGTATTTTGCTTCTTTTTGTATCCCCAGCACTTAGCACAGTGCCTGACACATAGTTGTTATTTAGTAAATATTTATTGACTAATGGACTCCAAATACAACATGTTACCCAACCACATCGCCTGCCTGTAAATACTGGCAGTTGGAATAATTTTTTTTGATGCCTGACCTAAGTCCCTTCTACTCTGGTTTAAAATTATTCTATTCCAATAGGGCCAAAGGTATAGGCTATATTTGTTCAATAGGAAGGTCTTGGGCTATGCTCAAACTGCTTAGTAGAAAGGCATTTTCTCCCTGAAACTACCTCAAAATCACATTCCTAAGCTATGTTAGAGAAAGAACAAAGATACAGGGTTGGGGATAGGTGTGAAGAGAAAGGTTGTCTCTAAAATTATTATGAGAAATTTCTGCAGCTTCAAAAGGTGATGAATGGCTAGTTGAAGCCTTGGATGATAGACTTCATAGATCATAACATGTTAGCCCTGCAGACATTTTTTACAGAGAAGAATTTGAGGTGGAGAAAAGTAACTTAGATCACCCAGCATGATACTCTGAACATTCAAGGTGTTTCAGACCAAGTTTGCTAGGTTTAAAGTTCATACAATTATATACTAGAACCCAGACATACTGATTTCTAGTTGTTTTTTTTTTTTTTACTCCCGCCATACTCTGTCTCTCATTACAGAAAATATGATTTGGAGAGAAATTGTGGAATGAAAGGGAGGGGAGAATATGGGAGAATGGAAGGCCCAAATTTGGAGTTCAAATCCTCATTCTGCTATTTGTGATCTGGGTGACTATCTTTTGGGGGCTCAATTTCCTCGTCTGTAACATGAATGAGTTAGACTAGATGATTTTTAATTTATGATTTCCTATTTTTAATTCTAAAGAGACCAACTAAAAAAGAAGAACCAGGGTTACAAAGATAAGCAAAAAAAGAAAAAAATTTAATTCTCCTCTCTCAAGGAGCTTCCATTCTAATGGAGAGACAACATGCAAACAACTATGATCTCTCTGTCTGTCTGTCTGTCTGTCTGTCTCTCAAATTAGAAGTAATATCAGAGAAAAAGCATTAGCATTGAGGGAATGTGGAAAAGGCTTCTTGAAAAAGGTAGGGCATTAATTCAGGCTTTAAGGAAGTCAGGAAAGCTACAAAGAAGGCAGAGACGAGAAAGGGAGAATTCTAGACTTGGGGGGAAGACAATGAAAACACTTGGAGTTGAGAGATGGAGAGTCATATTTTGAGAAGGTCAATGTCATTGGATTGTTGAGTAGGTGGAAAGAAGTAAAGTGTAAGAAGACTGGAAAGTTCAAAAGGGACTAAGAAAAAGCTTTAAAAGCCAAGGAGGAGACATTTGGGTGGCTCAATGGAGAAATAACTAGGCTTATAGAGGGGAGGTTCTGGGTTCAAATCCAGCTGCAGGTACTTCCTAGCTGTGTGACCCTGGGTAAACCCTCATTTTCCTAGCCCTTACTACTCTTCTGTGTGGGAAAAGATACACTGTCTTGATCCTAAGACAGAAAGTAAGGGATTTTTTTAAGCTAAAAGAAGAGATATAGTGAACAAAAATGAACGTAAATCCCTTTGCTGGAAAAGAAAAAAAAAACCCAATCTATCATTGACATCAGAAGCAGTTTAATGAAAGAGTATTGGATTGGCAGTCAAGAGCTCTGAATTCTTATCCCGACTCTTTGCCCAACCGTCTCTTTGAATAGATATGATATAATATGTACCCCCAAAGAAACTGCTCTGGAAAAAGATAGGAGATGAGGAAAATATATTTTTCTTGACCTACCTGCATCATTGTCAGAATTCACATTTATTTTTTAGTTTATTCTATGTAAGCAGAAGGCAAGGAGAAAATTGTTTAAACCTAAATTTACTTCCTGCTATTTGTCTCTTAGAAATAACATGATTAGTAAAGATAATACTGGCTTCAGAGATATCTGGATACAAATCCAAATTCTATCCCTGTATATGACCTTATAAATTTTGGGCCTCAGATAATATAACAGCAACAACAATGATGACAACAAAATCATTAGCTTTCATATTATGCTTAAAGGTTTTGTGAAAATACTTTATATATGCTATATACACACACATGTGTGTGTATATATATGTATATATATACATTCTTGTATATGTGTGTGTGTGTGTGTGTGTGTGTGTGTGTGTGTGTACATAAGATCTCGATAAGTCATAGAGAGGTTGAGAGCCATTGATGGAAGGAGTTCTACACACTGGTGAAATTATGGATCCTTCTATAGTTTGTCTTTTGGGTGATTGATGATAGGGATCAGAGTCTTTATTCCTGCTTGTGGGGAGTGTATAATGGCAGACTCACATGTGCTGAGGCAGAGAAGAAGAGGTAGCTTATACACCATAATTAAAACTAATTAGGATGTGTTCACTCACCCTTTGGCCCTCCTGTGAGAATGTGACTTGACCTCAGAAATCCAAATCCAAAGTCAAGAGAGGCACATAATAATAGGATGTAGCTATATTTATTAAGCTTCCAGAGATCTGATTATACTGGGGGAAAAATGATGTCACATTTACCAGTTTACAAAAGAATAATATAAAAGAATATTATTCCCATTTGACAGATAAAAACGTCTCAAAGAGATTCTGTCGATTTTTCAAGGTTGTGCAATTGGAGTTAAGCTAGGAGTCATTTCTAGATCTTTTGGCTCCAGGTTCAAGGCTCTTTTCACCCTACCCCACTTTCCCTCTGGGATACCACTGGAATGACAGTGTGCCTATTTTTCTATCTTTCAGACCAATGATGCCTTAGGAGCCACCTGGAATTGGCTGTACTTCATCCCCCTCATCATCATCGGATCCTTCTTTGTTCTCAACCTTGTCCTGGGAGTGCTTTCTGGGTAAGCAGAGTTCTTCTGGTCACTCTCAGATGTGTTACTCAGTTCAAACCTGCTTCTTTTTCTCATTGTAAGGCTTAGATGTTTTGGTCTGGGAATGCAGATATCCCAAAGCTTCCTCATGGTAAGAAACTCCTCTAGGCTTCCCTACCTAGGGATTCTAGTATAGGGATATTGACACAGGATCTAAACAAAGGTCTCCATTGACTAATAATGCCAGATTGTTTCTCAAAGCCTCAGCTGAGATGTGGAAATGAATGCTGAGGTGTGTGATTGGGGCAACTTGAATTAGTCAGCCTTTATTCAATGCCCAGACTATGTCTCCGACTCTGCTGCTTCTTGGGGAATACAAGAGAAAATTTAGACTTGGTGTTGATCCTTGAGAAGCTTATAAACTTGAAAGGGAGATAAGACACAAACTGAAAAGTTAGAGAACAACATAGTAAGTAATTAAGGGTAAAAAGTGTGTGGTACAGATAAGAAGCATGATGCAAGCTTAGTTTCAGGAGAAATCTTTGAGAAGAGTCTTCATGGAGGGAGGCTTCATGAAGGAAAGATTGGTTTGAGGCAGGATCAAAGATCATAGAGGATATTATATATCTAGATCTAGGCATGGCAGCTGGGTGACTCAGTGGATATAGTGGTAGCCTGAAGTTAGGAAAACTCATCTTCCTGAGTTCAAATTTAGCCTCAGATATTTACTAGCTGCATGACCCTGGGCAAGTCACTTAATCCTATTTTCCTCAGTTTCCTCAACTGTAATATGAGCTGGAAAAGGAAATGACAAACCATTCCACCATTCCAGGATCTTTACTAAGAAAACACCAAATTGGGTCATGAAGAGAGAAACATGATTGAACAACAACTGAACAACAGCAACAAAACGTCTGTACAGGACCTCAGAGACTGTTTTGTCAAATTCATTCATTTTACTGAGGATGAAGCTGAGGCCAGGGGAGGTTAAATGAATTGCCCAAAGTCATAAGTAATGGAGACAGGATTCAAACTCTCTTCTTTGACTCCAGGGATCTTTCTACTCTACAATGCTGCTTTCTGAAGGAAGGTCACAGGCATTTCAGAAAGGGAAAATAGCACAAAGGTGCAAAATGAATAAAGAGGCAGAGACAGGAATTAACACGGTATGTATTTAATAGCAAAGTGATTAACTTGACCTTAAGAACATCAGAGATGCTAATAATTTTTACAATTTTCTTAATGATAATTTTATATGTCAAAAGGTACCAGAACTGACCAAACAGGAACTTCTCTTTTCGAATTATTTGTCATCAACATGAATGAACCATCTGATTTGCAGGGGTAGAAATGATGGGAACCTGATGGAAAGACACTATTCCATCTTAGAGTTTGTGATGGAGAAAGGGGGGAAAAGACAGGCATAGCCTGATATGCATGTATGATTTTTAGGACAGCAGATCTTAAAGGTTAATAGAAAGAATAAGAAGGATGACATTACCTAAAATTCTACAGGGCAAGTCATTCCTCGAGGGATAGAAAACTCTCAAGAATAAGATTTTAAAGACATAAAGAGAAATTCATTTAATGAGAGGGAGGTGTCTAAAGAAACTGGCTTCATAAGGAACTCATCCATCAAATCAGGTTTGAAAATTATTTGTACAAAGGATAGAATAAAGGGCAGGCAATGGAGGATGAATACAAAAGTGTGGCATGGTCTTGTAGCAGCTTCCTTTCCTAGATATTTACTAGTTGTCCCTTTAATAAAACATTCTCATGTAATATCTAAGAAAACTGTGGAAATTTACCTTCCTGTGATTAGTTCAAGTCATCTGGCCTAGATAAACGATAGCCCAGGGCACTGAAGGAACTGACACTTATGATTGCTGAGCCATCATCAATGATTTTTTAAAGATCATAGAAAATAAGAAAGGTACCATAGGACTAGGGAAGCACTAGAAAATAGTTCCTGATTTTCAAAAAAAAAAGTGGGGAAAAGAGTTGAATCTATAAACCATAGGTCAGTGAACTTGACTTTGGTACTTGGTAGATTTCTAGGACATGTTATTCAAGGGCTGGCTACTGAACATTTGCCAATAGAAACAGTGATCCCAAAGAGTCAGCAAGGTCAAACTAATAAGATTCCTTTTTTGTTGTTGTTTTGACAGGTTTAACTGAATAGTGGAAAGAAATGCTTTAGACATGGTTCCTTAGATTTTGTTAGACTATTAGACAAAATTTCTCCTGCAATTATTGTGGATAAAATGGAAATATGGACTACATGATAGCACAGTTAGTTGTATTCAAAATTGGATGAAGAGCCAGATCAAATGTACAATTGTATCCATTTGGAAGGAGATCTCTCATGGATTATCCAAAGGAAACTTTCCTTGACCATGTGCTCTTAACAATGTCATCCATGGCTTGGATAAATGATATAACTTATATACTTTCCAAATCTATGAGCAATACATAGGTAAGAGGCACTAAATGCTGGAGTAGGAATTTTTTAAAAGCTGGGCAGTCTAAAATGTGAGGCTAAATTGAATAAAATGGAATTAAGGAGGAACAAATAGCATTTTTCACCAACTTCAAGAAATTCCCATATTCAGATAGGGGAGGGATTAACAGCTCTCTGAGGGAGTTCTAGAGATTTTAATGGCATTTAAGCCTAATATGAGTCAACAATATGTTAGAATATTTAAATGATCTGTGATCTTAAATGGTCTGCCCAGTGTCTTGGAATTCTTTATTTTTTACTTTGGCAATCAATGAAATTATGGCATTATGATTCACTTGAGAAGATTTTTTTTACTTTAGTCAGAAGGCTTGAGTTCAATACTATCCACATCCAGATAAAGAACTGTGAGAGTAGAAACACAGAAGAAAAATAATTGCTTGCTCACATGGTTTGATGGGAATATGATGGGGGATGTAGACTAAATGATCACTGTAATAGAAGAATTGAGAGGGGAGCAAGGGGAATGAAAGGAGAGAGGGAAATGGGGAGAATGAGTGAAGAGATTCTTCTCAATAATAGAAGGATTGGGAGGAAAACAGGGGAAATGGAAGGGGAGAGGGAAATGGGGAGAATGAGTGAAAAGATTCTTCTCCTCAATAATAGAAGGATTGGGAGGAAAACAGGGGAAATGGAAGGGGAGAGGGAAATGGGGAGAGAAGATTCTTTTTTCCCCTCTCTTTTTCTGGGAGAGAGGTAGCCAAGTCTTGTCCCCCTGACAGAGGGAATGTCTCCTCAGAGGATAGTTCTGGGAGATGGAAGACAAGAACTGGCGAGATTAGCTTTGGTAAGATGACCCACTGCCTCCCCTTTGGTTCCAACTATTGTTGAGAGACAGGATGGATTCTTCTGCCTCTGATCTCCCTAGGGACACTCACTGTCACTTCCCTTTAGAAACCTGGGGTCACTCCACTGTCAAGGAAAGATATTGTTCCTTAGGTTATGCAGTTTGGATCACTAGGATCTTGAGCTAACCTTCCCTTTTAGGGGAGAGATGTGATTCTCCTTAAATCTTCTGCCTTCTTTCCTAGTATCAGAAACCAGCCAGACCTAATTCTAAAGTAGTAAACAACTTATTTGGGTTCATGTAGGGAAGGAGAGGTAAGGGTGTCAGGCAAGGAAAGTAGGGAAGCAGGAAGCCCTAACACTTGTCCTGTCTGGTAGACTTCCCCCCCCCCAAGTTCTCAGGGTTCAAGCCTTGAACCCTCTTCCAGCCAGATGCTTGTTGATCCCTATTCCTCAGTTAACTCACTTTTAATTCAGGAGTCCAGGAACAGGTCAGGAAGAGGAGAAATCTAAGGGAGAGATCTGGATGGCTATGGCCAAAGTGAGTCCAAATCCAAAACCCCCTTGAGAATTCCCATAGCTGTTCTTGAAGAGTGTTAGTAGACGTGTTTTTGGGTCCCAGAAGGAATGGCAGGTCCCAAACAGATGGGCTCTTTCTCAGGTTTCAGGAAAACCACCTTCCTCCTTCACCTCCCAGGCTGGAAGACCATTGACCTTTGGCTTCAGAGTTCTAAGCCCTTTAGAACTCCCAGGCTTCTCTCTCTGCCCCTCTTCCACTGCTCTTCAGCTGATCTCTCCTTCAGCCTGGCTTCTCACTGCAACCCCCTGGATCTCTCTTTCTTACATTACAAATCTCCCTTTTTGTCTTGTGCATTGTTAACCAGACAAGGGTTTAACAAGTAACTCAATATTTTGGTTCTTAACCCTAGTTTTCACTATCTATTTTTCTATCCCCCCAACCCCCCCAAAAAAGAAAAAAATCTCTTTTCCCTCAACTATATCTTACTCTTATCTTGCCTTAGCTACCTAAGCCTGTACTAAGATAAGGTTCTGGGAAAGTATCTGGGGTAAGTGTGGTTTTGTTACACGAGGTTGATACAATTGAATAACACATTTTGGACTAACAGTGTCCCAGAACAATATGCAACGATATTGATTTGAAGCTACTGGGCAACCATATCTTAATGAGCTCTGAACTATGGTAACATTTTTATAACTCCCTGTTATCTTATGTTTCCTTAACTTCTCTAGCTATTACAAATTCTTTAATATTTTAAGCCTATATTGGGGCCTATATTATGTGCTCTGTTCTTTCCCTGTCACTGGCTCTCTAAGCATTGAACTTCCCTTTTTGACCCTGACTATTCTCTTTCCCTGATCTAAGTTACGTTAAGATCATTAGTTGATTCCTACCCTATGTTAGTATGTTAGTGCTCTAAAATTTACATTATGTACATGCATGTTTACTGTACAATCATTACATATGATACATGTATATATACATGTTACATATATACATGAGTTCTGCTTTGGCATCACCCTAGTGCAAATATTAATAATATATAAATAGGTCTTAATCAATGACACATGTAAAATCCAATGGAATTGCACATTGGCAATGGGAGGGGGGTGGAAGGAGGGAAAGGAAAGAACATGAATCATATAACCATGGAAAAATGTTCTTAATTAATTAAACAATTTTTAAAAAGAAGGCTTGAGTTCAAACCTTACCTTTGTGACTTTGGACAAGTCATTTGATTTCTCTGAGCCTAGGTTTTCCCATCTGTAAAATGAAAGGGACAAACTAGAAGGTCTCTAAGGTTCTTTCTAACTAACTTTCAATCTATGGTTCTGTGTGTCATGGGACATGGAAGTCAAGAAAGCTAGCATAAAATTAGATTGCATTATAAAGTTTCCAGGACTAAGAAGTAATGATCCCACCGTAATTTTCCCTAACTAAACCATATCTGGAATATTGTGGCCAGTTTTGGATGCCTAGACAGGAAATTGATAAAATGAGGAGTGCTTATAAGAGGGTGGCCAGATTGATGAAGATCATGCCATATAAAACTCAGCTATAAGACCCTAGTATATTTAGCCCCAAGGGAGAGAAGGTTTTTGGGAATACAACTGTTGTCTTCAGGTATCTGAAAGGTTTTCATGCAGAAGAGAAATCTGACTTGTAGCCAAAGGAAAGAACTAAGAAGAAAAGGCAGAAATTGCAAAGATGCAATAGTTTGAGAGCAGTGGAAAAGAGTAATGGGCAGGAGCAGCTTGGTAGC
This sequence comes from Monodelphis domestica, assembly GCF_027887165.1. Taxonomy (NCBI): domain Eukaryota; kingdom Metazoa; phylum Chordata; class Mammalia; order Didelphimorphia; family Didelphidae; genus Monodelphis; species Monodelphis domestica. The sequence continues at coordinate 78,691,539 of NC_077228.1, forward strand.
CCATACACAGGAGGTCCTAGATTTAAATCTGGCCTCAGGCACTTCCTAGCTGTGTGACCTTGGGCAAGTCACTTAACCCCCTCTTCTGCCTTGGAACCAATACATAGAATAGCTTCTAAGAGAGAAAGTAAAGGTTTAAAAAAGGTGTTATAAACAGCATTAGGTGTTAATAAATTTTCCCTCACTTAAGGTCTTTAAATAAACACAAATAAGTGCTTTTTAGCTATGTCATAGAGGGGATTCTTGTTCAGGTATAGGTATAATTAGATAGCCTCTGAGACATACCAATTGTGATTCTGTTATTAAAGCAGAAGGTTTATATGATGGAGTTAAGGGAAATAAAGTTGAGTGGGGTTGGATTCTGGAGAACCTTGAATGGCATAGACTCCATTTTGAAGGCAGCAGTAACCCTTGTGTGGGAAGATGGTTTACAGGGTTTTTAAGATCAAATAGAAGAGTAAGCAAGATTGACATTAGCCAAAGACATCAAAAAACATTTCCTAGGATATTTTTTATCTCATCTTATCCAATCCAATCTAATCATCTCATTGTACCCAATGACAAATAACAGTATTTGTCAAATGCCACCATGAACACACTTTACCCTTATCAGTCAATAGATATTGCAGAGGAAGAAGAGACAGAAAAATCCTATGAAGAACTTGGTTCAAGGTCCTCCAAATTAAATCAACATATACATTAGTCTTCACTGACTTCTATGCAAAGGGGAGCTTAGCAGATGATAGTGAAAAAATACATCAGAAAACATGTTTCAGGAGGAGGAAATGACAGAGGTTAAAGGCATGTAGACTATCCAGAAACCTCACAAATTTTTTATAAATGATTTCCTTTTGTCATGCCAGGAGGTATTGGACATGACATGGTTAGCACCAAATAACACTGTAAATAATAGAAGTGATCACTTTATAGTGACTAAAAAGTATTAATTAATAAAAATCACCCTTGCTTATATAGCACTTTAAGATTTAGATAACTTTTTTTATAAATATTAAGCCATTGGATTCTCACACCAATCCTGTGAGGTATTATCCACAAATACAGTCACACAAACATAAATCTAGCTCTCTGGAGGAGGAAATGGCAAACCATTTTTTGTATTTGTTTATTTATTTTTTAATGTTTTATATTTATTTTATTTTAAAATTCCAAATAAGTTTTCCAAAATTATATGATTCATATTGTCTCTCTTCCTTCTTCCCTCCCCTATCCCAGAATTGACAATCTAGGTTATATATATATATATACATATATATATATATTATCATGCAAAACTTATTTCCATATTATTCATTTTTGTGTTATAAAACCAAAACCCCAAATCATACCCAAGTAAACAAGTGATAAATCATATATTTTCATCTGCATTCCTACTCCAACAGTTCTTTCTCTAAAGGTAGATAGCATCCTTTTTATTAAGACCCTCAGAATTGTCCTGGATCAATGTATTGCTATTGGTAGCAAAGTCTATCACATTTGATCATTCCACAGTATTTCAGTTAATAGTGTATAATGTTTCCTAGTTCTGCGTATTTCACTCTGCATGAGTTCATGTAGGTCTTTCCAGCTCTTTCTGAAATCATCCTGTTCATCATTCCTTATAACACAATAGTATTCCTTCACCATTATATACCACAGTTTGTTAAGCCATTCCCCAATTGGGGGACATGCCTTTAGTTTCCAGTTCTTTGAACGGCAGACCATTTTGTCAATATCTTTGCCAAGAAAACCCCATGAACAGTATGGTCCACAGGGTCATGAAGAGTTTGACATTGAACAACTATGTATGTATGTTTGTATCTATCTATCTATGTAATTATCTAACTGTTCCCCACATAAATGGATCTATATATTCATCTCCATCCCTCATCTTTCCTCTGAGTCCTAGATCCACCATTATTCTATGCCTGGAATGTTCTTCCTTGTCTCTGCTTCTTATTTTCTCATATTCTTGAAGTCTTTAAGACTCAGCTCAATTCCCACTTTCTTCAGGAGACCTTTCAGGTTTCCTCCCCTACCCCTCACCTTCTTTTTTTCTGTGTTATTTTAGGAGCCTTCCAGCTGGTTTTTCTGCCTCAAACCTTTCCCTTTTCTAATCCAGACTTCACCCAGCTGTCAAACTGATTTTCCTGAATGCATTCTTTGTCTCTGTTTCTGGGAATCCCTAGTTTCCTTCAAGACCTAATTCAAGCACCACCTATGTGAAGCCAGCAGCCACTTGAAAGCCATATATTTATTTACTGAATTATGTTTATCTGAGGCAGATGACCTTAAATCTTAAATGGAAAGCTCACCATTCACTTCTCTCTCCAATGACTGCTACGAATTTGCATTTGTTTCCCTTTAAGACTTTGTCCCAACCCTGTAATGTATGCATTCCCCAAGGGTCTATCTGAGGTCCCTTATCTCTCTCTCCATCTTATTCTCTGTTTCTTCTATGTACATGGTTCTTAAATCTAGATCTCCAGGCTTCATCTCTCCTCTGAATCCTAGTCCCACAATTCTACTTCCTATAAAACATCTCCAACTGGATATTCCATAATGGGATTGCAAACTCAACGTAATATATTATCTCCACCTCCCACCACCTTTTTCTAACTTGACCACTTCTGTTTATGGTATTACCTGCCATGTTGTTCTCCTACATGCAAAATCCTAAGTTTGTTCTTGATAAATCTCTCCTTTACCTCTCAGATTCAATCACTTACTAAGTCCATCAATCCCATCTCCAGGACCTCTCTTGCATCTATCTGGATTCTCTACTCTCGCTGACACTAGTACTAGTACAGGTCCTTATTACCACCCACCTGCATTACTGCAATAGCCTCCACCCCCACCATCCTTCAATCTGTTTCATATTCTTGGCAGGATATTCTGTCTGACTCACCAATATGGTCATGCCATTTCTCCATCCTAAAATTCACAGTGATTCCCTCTGGTTTCAAGTAAAGTTCAAAACCTTTGGGTGGCAATCAAGGCCTTTCACAAATTGAGATCATCTCATTTTTCTCAGCCTTTATTTCACATTCAATAGACACTTTTACCAACCTGTACCATGCTCTGGCCATGGGACACTCCTGTGGTATCTGTGCCTTTTCTAATACTCTTTTTCTCTGTGCCCAGGAATGTCTTACTTTCTCCTCTTCACATGTACCCTCAGTCATCATTACTTTATATACCATTCTAGATTAATCTTTATGTATCATTCTAGATTTATCTTTGTCATTTCTTATAACAAAGCACTTATTTATCATATTTGTCTGTGTTTAGGTCTTATCTCCTTCCAGACAGGAAGCTGCATGAAGGCAGGGACTTAAAAAGGAAAAAAAGAAAATCCCATGCCTTTCATACAATACTCTGCACACTCAAAGTTCTTGCTAAATGTTTGAGGAAGTAAAATAAATTCAGGAGAGTCCGAATTTGTAGAACCCTTCACTTCTCTCCTTTCCTTCCATCACCCCACAAAAGTCTTTAGTCTTTGCAACTATCAAATGTTCCATATTCACATTTACTTTCTCAGGTGGTTTGAATAAAGAGTCTGGTGTTTAGTTTGGAGAATTTAATATAGATTCAGGGGCAAGGAATAGTAGACATAGCAGATAGAAATTATGTCCTAACAAATAAAAAAATATGCGATCAATCTCAAATATGAGACTTTAACCTGTCTTAATTAACAAAGTTCAAAATGAGGCAGGGCATTGATGTATAAGGGTGTCCTAATGATCAAAGCTTGCATTTATATTCTGCTTTAAGTGGTACAGTGTCTTGCATTACAACCTTGTGAACCAGATGAGTATGACTATCCCCATTTTAGAGATTGGGAAACTGAGGTTTAGAGAGGTTAAATGACTTGCCTATACATAGTGCCAAAGCCAAGCTGTAAGTCCATAAACCCATTGCTCATTATATTAACCACATATTTGAAAATATTTTTGATGATTTTCTCTGCTCATTCTCTGGATCTTAACATTAGTCATACCTATTCTGTCTCCATGATCCAGAACTTTGAAATTCCTTTCCTTGATTACAAAATCCTATCCTCCCACTTTCCCATTCAATCAGTTATTTATCTTTAACTCCACCTTTGGTCTCTCTTCCCCAACCACCTTTCCCAGTCCCTCACCACTGCTTTAGTTAGACTTTGCTGCCTTTGAAATTCAATCCTTTTAGTTAACTAGTTTTAACTTGTCTCTGTCCTCTCCCCTGGAATCCCTAGCTCCCTCCTCTTATCACTGCTTGTGCCTTGCCAAACTACCAATCATGTGTCATCCTCATTTGCCTTTCTTGTCAATTGCTGCTGAATATACTGGAGAAAGTCACACAACTGTGCCGACAGAGGTCATACAACATTTTATACAATCTCATTTTGATCAGACCCTTATAGATTTTTTTTAACTTTTCAGTGTTTGAGTTGATGTCACCCTCTTTTCACTGATTGCTCTAAAAATCTTCTCACCTTAGGTAGCCTCTAACATCCCCTCCCTTTCAGCAGAATATCCCTCACTCATTAATAAGAAAATCTTAAATAAGAAAAAAAGAGGCTATCCCTCCTTAGCACCCTCTTTTCACCTCTGCTACACATGAAATCTTCTCAAAGTTACCTACCATCTTCTTTGCTCTAATCTTTGATGAAGAGGTGGGTTTTGTTTTGTTTTTTTTTGTCATTGACAAGGTTAACCCTTCTCCCTATGCCTTAGATCCCGTCCCTGCCTCCTTCCATGAGCTTATTCCTTGGATCACCCCCACTTTTTCTGTCATTTTCAATTTCTCCTCTACCTGCTCCTCACTTGCTGCCTACAAACCTGCTTGAGTTTCCCCTATTATTAAAAAATCACTCTGCTTGATTCATCTTGCTTCTTTTCAGAGCTAAACACCTAGAAAGGGTTATCCACAGTCTCTTCCAGTTTTTCAACTCTCACTCACTTTTCAGTCTTGGGCAATCTGACTTTGGACTGTATTTATCAATTAAAACTAAGTCTGATCTTCAAGGTTAACAATGATTTTTAAATCATTAAATCTAAAGACTTTTTTACTCAGCATTTTTAGGATCTGTCTTGACTTTCTTGCAGTTTTTGACTCAATTTAGCATTCCTTGCTTCTGGAGTCTCATTCCCTCCCTCAGTTGTAAAAGTATCTTCTCATGGTATTTCTCTGTTCAGTCTATTTTTTTTTCTCCTTAGTCTCCTTTGCTACATCATCATCCATATCCTATCGCCTGTGGGGTAGCCCACAAAGCCCCATGCTGGACCTTATTTTCATCTTTACATTCTCTCTCAATGATTTCATTAGCTCAGATGAGTTTAATGATCACTTCTACCTAGATAGATGACTCCCAAGTCAATTTATTCAGTCCTAATTTTCTTTCCTGAGTTGATATGTCCCATATCAACAATTGACACCTGGCTATTTCTGAGTGTACCAAAGGTATCTCAAACTTGACACATTTAAAGTGGAACTCATTAGTTACCCTCTTAAACCTACATCTTACTGAAACATTAAAAGATCATCACAATTTTGGAGTCATCCTTTCTTTTTGAGAGCAGCATCATATGTTAGGAAAAATGTGTTGGATTTGAAGATTTATCCCTGAGTTTGAATCCCAGTTTTTCTACTTGCTATCTTTGTGGCCTTGGACAAATCATATTACTTCTTTGGACCTTATTTTCCTTATCTGTAAGTTGAAGGTGTTGGACTAGATTTTCTCTAAGATATCTTCTAGCACAAAACATATTACCCTATAAGCCTTGCCAATCCTTTCTTCACACAGCTTCCAAATTAATCTTTCTAAAAAGTAGAGGTCTAACCATGTTGATATCTTGCCCTCAGATTTTTCTTGGACTCCTTCCCTATTGCCTTGAGGATAATAATCAAAGTCCTCTTTGGCATTCAAAGTCCTTTCAACTCCAGCTTCCTTCTACCTTTCCAGACTTATTTCTTCTTTCTCCTCTTTATGTTCTAGCCAAACTAGTCTTTTAGCTTTTCTTTGAACTTGGCATGCTTTCCATCTCTAACTCTGTTCCTTTGTACAGGATAGCACCCTTTCCTATCCCCCTTCCCTTAGAATACTGTTGTTGGAGAATCATTTGTTATGTCTGACTCTTTGTGACCCTAATTGAGGATTTCTTGGCAAAGACACTGGAGTGGTTTGCCATTTCCTTCTCCAGCTCATTTTTGAGATGAGGAAACTGAGGCAAAGAGGGTTAAATGACTTGCCCAGGGTCACAAAACTAGTAGGCAGGATTTAAACTTATGAGAACAAGTCTTTCTGATTCCAAGCCTAGTGCTCTATCCACTGTACTGCCTAGCTCTTGGAATGAACTCACTGCTCCCTTTCAAGACAGTTCAAATATCTCCTCTTGAGAGAAGCCTTCCCAATACCTACAATTGTTTGTGTTTTCTCTCTTTTCAAATTATTTTGAATTCATTTAACTTCATATGTAGTATGCCCCAGTAAAACTGAAGCTTCTTGAGAGTAAGACTTGTTCATTTTTGCCTTTGTATCCCTAGAATCCAGCACTTCATAATAATTAATAATTTATCAATGATGGTTATTGAATTGAACAGAAATTGTCCTGAGCCAGCTGTTAACTCCCCCTTTGCTTGATTTCAGTTGTAAGAGACTTATGTTAGGGGATGGAGGTAACAGGATTCCAGAGGAACAGATGTCTCTTGAGCCTTTCTGGAAGAATCAACAGCAGCAGAAGTGGGGAATAGCTGGTGTGAACAAATTCTGACATTTAGAAGAGTGTTTGCACTAGGGACCCTGCAGACCAGGATTAGAATATTTCTTCCTCTTGTTTTATGCTTTCTCTGTTGTTTTTCTTCTTCTCTTTTTCTTGCTGACGCATAGCTTATTTTGGAGATAGTTTCATTCAGGGGCCAGATAGGATTTGGTGGTGGTGGTAAAGTATAGGGGGAGGGACATTGACAGAACCTGATCTGAAGTAGCTCTGTGTGAAAACAGGAGGGAGAATTGGGTTCTATAGAGTATACAGGCAGAAGAGGATACAGATGGTACCTGATATAGCATGTGAGAGATTCTCCTGGGATCCTCCCAATGGACTGTCTCTATAGGGAATAGTTGAATGGAGTTGCTAGCTTATTACCTTAACACTTCTACTGCAGTACTTAGGGAGTAATTTAGTGGGAATGATGCTAGTATATTATTGATCAGGGGCAGTCATATGGCCCCATGGATAGAGTGCTGGGCATGGGGTCAGGAAGACTCATCTTCCTGAATTCAAATCTGGTTTCAGACACTGGGCAAGTCACTTAACCTTGTTTGCCTCAGTTTCCTCACTTATAAACTAAGATGGAGAAGAAAATGGCAAACTACTCCAGTATCTTTGCCAAGAAAATTCCCAAGTCGGGTCATGAAGAAGTAGACATGACTAATATGACTGACCAATAAAATTATTGATCAGAGCAACCTATATATGTAGCAGGAAGCATCATATATACATATATGTGTGTGTATGTGTTAAGACAGCAACATGAGTGTAGATAGAGAGCAATTGAGGCTAGGAAGTTATAGGGTAGTTGAACCTATGGTTATAGCAACTATAGTATTGGGAGCTATATCTTAATTGTAAGTGCTAATGGATGATGCTCTTATTTAGATTTTCTTGACCTTGCTCTTCCCTAGATATTCTCCTATCTAAGTGCTTCTTCTCAGTTTCCTTTGCTGGTTGTTGTAACCATGTTGTAACCACTAACAGCGGAAGTCACCCAACAGTGTCCTGGACTCTCTTCTCTCACTCTACTCTATCTGACTTGGTAATTTCATAAACTCCCATGAGTTCAATTGTTAATTCTATGCAGATGATTTTCAAATCTATTTATCCAGCCCTCACCTCTCTTTTGATCTACAAGAGAAATTGTCTTGAGCTAATTGTGAATCCCCTTTCCTTGCTTTCAATTGGAAATGGCTCTTGTTAGGGGAGGAAGGTAACAGGATTCTAGAGGAACAGATGCCTCCTTAGCCTTCCTGGGGGAGTCAACAGCAGCAGCAGTTAGGAATAGCTGGTGTAAACAACTGTATCATCAACTGCTTTTTGGGCATCTCAATTTGAATGCTTCAAAAGCATCTCAAATTCAACATGTTCAAAGCAGAACTCATTACCTTTCCTCCTAAAGCATTCCTTCTTCTGAATTTGCCTATTGCTGCCAAGGGAACCACCTTCCTCCCAGTCTGCCAGGTGGCCAACCACAGTGTTATCCTTGATTTGTCATTCTCACCCCCCACCCACTGCATCAGTTGTTAAATGTTGTCATTTCTTCCTTCACAGCATCTTTCCTTATGTTTCCTCCTCTTTCATAGCACAGGCACCACCATAGTTCAGGCCCTTATCACTTCTCACCTGTATTCTCACAATAGCTTTCTAATTGTCCTCCTGGACTCGATTCTCCCATTCCAATCCATTCCATCTCCCATTTAGCTGCCAAAATGTTTATTTTTCTAAAATGTAGATCTGACCATGTCACCTCTTCTCTCCCCCCCCCCACCTTCCTGTTCCAGTGGCTTCATCTTACCTTTAAAGCTATTTGTTTGACATTTAAAATTCATCATAACCTAACCCCTACCTATCTTTCCAGTCTTCTTACATTTTATTCACCTTCATAAAGTCTATGATCCAAGCACACTGACTTCCTTGCTATCCTTCACACCCAACACTCTTTCCCCCAACTCCATGACTGTGACTTTTTAAATATATCTTAGAGGTACCTGGTGACTTAAATTTTATCTCCACTATTACATTGTTAGCTCCTTGAAGTTAGGAACTGTTTCTCATTTCTTCGTATGCCTAACACTGAGCACCATGCCTATCAGATTTTGTTGTTAAGTTTCTCAGCCCTTCCATCTCTTTGTGACCCCATTTGGAGTTTTCTTGGCAAAGATACTACAGGGGTTTTCCATTTCCTTTTCTAGCTCATTTTACAAATGAGGAAACTGAAGCAAATAAAATGGCCAGGGTCAACAGTTAGTAAGTATCTGAGGCTGGATTTAAATTCAGGTTTAGCACTTTTTTCACTGCATCATCTAACTGCCTACCTATCATATGACAAGCACTTAATTAATGCTTATTGACTGACAGCCAAACTAGACATGGGGAAGGTAAATGGTGATGAACTCCTGATTCAGATCTATCTGAAAGCTGCATCTAAATTTTATCATCTAAACTTATTCCCAGTCTTCTGTCCCTATAGAAGGGTTGTCCCGATGCAAACACTGGGATTTAAAGCCTGTTTTCTCTCTGGTCTGAGCCAGATAGTGGATGTGAGACAGTTTTCTCTCTGTGGTTAATATTTGTAAGGACACAGGCCTTAATGGGACTTCAGATGCTGCTATAGTGTGGATGTCTGGTGCCCACAGATTTGAATATCTCATCCATAAACCTTTCTCCAGCTGATTTTCTCCTATTCTGGACCCTCACTCACAGGTCACATACCTTCATCACTGTGAAGCTCAGTGATCTGATCTTCACTCCTTTACTGCCTTCTATACTTCACTGTTATCCTCTTCCAAATTCTCTCACTGTACTATAAAATCTTGTTTTTTAACTCCCTGAATATTCAAGTGTTATCACCATCCTTAGGGCCTTAGACCCAAGGAAAAACCTAATTCATTAGTGATACACAGTAAACAATGAATCTCAGTTCAGAAAAGTACTGATCAGATTCATTTGGCTACTGGCTGATCCTAAGCCTTAGTGAATCCAAGCTCCTTTTTAAAGTAGCTCTGAACCTTTGTAGGGGTTTAGTCCTGAACCTCAGAGCCCTGAAGCCATTATACACAATGTCCTTTTTCACCTAGTTCTCCCTGAGAGAGAATGGAGCTTTTCTCTAGGACCTTCTGTACTGCTTGGATTCTGTCCAGCACTTAGCTTCCTGAACTTTAATTTATTGGCCCATTTCCATCCCCAGGCAATTGGTAAGGGTCACTGATACCTTCCTGAGTCTTGACATTGCTCACAAATTCCCAAATTTCCATGTTACTAGTGGCCACCTCTTTGCCTGTGTTATTAGCCATTTCCGTCATCCTGGAGAGAGTGCACCACAGAACATTACACTGAGATTAATACAGTTTCCTAATCCCCAGCACCCTGCCCTACCCTTCAAAATATAAATACAATTTGCCCCACTTCATTTGCAGGAACCCATTAGAATTTTTATTGAGAAGCAACTGATGAACTAGCTCTGGATGTTCCTTCTCACTGTGGGCTAGTGACCAATGGACCAAGCTAGGATATGTCCAGAGTTTTTTAGGGAGGACATTAGCAAACTGAAGTAGATTCTAAAGAGGATGGCCAAGGTAGTAAAGGGACTCGATCTCTGCCAAGTGATGGACAGTTAAAGTTCCTAGAAAAGAGAACAGTTGTTTGGAGCCCAGTAAGTATTTTCTTAGGTTTGGAGGGTCATCATAATAAAATAGGAATGAGGCTTTCCCTGGAAGAACTAGAATTGATAGGCAGAAGTTGCAGAGATGGATTTAGACTAGCTGTAAGCAAGAACTCCCTTAAAATGCAGTCTCAAAGTAGAAGACGTGCTGCCTTGAAATTGGTGTGCTCTTTATTGTCAATCTTCAAGCAGATACTTGAATAAAATAGATAGATGAGCACGTTTTGGAGATATCAAGAAGATTCCTCTTGAGACATGAGCTAGACTAGATTATCCCCAAGGTCTCTTCCAACTGGGAATTGATTGGTGGTGAGGAAATATAATGAAGAGAGGTAGAAAAGGGAGCAGGCTAAGATAAATGTTGGTGCTTATAGAAGATAAAAGAGTGTGAAAATGTTTGTAAGGGGGAACCTGCATATGATGCTGTAAGGAACATGGTGAGATTGTCGGGCATGTGCGTTTGTTGGGTGGAGTGTACTGTATTTGCAAAGGAAGTGTGCAGAACAGCATTGTAACCTTTTTACTTGTCTCAAAGGAAATGGGATTTTGATGAAAACCATTAGCTTGGGTTTGAAGAGAAGCAGAGCTTCCTGTCTCCATGGAAACAGACCACTGCTGCATAAGCATGTCCCAAAGTATTGTCAGGGGCTTCAGAATAGGAGAATCACACAAACAATGATGACCCTGAGCCACACAGCAGTGCCTCCTCCTGCTCCAGAAGAGCTCTAAAAGGAATGCATTAGGAACCTGGGAAAGGAATGAGGAAAATAAGGCAATGGTGCTCCTATATATATACCAGGGTGCTTTTCTAGTACATCGTACTAGGCAAAATATTATCGCATAGGGGGCAGCTGGGTAGCTCAGTGGATTGAGAGCTAGGCCTAGAGATGGGAGGTCCTAGGTTCAAATCTGGCCTCAGACACTTCCCAGTTGTGTGACCCTGGGCAAGTCACTTGACCCCCATTGCCTAGCCCTTACCAGTCTTCTGCCTTGGAGCCAATACACAGTATTGACTCCAAGACGGAAGGTAAGGGTTTAAAAAAAAATACTATCACATACAGTTCCTCATTTGAAATCTACAACACTCAAGTAGATAAAGGCATATTTTGCTATTATTATTAATTTTTATTGCTGTTAGATAAAGCTTCTTTTTGTACTTTTTATTTTATGAAGATATTTTATTTTTATCTATTACATGTAATAACAAATTTCCACATAATTATTCTTTTTTTTTTAAAGGAACCTGTAATTTCATTGGCATGAGGAACCTTCTGGTTAGAAAATTCTACCAATATAAACCAGCAACTGCTTTTCAAGTAATCATCTTAGAGGGCTGCCTACAGGCACTGAGAAATGTGACTTGTTCAGAGTCCCTCAGTCAGCCTATTAGGACTTGAATCCATGGCTTTCCCATGCTGAGGCTGGCTCTCTATCCCCTCTGCTTGTTGCCTTCAGGAAATGAGGCTCAAAGAAGTTAACTTTCCACAAGACCATCATAGAATTCCTCATTTTACAGGCAAAGAAATTGAGCCTGGAAAAAACAAGTGACCTGTCCAAGGCCATGTGGATAACAGAGCTGAGCTTTGATCTCAAGACCTGTGATTTCAAAGCCAGCGTTCTTCTTTTGTAAGGTCACATCTTTAGTAAAATTGAAGTCTTTTGACTTCCTGTCCTGTGCTGGTTTCTCTGGGCCACTCTGCCTTTTTTTTTCAAGACCTTAGAGAAAATCCAGAGTTTGTAAAGTCCTTGAGAGGTTATATAGTCCCACTCCCTTATTTTACCCATGTGGGAAATGAAGCCAAGAGAAATGAGATAGTTTGCCCACAGTCACATATGCTATGAGTGACAGACATAAGATCAAAGGTCTCACAGTATCACAAAGGATACTCATAGAAGGCAGCAGTATCCTGACCTTGAGGACACGAGTGTAAATTTGACCTGTGTACTCATAAGTGCATATTGCAAGGTAATCTGCAAAGAATGGCATTTCCCCCTTTAGATTCCTGCTTTCAGCAAGACTCATTCAGTGGTCTGCATTCAGATGTTCCCTGGTCCACTTTACCTTCTCCAGACAGCCAGAAGCACGGGCAGCCCAATTCAGAAAAGAGTTGCTAAGCATGCCTAGGAGTGGCAGGAGCAAAGCAGAGAATGATGAATGGTTTCTCCTCTTAATTCCCCATCTCCTTGAGGAGAATTAAAGAAATTTCACTTGAATTGGGTCTAGAGAGTGGGCAGGTAGTGACTTGTGTCCAGTGTTACTCTGTTGTCCTAGGTCTTGAGGAACAGAGAGAAGCACAGAATTATGCTGGGATGATGGCCCTGTGACCTTTAGCCTTCCATGGACATGTAGGGTGGCTGCCCATGGACCAGATAAGAAACCCTGGAGGACTGTGGGAGGGAGAAGTTCCTTGGTAAAAGCTTAATAAACATATACAGTAAGTTAAAAGAGTTTATATTTAGATTTCTCAGGAATGAATCTCACTCATTTTCACCTCCCTATCATTCTTTGCTTGCCATGTTTGACCATCTTTTCTCTTTTGGCCATCATACTATCCTTTGATGCCAACCTCAAGATCATTGTTTTAAATTCAATTATTTATTTATCAAATGTCTATTGAGTACATAATAAGCATTAAGTTCTCTACTATGGGGATATTAAGTATGGTGGGAGATTTTTTTTAGAGTGGGGAATAGGTCCAGATTTGTTGTTTCAGTGGTGTAAGAACTGTCTGCTGCAAAGACACTTTTCTTCAATAAACTTTTTAATTTAGAGCCTTCAAAGATTGCACAGAACTTTGGAGTGAAAGTGCCTTTCCCAAAATAGATGAGCTAGTATGTAGCAATGACAAAACTTGAACTCAAGTCTTTCTGACTCCAAGGTCAGTTCTCCACTGTGCTCCTTCTCCCCATTCTTGTATGAGATACAAATAAGTAAATAAAACATGGCCCCATTATCTTTGAGAGTTTATAAGAAGGTATAGTTGATAGAGTGCTGGGCTGGAGTTAGGAAAAGACTCATCTTCCTGAGTTCAAATCTAGTCTCAGACACTTACTAGCTGTGGGACCCTAGGCAAGTCACGTAAATCTCTTTGCCTTAGTTTCCTCATCTGTAAAATGAGCTGGAGAAGGAAATGGCCAACCACTCCAGTATCTCTGCCAAGAAAATCCCCAAATGGGGTCGAGAAGAGTCAGACACAACTGAAACAACTGAACAAAAGTAGCAATTGTAACATTGCACATGACTTTTAAAGTTATTCTTCTTCCCTCCTTAGATTAGAGGGTAAAGATGAACACTGAATGTATTCTACCTCTATCCTGAAGCAAGAAGGGTCAGAGGTTTGGGGAGAGTGTGCTTATATAATTCTGTGGTTCAGGAAAAGCTGGTCTGAGTGCACTTGGGCGATCTTTGGTCTGACACTTCTGCAGTGGCCACACAATGAAAGCCACTGATCTCTTAACACAAGAACACAGGAGAAATCTGCAGTCAGCACTTTTCTGGGGTTACTTCATTGCTTTAACCAGCCTCCTAGCAGGGTAGAGTCAAATGATACTAAGAGCACAATTTCCTCTGGCTTCACATTGTTCTTGGTTCAAAGCAATAGGAAGGTGTTCAAAGACTTTGTTGAGAAACAGTGATAAAGGTGGAGCTGGTATCTTATCTTCAGTTCTATATTCGGGGACTTAAAAAGAGCACTGATAAGCTGGAGAGTGTCCAGAGAAGGACAAAGTGGATGGGGAAGGGTCTTAAGTCCATGTTGTAATAGATTGGGAAGAAAGCCAGAAGGAAACAGACAAGGAAGAGTCCTTACTACATACTTAGAGGTAAAAGCAAGCCAAAGCCTAAGGAGATTCATAGCTTTGTGTTCAGGTCATAATAGAATGGGAAGAAAGCCAGAAAGAAGCCAACAAAGAGGGGGCAAACCTTTTTGTGTTCTTCATTGTATATGGAAATACTTATTTGATATTTGTTAAGTTCTCAATAAAAATAAACAAAATCTCATCCAATTGCACTAAATAGGAACAATTGAAGCAACAAGGGATTGTTAACCTAGAGAGAGACAAGATTCAAGGAGGCTGTCATAGCTAACTTTAAGGGCTATCTGGGTAAAGGACCAGCTTGGCTCTGTTTGGCTCTGGAGGGCAAAACCAGGAGTAATGGGTGAAAACTGAAGAGAGGCAAATTGAGGTTTGATATCAGCAAGAATTTGCTAAGTGATTAGAGCTGTATGAAAGAGAATGTCCTGTTTAGGGAGGTCCTGGCTCCCCTTCTTTGGTGGTCTTAAAGTAGAAGTTAGATGACCACGTGCCAAACAGGTTATAGTAGGGATTTTTTTTTCCAGTTATAGGTTTAATTATGTGACTAAAGTCCCTCCCAGTTTGAAAATTCTATGATTCTGTGAGTAGGAATTAAAATGGAAAGAAACTTAAAGGAATTCAGGAGACTGAAGACTTCCTAGTCTATCAGATTATGGGACTGTAGATTTAGGATTGGACAGGGGAACTTTAAATAACATCCATTCCATCTAATCAAATGAAAGGCTGGGGAGCTGAAGTTTAGACAATTGAAAAGACTTTTCCAAGGGCACAGCAGTAAATAGCAGAATCAGAATTTGAACTCAGTACTTTGGACACCAAATCTAATATTCTTCCTTGTACGATGCTGCCTCCTACATCTGTTTTTCAAAGGGTCTTTGAAAGCCTTAAACCTACAGAGTGACTGATGGCTGGAATTTTAGGCAGGTGGCAAGGCAGATGGGGAGATATTTTTGGGCAAGGGGGCCTTTTGGTGCCCCCCAAATCACACTACAAAGACAACAGCCTACTCTGCCCTGCTTAAGACTGGCTGGTTCTATGTGTAGGAGAGGAGGACTCCTACCCATCTGCCTTTTCCTGAGAAAGGATGTGTATTAAAGCAGCTACCCTTGTCCTGACTCTCTGGAAGACTTCAGATGGTCTCTCTTTTTCCCACCAGAGGGCATCATGACCCTGCGTGCTGCTAAAACAGAGTGGTTGAGGCATAAAGGGAGCAGGGATGCATATCTGCCATCCATGGAGCCACAACTATGGGGTATTCTTTTATTTCTCCCAGGTTTTAAATGCTTCCATGATCATTCTTGTTGTGCATTCATGGCTGGAGTAGAAGGTTCAGCTTTGCAAGCAGAGCTCCGTTCTATCTAAGAGGATCAGGTTTGAGATGGCTTCAGGGGTTCTAAGAGGTTCCCTTCTGGCCCTCCCCTGAGGCTTCTCTATATGATACAGTGTGACATGCTCCTCCTGAATCAAGGATTTCTGTAGCTTTGGTTCCCGCAAACAGGACGATTTTTAGAGTTGAAAGGAGCGGGATTGGCTCTCAGCTTAGATTCTCTGATGAGGAAATTGGGGCTCAGGAAAGAGAAATGGCTTGACCAAAGTCCTACAGCTAAGCTAGTGACCTAAGCAATATTAGAGCCCAGGTATCCTGGCTCCTGGTACAGGGCTCTTTTATAATACCTTGTGACAATATTAAGGCATATAAGTCTCTTAGCTCTTTGTATAGAATAGCTTAGAAAGGCAGGATATTGTTAGAGTGTTAGTTTTAGAGTTAAAAGAGCTAAATTTAAGTCTTGCCTCAGACACTTGCTAGAGGAGTGATCATGGGCAAGTGATTTAATTTGTCGGTGCCTTAGGGAATGCTCCAAGTTATAGATGGGATGTACTCTGCTTGATTGAGGGAATTTTCACAAGTCGGAGATCTCAGGTTCTTGGCATGGGCGTGATTGACTTTGTTAACTCTTTCCCCAAGATCAGGATTTTGAGGGGCAGAGGGCAAGGTATGAAAGGAAGCTTTCAGAGCGATAATTTAGTAGAGCAGCCAGAGCTTTGCTTCAAGGTATTGATATTGTGAGCTGTTCCTTTCCTGAAAATCCAGGTACTACCATCGTGGCACTGGGCAATCCTCTGCCTGCCTCTACCACATGGTATGATCCTATTCCTAGATCTGTAATATAGCTATTTAACTCTTTGTTTTTATTAGCTCTAGCCACCATCGCTGGCTCCTGTGGCTATGGCACTCCTCTGTCAGAGCTTGGTCAAATTCTAAGGACACCAGAGTTATCCACTGCATCCCAGGCTATCATCCTAAATTTTGCCTTGCCACTGGACTTTGATGAAAAGAAAATAAGGCTGAAAACTGTGCCACTGTGCCTCACTTAAATGCAATTCACGCTCAAATCAAGACATGGCCCTTTGCTGTCACTAGTTCTCTTTGAAATGAAGGACAACCAACAACATTCCCTTTAATATCTATTGAACTCTGCCCATATTTGGACTAGGAGTGCAGTGGTGTCCTGAACCTCTGTCCCTCCCTGCCATCAATTGTTTTTGCTCTAAGTAAAAGAATTTCTTGCTATGTTTTTGAGTGCCACAGAAAAATACCAAGAACAAACTTCCCCAACTTTCCAGTTATGAGTTGAGTTCATCCTAATTATAATTATGGCTCTTACAGTGTAGATGGCTTGTGAAGCAGCCCTCTGTCAAGCTGGGAACCCCACTTTCTAGATTTTATTTTGAATGAGGTCTATGATTTTATTCATATAGATAACTATTGGTGACAAAACTCCTTCCACTGGCTTACATTGATGCTTACTTTCTATAACTTAAAATATTAGAAAGTTGCTTGGGAAAATGAGAAATTAAGTATAACTTTTCTAGAGCCTCACAGTAAATATGTGTTAGAGGCAAGATTTGAACTCCAGTCTTGTTGGATTTCTGTCTGTATTTTCTCTCCAGTGATAATATTTTCCAGACCAAAAGTTGAGGACAATTTCAGAAAGTGATTATAAAAATTGTATTGATCTGTAATCTGGAAAAAATTAAATTAAAAATAGTTGAGATAGCCTGAGACTTATTTTGACTCTTCCCTGCTATGTATTTAGCTATTCTTTCCTAAGACAAACTATATGTACTTACATAGCCTGTATCCTATTATAACAACCAGTCCAATCTAAACTAATAAACATTTATTAAGTGTCTTCTAAGTGCCAGGCACCGTGCTAAACACTAGGGATGCAATAATAGGAAGAAAGACAGAAGGGAATCTAAACTAGTAACTAAGCACGTCTCCATACAAGGAAGGAAAGGATGCATTTATTGAATGGAGCCCATTTTTATTGTGACATCAATATTGTCTGACTCTCGGAATCATTAAAGAACAAATTCATAGCAAGTCCAAACAAAACAATATAATGTGATGTCAAATGAGTTGTTTCTTTTTTGTTTGGATAAGCATTCTCTGACTCACTCCTGAACCTGGGATTTGTATCCCTAAGGAGAGACCAGTTCATGCTCTTAGGGCAAGGGAGTGTTTGCAGAGTTGTAAAGCCAATTGAGCTTGACATCACACTGTGTACATCCTGGGTTTTCAGTGTTGCCTGTCTATGCCTCCTATGCCATTATATATGTAACATGGGCAGCACATACTTCACATAATATATGTGTTAACTATAGTCTTATGGGATCTCAGAATAGTAACTTTCATAATTTTTCTGTCTTTTTGTATCCTCAGTGCCTGGAGCATACCAACACTTAATAAGAGCTTGATGGTAATGAGGATGATGATGATAATAATGATGATAAAGTGAGCATTAAGAGTAAAGTCTACTGGGAAATTTTCCTTCAGTTACTATAGGGAAAGATCTTCTTTATATCATGAAAATCTTTTTTCCTCTTCAGATATAAAAACAATAATGCAGTATGAACAAATTAAGGCTATTTAAAATTTAGAACTTGCTTCTTTGCTATTTTGAAAAGATGCCATTCCTTTTAAGGGAAAATTTAAAAGCCTACCATTTGGGATCTCATTATGTGCCCTTTTCACAGAGGAGTCAACCAAACATTAGAAACCTACATTCTCCATCTTAGAATTCTTTATTAGCATTCATAGTTGGTCATACATCTTTGTTTGCAAAAACAGTTTTAATCGTTTAATCTTTCATATCTTAACTGACCTTGTTTTTTACACCTTCCTTGATTGTCATTTTTAAAGCATTAATTAGTACAATCTTGTTGAAGCATGTGAGTGTAGAGCGTTCTGAATCAATTTGGTTCACTCATTTCCTAAAATTAACCACTTGTCCTAATCCACTCAAGCTCCTCACCATGTCCTCAATCTCTACCCAATAGATCAAGGATTTATTAAGCACATGTGTAAAAAGAGCTGTGCAAGGTGCTGAATAGTCAGAAGGAAAAGTTAAATGTAGTTCCTGCCTTCAAGAAGAATACATTCTAGTAGGGAGAGATAATACACCAACACACAGAGATAGCTATAATATGCAGTATTGTGTGATCAGTTCACTAGAGCTCTAAAAATAAGTTATTCTGTGAGGTTTGAGGAAAGAGTGGAAAGGGAGAGTCATTACTCTATTAGTAATCAGGGTAAAGTGTGATGAAAAAGGTAATATTTGAGTTGGGATTTCACAAATAAGTAGGAATTTAAAAGGTAAAGACAAAAGGCAGCATTCTGGGGGCATTTAGCTGTGCCATTTATCTAGGGCATAGAGTACATGGAGATGCAAACATGAAATATGTTTGGAAAGACCATAGAATATTTTCAATGTTCGGGGGGGGGAATTAAATTTTAGTTCAAAAGTATTAGGAATCTCCTGAAGAATTTAGAACAGAGGAATAATGTGATCAGATATTTGATTAAGAAAAATTATTCCACTTGTGATACAAAGGATGTAATGGAATTTGGACTTTTGGACCATTGTTTAAAAATAGAAGCATGGCATTCCTGGCTAGAGGTAAAATAAACCTAAGAAAAGTTAATAAGACTATAACTTCCCTGTCTGCCCTTTGATACAGCAATACCACTATTGGGTTTGTACCCCAAAGAGACAATAGGGGAAAAAAAAACTTGTACAAAAATACTTACAGCCACACTCCTTGTGGTGGCAAAAAAATTGGAAAATAAGGGGTTGTCCCTCAATTGGGGAATGTATGTTGGTGATGGAATTCTATTGTGCTCAAAGGAATAATTAAGTGGAGGAACTGGAACAACCTCCAGAAATTGATGCAGAGTGAAAGGAGCAGAACCAGAACAATATACACAGAGTCTGATACACTGTGGCACAATTGAATGTAATGGGCTTCTTTACTAACATCAAAGCAATGATCTAGGACAAACCAGAAGAACTTATGAGAAAGAACTCTATCTATATCCAGAGAGAACTGTGGGAGTAGAAATGCAGAAGGAAAACATATGATTGATCACATGGTTCGATAAGGATATGATGGGGTTTTGACTTTGAATGATCACTCTATTGCAAGTATGAATAATATGGAAATAGGTTTTGAACAATGACACATGTATAACCCAGTGAAATTGCTTGTCAGCTCAGGAAAGGGGGAGGGAAAAGGGGAGGGAAAGAACATGAATCATGTAACCGTGGAAAAATATTCTTAATTAACTTTTTAAAATATGATAATTCCCCAGATTTATTACATATTCAGTCAAAGGTCTTTCTACTAAAAGGATGGGAGAAGGAGAAGTCTGCTTCTATATGTATACATATATATAGTGATGTGATATTATATATATACATATATATATTATATATCTTTTCCCCTCCTCTCTCTACAAGTAAGACATCATTACAAGGTAGAAAGAAGAAGAATAGTTACCCAGAAAGTTAAAGATGACAGGAGTGAAATCCATGTCCTCAAATGGCTATATATAATTGGCCAAAGTTTAGGCACCAAACAAGAACTTGTGATCTAATGAATTCATGATAAAATACTAATGCAAGGAGGCAAATCTGAACTGATAGGTCTCCAAAAATTGGCAGGATGAAGCCCATGCCTGGAACTTGGCTCTGGATATATGTTGGTTATACTTTGTTCAAAAGAAACATAAGGAAAAGTATTATTATAACAATAATAACATCGATATAGTGAAAATACTCTGGAGGACAAAAACAGAATTCAAAAAGTCATATTGTCAGGCTAGACCAGATCTAGAAATTCAGTATGGATAAATTTAAAGTTTTACACTTGAATACAAAAAAAAAAATAGTGTAAGTTAGGTGGTATTGCAGTTTTTGTGAAAATGATATTAATTTCAGATAATAAATTTGGATTATGAGCAGAATATCTATGTAAAGATGTCTTATAAGTAGCTGAAAATGCTGTCCTGAATTTTAAAACAGAGGTCAGGACTGGAGATCCAGATTTCAAAATCATGAGTATAAACATGATAGGTAAAGTTATGTGGATGAAAGATTCTCAAAGGAGAGAGTGTATAAAGAATTAATGTCTTAGGTTTTAGTAACACTCATATCAGGAGGTTCTCTAGCTGTCCAGCCCTCCAATAATAGGAAGAGAGGGAGCTGATAAGATGCTAGTATCAAGATTGATGAAATCTTATAGGATGATGAATTTCCAGATGATTAGGTTTTCAGGAGCTGTGATGGAGTCCAGGTCAAAAGAGCATAGCTATACGAAAATGAACATCTCATGGTACCAAATAGGAAAAAAAATACCAACTGGGGGGAATTAGGGAAGGACTCACGTAGGTGGTAGTATTTCAACTAGAGTTTATATGATAGATGCGATTTTGACAGGAAGAGAGGTGGGGGAATTGAGATATTTCAGATATACAATAATAAAAGCAACTATAAGGAGGTGGGAAAATGCAGGCAATGGTATGGTGAACAAAGAGAATTTATAGTGGGGAAACCCTGCTATAATGCTGGCATATGAAGATAAATATGTGTAATTACTTTTGGCATTATCAGAGAAGAGAGACTGGTGGTTATGGGAGACATAACCTTGAGAATAAGGAAATCTCTGTTGTAGTAAGGTACTTTTCAATGAGATTTCTAATTTGCTAATCCTCCACCACTCTCCCCTACATCCCATTCTTGTAGTCTTCATATTCAAATATATATGCTCATCTAGGTTAGAAACATATCTCTTTTCTTGAATTTCTTTCTTTTGGTGTTTTGTTGAACCCTATAGTAATTGTCTTTACTGCACTGAAATTTGTAATATTCTCAGAATCTTACTTCATTCTGAACTTACAACCCATAGTCACGCCCCTATAATTAGTGATGTTTTCTGTGCACTTAGGCACATGCACTCTGAGGTGGCTGAAATAATACCTTTCAATTTCTCTGGCTGATAATCACAGTTTGTATAACCCACTGGTACGGTGGGTGCTCAGTATTTCTAACTGTCGTGTTCATATTCTTTTGGAGTTCTATTTGGATTAAAAGTTCTTTATTTTTCCCTTGGTGTCAAGTGCATCACTGCGTTCTCAACAGTTAATTATCATTATTGTCCCAAAATATTCTTCATATAGCAAAAACATTGAAATATTCTTTTCTGTTGGAGAGATGAATCTTAATATATCCTGTGAATCCAGATACTGCTGCCATTTGCCAGTGAACCAAGGAAATGATTTGGGATTGAGGACATTTATGGGCAAGTCTCTGGGGGTGAATCATGGCTTATTAGAACAACAGCCATTACCTACCCTAAATTAACCTTATTGAAACTTTGGATACCCTACTGGCAAATCCACATGCTGAAATCCCCTCTTCTCAGCATTTTCATTTGTTCATTCCACACATATCAATTGACACCTCCTTTGTATGAGATGCTACATTAATTGCAGTGGGAGATAACAGAGAAAAATAAACTGTAATCTCTCTTTGATATGTATATATATATATATATATATATATTATAAGAGGAAGTGCATTGGATTTGGACCCTAAGATCTGGGTTCAAATCCTGTATGCCATGTACTACTTGGATACTTTGGGGTAGGAACTTGACTCCTTTGGACTCTAGCTTCCTCACTAGTAAAATTCAATATTTGGATTTTGTTGTTGTTAAGTCATTTTAAGTCATGTCTGACTCTGTGATCCCATTTGGGGTTTCCTTGGCAAGGATACTAGAGGGGTTTGCCATTTCCTTCTCCAGTTCATTTTACAGATGAAGAAACTGAGGAAAACAGGATAAAGCCCAGGATCAGATAGCTAGTAGGTATTTGAGGCCAGATTTGAACTTGGGAAGATGAATCTTCTTGACTCCAGGCCAGGCACTTTATCCACTGTGCCATCTAGCTCCCTGATTTGGATCAGATGATCTCTAAGACCTCTTCCAGTTCTCCACCCTTTAATGGTGGATATTACTTGTAAAGAATTGATTCTCTGCTTCTATATTGGATGGGCATTCCTCTAATCACCTGGCTGGTCTCATTATCTCTCAAATGAAATTTAGGTGAATAGTATTAAGTTTAGCTTTCCCTAATTAAAATAAATAAAATAATATTAAAATAATAACTATTATACAAGGACCTATTAGGATCTATATACAATCATTCTTTGTTCTTTGCTGAGAAATATGAGGTGACCAGCTATAGGCTTGATACTCCATTTCAGATGGAGGTTTGTCTTTTCTGGCATAAAATCATAGGGTCAGACCAGGGTTTTTGCTAAGTATTACTGTACTTTAAATCATTTAAACTTATATTATTTTTCACTTAGTCTCACTTATTGCCTTAATTAACCTAATAAATATTTGGTTTCAGAATTAAAAGGGATTTTTTTTTCATGCCTCACAATGCCAAGGAACCTGATGGAAATCTGGATATTCTGGTCCTAGCAGTAGCTAATAAGGCAGCTAAGTGGCTTGGTGAATGGAATCAGGAAGATCCATCTTCTTGAGTTCAAATACACCCTTGGACACATGTTAGCTATGTGACCCTAGATAAGTCACTTGACTTTGTTTGCCTCAGTGTCCTCTTTCTATAAAATGATCTAGAGAGGGAAATGGCAAACCACTCCAATTTCTTTGCCAAGAAAACCCCAAATGAGGTCAAAGAGTCAAACATGACTAAAACAATTCAACAATAGAAGTAGCTTCCACAGTAGATCTCAGAGGGAGGATCTCATATCATAAAGACACTCTCTCAGAGAATGGTCTTGGCTTCAACTATGAGTGCATTTCTCCTTTCTACTAGGAATTTCTTTGAAATACATACATGAATAATTATGATTTTATCGCAAAACAGATTTGTGGGATTTGAAAATTGGGTAGGATTTCAGAGGTCATTGAATCTAACCTATCCACCAATTGGTCATCTTGTCTTACTTGAAGATATTTGAAGATGGGGAACTCACTACCTGCCAAGGCAAACCATTCTACTTTTGGATAACTAATTGTCAGGAAGCTTTTCTTGACAACGGGCCTCTATCTGTCCCCCTTTTTTCCCCCCACCCATTGTTCTGCCTCCTATAGCCAATTAGAAGAGTTCTAGTCTATCCTTCACGTTAGTCTTTAGCTTATTCCAAAGCTCAGTGCACATGCCACTTCCTATTCTAAGCTCTTTCTTATCCTTCAGATTATTGTTATTTCTCTCCTGAAAATATTTTATATTTATTTGTTTCTGTACATTTTGTATCCCTCCAGTAAACTGTAAGCTTTTTGAAGGCAAGTGCTCTTTTTTCATCTCTGATTTCCTGGACTCATACATAATAGAAACTGAAATGTTTAAATTGAACTGAAATGAGGCTGGAGAGATAGTTTATAATTAGATTATGGAAGATCTTGAATGTTAAGACTGAAGTTGTCTAGGTTAATAAATTAAAATATGGAAGCCAGGGAGAGCTGCTTGTTTTATAACTCTTATAAGCCCCTAAATCTCCTCTTTAGATAATTTCTCAGTTTTTTCTATGCTTGTCTGATATTCCCCTCTACATGACTGGATCTAGCATTCTACTGTTCTGGACCTTGCTTGTTCCAAGTTTTATCAGAGTGTCACTCAAACCCTTACATTTGGAAGAAACATCTGGGGTTATCTGAGTCAGAATTTCTGCTATAATATCCCTAACAAGAGTTTATCCAAACTCCATCTACTTCCAGTGATAGAAATTACTGGTAAGTGTTCCCTTGAGACAAAGGAAGCTAAGTGGTGCAGTGGATAGAGTATTAGCTCTGAAGTCAACAAGTCATCTTCGTGAGTTCAAATCTGACCAAAGACACTTTACCAGCTGTATGACTCTAGGCAAGTCATTAAACCCTGTTTGCCTCAGTTTCTTCATCTCTAAAATGAGCTGCAAAAGGAAATGGCAAACAACTCCAGTATTTTTCCCAAGAAAAACCTGAAAGGAATCATACAAAGTTGTACAACTCTGAAAACAACTAAATAACAACAACTGAGCCCCCGAGGAAGTCCATTACACTTTGGGACAACTCTTCTTGTTAGGAAGTTTGTTACCTATAAAAACCTGAAATATATCTCTTTGTAACTTTTATCCATTTCTTCTCTCTCTGGTTTCGTTAGCCAAATAAAATCATGTTAATCCCTTTTCTGTGGCAGCCCTTCAAATACTATAATAGGAATAACATCTTCCCACTAAGACATCCTCTCTGGGTTTAAAGCCCCATTTCTTTCATGTTATTCTCTTAGGATTTTGAGTCCTTTCACCATCCCGGTTGCCCTTTAATGAAGATGATTACCAGGGCACTTCCTAATAAAGTCAGACCAGAATTGATCCTGTAACTCCCTTGTTTTAGATTCTACATTTCTACTATTGCAGCCTAACATTCAATTAGATTTTTCTTTGCTTTGATGCCACAAGGCTTCCATCAGTTGTCTCTTCACCTATGCACCTTACTAGAGAGCAATGGAGCAGGAAGACTGAGGAGTGCCAGATAACAGGGACCATGGCACAATTGGGAATTAAGTGATATTTCCAGCTGATTGGTGATTCTGAGAATTCTAGGTCCTGAGTCTCCAAATTCATGCTGGTTGTATTTCATTGTTGAAAAGCAGGAACAAGCGCTTGGTTCGGCTAATATTGTGAATATGAGGAACTTTCATGTCTGCAAATATTCCCTTCATGTTGCAGAGCACAAAGGCTTCTCCCACATGGTTGTGTGAAATGATGAAGGTAGCCCAATTATTAACACCAGGACCCATATGCAGTTCTTTCTTCCTCTTGTTTTTTTTTTTCTTTTTCCCCTGACATAAAGGCGGTAGCTCTCTGCTCCCCATTAAGTGTTTCTCCTCCACCCTCTCTCTCCTCCCAGCCTTTGAAAGCAAAGATTAATGTTATAATTAAATGATCAATTTGGAAACATTTCTTTGTCTTAATATCTTCTTTCTCTTAGCTTGGGCTTCTGTAGTTCTCTTGGTCTCCAGAGAATATTTTCAAACCATTTCCAAAGGTTTCTGAAGAATCTTGAAGATTTTTTTCCCACTTTGTTCATTTCCATTTTTATGCAATTTTCAAGGCATAACAAATGATGAATAAGACAAAGCATTTCATGATTAGTGATAGAAGTGGGCAGGGATATGCCTGCATTTCTGGAGGGAGGAGAAGGAGAAAAGACTTTTACAAAGAAATGGAAGTTGTAGCTTATGCACTATATCTAGGGTTTTACTTCCAATTCAGGGAGATTCTTTGAAGAGGGAGGCCATTTAGAGGAAAATGTGGCCAAGAGGGGTTACTGAGGCATGACAGGGGCTTCTGGTGGGAATGAAAGTTAAATGCATAAAGGGAGTTGGAAACCAAATTCAGTTAGTGGGGTTTGTCTTGTTGACTTCAACATTTAATTTATTTTTTGTGGTGACAGCTTTGTGTGAAACGTATGCACCCATGTACAGGAAGGGTTCGTAGAAAGGAGAAATAGAGGGGAAATAAACTTTGAAAATTCTAGTTGCCATGACAACTTAATGAGCTCTGAAAGTGGTCTCTGAACCCATTTTGAATACAGAAATGGGGGAAACACTATAAACAGAGAATTAAAATAATAAAAATTATAATGCAGTCATCATGATGTAAAAACCCCAGAGTGAAGGAGGCTGTTGCTGATTCCTGTGATTTTCCTGGAGTTGTGGATGTGGGTAGTTGTTGTTCCCGGTTGGCTTTGGCAGAGACTGTGGGACTTTGATTTAGAGATTCAATGCTTTTCTAGGCTTGTGAGGTAGGGATAATATACAACTAAGGGATTCCAACAAAGAAGTCAAAGGAGAACTATTATCTTGTGTTTGAAACATAGCATGGTGAGGAAGGTTCGGAAAACCAAGCTGTCGTCTTGTTCCGGTATTTTTTCCCCCCAGCTACTAAAACCTACTTTCTCCCATAACCCAATTTTACCTCAGATTTAATGCCACTTGTATGATAGTTTACATTATGTCTCCACTCTCCACAAGACCGAAGTCTCCACTTTCCACATAGTTAGGTACCACACTTCCTTGTGCCCACAGGCTTCCATGCAGAGATGTGTTCCTGAATTGTCTGGAGTATTAAATAAATGGAAGGAGGGCTTAGAATCACAAGGATGTGTGACTCAAAAAGGGTCCAAAGGAGTCTTTTAGTCCTTCCTGCCTTTATTATTTTTTTTAATTTTTATTTAATTAGTCAATTTTGAACATTATTCCTTGGTTACAAGAATCATATTCTTTCCCTCCCCTCCCCCACCCCTTCCCATAGCCGATTCACAATTCCACTGGGTTTTATATGTGTCCTTGATCAAAACCTATTTCCATGTTGTTGATGTATTCTCTAGGATGATCATTTAAAGTCTACATCCCCAGTCAGATTCCCCTTGACCCATGTAATCAAGCAGTTGTTTTTCTTTGGTGTTTCTACTCCCACATTTTTTCCTCTGAATGTGGATAGTGTTCTTTTTCATAAATCCATCCAAGTTGTTCAGGATAACTGCATTGCCACAAATGGAGAAGTCCATTACATTCAATTGTACCACAGTGTATCAGTCTCTGTGTATAATGTTCTCCTGGTTCTGCTCCTCTCACTCTGCATCATGTGATAATTAAAATGTTTGGGAGCAAGGGAAATATATATATCAATTATGACCACTGA